>NC_031977.2:17096757-17405507 GCF_001858045.2 Oreochromis niloticus
GGACACATGTGTGACTCCTGTGATTAAAGTATCTTTCTTTCAGCTTAACGAGTGAACCGTCAGCTCGTTCAAACACACGTTAAAGTCCGTTTGGCTCGACACCACCGAACAGAGGCAGCAATATAACATAGCTAACATTAACAGTGCAGTGAATCCTGCTTGTGCCGTCATATTCAGGACTGCAAACCGAGCAGCATCACTGACTTTCAGCTTGTTGTGTTTGTGGATATATGACTGACTTTAATCCATAAAATCATCACATTCTCTGTAAGATTAAGGTCAACTATATATATATTTAGAAGTAGAGGCTTTAAAACCAAGTTACCGCTGAAAGTACAAACATCACTAATGTCACATAACTTTGCCGACATGTGGCCAACAGTAATGTTTTAATGTTCTTAAACATTCGCACATAAATAAGTGACATAATATTCAGTACTTACTTTTGACAGTTCACTCTTCGGCCGCTCCCTTCTGCCGTATTTTGCGGCAAAATTATCCACACCCACCGCCGCGCTATGGATTGTGGGATATATGGGACCACAAAGCGTGCACCGGACCACGCTTGATATTTGGGTAAATCAACGGCGCATTTGGAGTATGCATTTGAAGTGCACTTTGAATTGGGACAGCCGTCGTCGCGTGGCGGTGACGTACTCGCACTTGAAATGCGTACTTCAAGCGTGCAGACCCTGAATTGGGACACAGCCATAGTTCCTGTCAGTGCGCCCCAGGGCAGCTGTGGCTACAATGTAGCTTGCCATTGCCAGTGTGTGAATGTGTGTGTGAATGGGTGAATGACTGAATGTAGTGTAAAGCGCTTTGGGGTCCTTAGGGACTGAGTAAAGCGCTATACAAATGCAGGCCATTTACCATGCAGGCCATTTCCTCCACGTTCTTCTTTTTATTTTTATTATTTTTTTATCAGTCTCGTCCATTGCCATTTTAACTCCATGTTTGGCAAATCTCAAACTCAGACAGTCTTTCAAAGTCCATTCGAACACAGTGATATTACAGGTAAACTTTCCAGCTTGTGATTTGAAGGACGTCTCTCCATCCATGATGGTGTTTGTTTATGCTGCTGGTCCCTTTAAGGTTGAGGGCAATGCCGTTGTCTGGCCACTTCTGACTCTTGATGTTAAGCTGTGGAATATTTAGCCAAAACTCTGTAAGTAGTTATGATGATGTTGATTTGTTGGTCTGTCATTTTGCTCCAGCCTCTGTGTTCGTGCACCAGGTTGAGCCCGTGTCAATAAGCCCAAACTAACTGTGTTCACTGAACTTCTCTGAATGGCAGACCCTCTTACCAAACCCAGAATAATCTCAAATTTCTTAAATCAAATAATTTGTCCTTGGAAAAACTAAAATAAAATCAGAAATTCAAGTTGGAAACGCAACACAATTCAAGTAATGTGGTGTTTCCCTGTGGTCCAGAACCGGAGACCAGAGTGATAGATCAACAACAGATCTAACTAAAGTTAATCTAGTGCTAAGCTGGGCAAAGAACCACAAAGAATAAAAACTTAGCACACCTAGTACGCAGCAGCTACAAGCATGGTGTGTAAGATACTTATGAGAGCCTGCAGAGAGGAGTGGAGCTCTGCAGCCAGATGTGTACAGATGTTTCACTGAGTGCACTCACTGGCAACAACATAAACACATTTTATACTTGTTCACATTTTATAAAATTAACTTTACTCAATTGACTAAGAAACTTTTTCTTAGAAATGATGCGTGCTTCTCTGTGCTATGCTGTATAATATTGTACAACAGATTAATGGGATGGCAGTGCAGAGACTTTGGAACTTGCCTTAGAATCTGACTGAAAATATTTCTTCAACAATAAAGTAATCCAGTGACAGTTGTCTGTATTTCCACTGCTGCACAGTAAATAACAGCTCCTGATAATTAGTTCGCCGAACTTTATTTCTCAAATTGTAAACAAATAGAGCACTGAGTCCTCACTCAAATATGCCACACACGCACTAATTGTAGAATTTACACACAGGGAATTTAATTGTGTCCGTAAAATGAAATTACTATTATTATCATTATAATTATTATTATTATTATTTTTTGCTAGCACATTCGTTATGACATATCATTCTATACACTCTTTGTCCAAGAAAGTTACAAATGCATCTCAATAGTACACAGAGGTTAGATGAGGTGAAACACAAATTTTCTATCATAATAAAGAATTTTGTGCTTCAAACATAAAATAACACCCTCATCCAGCCAAGCTGTAGATTTTTCAGTTTATGAATGCCAGTCTAAAGTGAGTTCAGTTTGAGCTCAGTTTTGGTCCTAAATCTCCAAAATACCACCTGTCTGATTGTCAGATAGTTTACAGTGCTGCTGCTGCTTGCTCCTCCAACTGTCATGAACGAGTGAGTGATGAAAGGTTTCTCTCACTGAAACCCATTGTGTCCAGTTCAGTTGAGTCAAACTTTTGAGGGTAAATAGTTGTTAGCTGTTTAAATGCTCAATGAAGTTGAAGGGTTTTCTCTGTCAGCGACCCTGAGCCTAGATCAGGCTCTTCGCATTCGCTTTTTCAGCCTTCTGCAGGCACTCTGTTCTGTCGGCCATCATCTCCACCTCTCATCTCTCGATCTCCATTCATGCAACCTTCATGCCCACCTCCAGCGTCTAGGCTCTGGGGGTCCTGCTCTAATCCCTTTCACAGCAGGGGTTCCGTTCTGCAAAGATGGGCCATTGCAGTCAAACCGCCAAACATCTATCTATATTCTGTTCATCAATAAATCATGTTCCTTCTAATGATCTGTCCTTATTGAAATATTGTTAGTGTTTGTGCAAAATGTGTTGTAGTACATAAAAAGTAAATAAAAGTGATAAAAGCCAAGAAATGAAAAGAATGAAGAGGGGTATTTGTTGAAAAGGATATACCATCTGAAAGCATTTTAAAGTGTGAAAGCATGAGGCAGAATCCAGGCATAGAAGGGAAAGTGGGGGGCGGGGGGGCGGGGGATGTGAGGGATGAGTACATCCCTCACATTTTTCTTATTATTATATCTTTTCAAGGGACAACACTAAAGATATGAAACTCTGATAGAACGTAATCAGTGTACAGCTTGTATAATGGTGTAAATTTGATGTCCCCTCAGAATAACTCAACACACAGCCATTAATGTCTGAACGGCAACAAACGTGAGAAAACCTCTGAGGTGAAATGTCCAAACTGTGCCCAACTAGCCCTTTCCCGTCCCGTTGTCGTGTGATTCGTTAGTGTTACAAGGTCACAGGTTTTAATAGGGAGGAGGTTAAACTGTTAAACTTGGTGTTATCTCTCTCACACTCTCATGCTGGTCACTAGAAGTTTAACATGGCACCTCGTGGCAAAGAATTCTCTGAGGATCTGAAAAAAAGAATTGTTGTTCTACATAAAGATGGCCTAGACTATAAGAAGATTGCCAACACCCTCAAACTGAGATGCAACACAGTGGTTAAGACCACTGAAAACTACTACTGCAACTGAAAACAGATAAGTAACACCCTTTGACTCGCTATAACCTGGAGCTGTTCTGTAAACAAGAAATGCTGCCCAGAATAGGAATAGAAATCTTTAACAAGTAAAATAATAAAGTACATCAGCTCCTTTGCTGGTAACTCGCGATACACAAGCAGACTAGTGACTAAAATTAGCTAATAATAGGCTACATTAGCTAATGTTTTTGATGCTATTTAGAGAACAAATTTCTAAATTTGTAAGTCAAAAACATCAACCCTGCATCATCAGAACATTTTGAACTTTTGCTATGTTTCAGTTAAAGTGTGTATTAAATCTGCATCACTGATTTGTGTCATGTCAGTAAGAATAAAGTAGGCCTGGCTCAGTACAGGAGCAGGAAATGATACTGCACTGTAGAGAGAGCCAATTTCAAGTTAAAGTCAAAAAGGAAAGAAGAATACACTGAAAATTCTTCTAAGAAGTTTCGGTACCAAACCAGAAAAAAGGTTAAACCCACACAATGTACTTTCTGTCAGCAGCACACCTTACCTTTGTGAAGCATGAATGCTATGAATGGTAACAACAATGTGTTATTCATTTTCCAAATGATACAGCTCAACATCAGAGTATTACCATTTCTCAACACAACTTACACATTGCATTTGAGACTGTGTGATTGTTTCATTACAGTGATCTAGCTATGAAGCAATAAAAGGGCTCAATTATGTAAAGAAGAAGGCTGAAGTCTGACAAATCAGTTATGTGTAAATTCAAACAGAGATCCTGGAAACACGATTAACTTTCTTGGTCACCTTCGGTTTGCGGACACAAGCACGCAGGTTTTTCTCACCCTGAAAATCCTAAATAAATTGCACATTAGATTTTAAAATTATCTCTTTTTTTTGGCCTTTTTCTGGCTTTATTAGATAGAGACAGGAAAGTTGCGGGAGAGAAAGAGGGGAACACATACGGCAAAGGGCAGCGGGTCGAATTCGAACCTGCAGTTAAACAATTAATTACAGAAAAAATGCCGGATGTAGCAAATGTTATACAAATTAAAACTCCTATGCAATTTAATATACATGGTCACCTTTTGTCATTCAATAACATCCATGGTTAGTCAACACAGATTTTAGCTTCTCTTTTTTTGATTGCACAAGTATAGGGCTTGGTTAGTTTTCTGTATCATCATTGGTTGTTTCTGTATAATGCTATGTGTGGCGTAGAGGTATAAAAGTTGCTGATCTGTAGTTCAGCTTCAACTTGAGGAGGAGGAACTGTTCAACTGAAAAGTTACAACCTCCACGGCTGCATTCTTACACATTTGTTGAAAAGAGAACGTGTAAAAGGTAAGAATATCTTTAAATGTCTTTGATATTAAATAAAAGCAATTTACCTTTGATCTACTAACATACTAAAGCATTTTCCATGTCTCCTTTTTTTTTTGAAGGCACAGTAACCTTTAATATTTAAATGTATCCAGTCTAAGGTTCTAATGTGTAATGTGTTCACATCTGCAGTTTTTATATTAGAAATAAAAGGCAGCACCCAACGTAGTCAACATTAAAATAGTTTATTTGAATTAAAATGTGTATTTTACTGCTCTGTGCGGTTCTGTTACATTTTTCATATTTTTTACAGATTTTTGTCACCATTTTATCATCTGCTAACGTCTCTGATTAGAGTAGGCTACACTCACAGGGATAATATGACACATGAAATCCTGGGCATTCACAGAGTCTGAAGCAGAAAGCCCAACTTAACAGGGAATGTTGATAACCACTAATGTGATACTCTTTATCTCCAACTTAGACTTTAGGGTTTGTCAAGCAAGAAAAGCTTAACTTTGTTGAACTTCCTTAATATTGCACACCTCACTTTTAGGACCTATAGGGGAGATGTTGACAATCCCATCAATGCCAACATCCTAAACACTGGTTGTGAGAACAAATACTCTACCAATACTACAATCAAGTGAACCTTTAGTTGACTTGATAAACTCACGTACCAAATAAAAATAATAATAAAACACTAAGAGGTTTTTCTTCCACTATAAATGCTGTATTTGGGGATGGTGATACTCAGTGTTCAGGAACCGCTTTCCACAACGTA
Source organism: Oreochromis niloticus (assembly GCF_001858045.2). Lineage (NCBI taxonomy): Eukaryota > Metazoa > Chordata > Actinopteri > Cichliformes > Cichlidae > Oreochromis > Oreochromis niloticus. The sequence goes on from NC_031977.2 coordinate 17,102,339, forward strand.
TGTTTGTGTTCATGTTTGCATATCAAAATTTTCAGGTGTGCATTCTGGTACCCTGCAGTCAAAATGAAGAACCCTGTTCTCCTCTCTGCAGCCCTGCTGCTGCTGTTTTTTGTTGGGACATCAGCTCAGGGTAAGCTATAAAGCAAAAAAATCACCTTTATTGTTTTTCTGCTCATCTTCTGTAAACTAACTTCAACCTCCTTTGTTATTTAAGGTAACACTAACTTCAGAGTGCAGGTGAATGTGCCACCCAGTGACATTAAGACCTACAACACTTCTACTGCTTATAGAGGAAGCCTCTTCGGTGGACTGACGAGACTGAAATACTCAAACCAAGGCTTCAAGTAAGACCATGATATCAGCTATTTCTTTACTAGAAGAAGCCATACATTTTGTTTTGTTCTCTTAATTTTTAATTAAAATTGAGACCCCGTATATCTGGGTGTGAATTATTAATTTCAGATGACTAATTGTGCCCTGTAATGTTTGTTGACATCTTAAAAAAACAAATCTTCATACTTTTTTCTTACAGTAGACCACAGAAACTACAGTATATGTACAGTACGGTCAAAAACCACATAACATCTTTAGCTTTAAAATGCCTTCCTTTCATTAATGTTTCATAAATCCTCATGAGTTTTTGAAAGTGTTTGTGCTCTTTTGTGCAATCACAATAGAGGACCTTCTATAACTCAGTTTTTTTCTTTTCAATTGAATTTTATTTATATAGCACCAAATCACCACAACATTTGCTCAAGGCACTTTATTTTGTAAGATAAAGACCCTGCAATAACACAGAGAATTTCCCAACAATCACATGGCCCCATATGAGCAAGCACTTGGCGACAGTAGAAAGAAAAAACTCCCTTTTAACAGAGAAGAACTTCGCGCTGAACCAGGCTCAGGGGGACCTATCTGCTATGACCAGCTGGGTGTGAGGGGAGGGAGACAGGACAAAAGACGCAAAAGAGCCAGAGATTAATAATAACTAATAATTGAATGCAGAGTTCTTTGTAAAAACATAGAAAGTGAAACTATTTGCATTGTTAAAAAGGATTTCATAGTTATATTAAAAACTGTCCATTTCACTCTTTAAAAAGTCATGCCCTGCATTTCCAGCTTTCAGTACATACCATATGACGACTATGGACCATTCCTTCAGAGTGTAAATGGTTTGGCAGGAAATTCATCATACTACTGGCAACTGCTGAGTGGTAAAACCCCACTTAATGTTGGTGAGTGAACCAAACTCACGATCTGTTAGATAAGCTGAGGTCAGACATTTGATGCACACAGTCCAACTTGTCCTATTATATAATATTCTCTGAACTTTTAAATTTTTTTTACAGGTATGGGATGTTACCTTCCAACAGCAAATGAAGTCGTCACCCTGAAATACACGAAAATTTAAGACCATCTAAAGTCTTATTGTTACTTATGGTCAACCAATACACTTTGATCTTTGGCAAGTTGAGGTGAATAATTGACTTGTTGTGTCATTTTTTTGCTTGGGAGTCTTTTAATCATAAATCAGTAGCCTATCACTGTCTTAGATTCTTTTACTGGGTTTCTGTCAGACTTTATGAATTAAGATTACAGCGTTAATCTACAATTCTGCCACAGTGTAGTAATCTGAAGTAAGAGAAAACTCCATCAGTCACAAGAGCAATCAGTAAAACATATACAACACAACAACTTGAACTGTTTTTTAATTTACTGCCTTTATGGCAACTTTTATTGTGTTTGAGAGTAATTAATAGTTTCTCAACTTGCCCCTGAGTGTCATAATTTTACATTCAAATTTCATTTTTTGAGAGCTACAAGTGCTCTCAGTTTTACTCTAAAAAGATGGTGTGGTTATACAGTAGACTGCCCAGAGACTGCTGGCCAGCAAAAACAGCAAGGTGGGTCAGCTGCTGACTCCATGTCAAAATAGCTTCTTTATCCTGCAAATCAAGTTATCAACAGCTTGCGAGTCAAAAGGCTTCTGAGATTGACTGGGCTGCTGACCTCCACCTGGACACCAGCAGGTCTCAAGATCAGCTGTGAAATTAAAGCTATTTTTATACTTTTGGGGCTCCTAGAGGGGTGTGAGAGGGGCAAAATAAGATCAAATTCATTGTTGAATCATTTTTGTATTAGTGCATTTTTATTGTTTATTAAAATGTTACTGATTATTAGTGTTATCTTTTGCAGGCATTAAATAAAGCATGTAACTTGTAGTCAAAGTAAAATGTTTCTAGCCTTGGTTTGTTTTATTTTTAGACAAGGTGTATTTAAAATGTTGTTAGCATGTCCACCATCATGTATCTTAAGACAAAGAAAGGTCTAGACCAAGGGTGTCAAAAATAAGGCCAGAGGCCAGAAACGGCCCGTCAAAGACTCCATTCCAACCCTCTGGAAGGCTCTGGAAAATGTAAGGGAGAGCATGGATTTTGAACTTCTAACTGTATTTTCATAAGTTTAAAGCTTTTCCTATTAATAAAGAGCCCGCCTCATTTATACTACAGCAAAGTAATTAATAGATAAACAATTAAATGACAGAAATTTCTCTACTATATAAATTTACAGTGGATTTACAGGAGAAAGTATCTTTTCTTTGAATGAATCAAAAATGTATATTTTAGAATTATGGGATAGTCTTGGTAATTAATTACTTTTTGTGTAATTTTACACATTTATCATGTAAATTCACTGGTCTGGCCTACTTAGGATCAAAGTAGCTTGTAAGTGGCCCACGATGTAAAATGAGTTTTACATCCCTGGTTTAAACTGCAAAATTAACATTTAGTTTACAGTAAAAGTATTCTGACAACTAGCAACAAAGCTAAGGAGCTACTAAGAACTGTTACATTTGGGAGAGAACTTTCATTAGCCAAATGTTTGTATATATATTCTTGGGGCAGGTTAACATTGTGTCTATGAAAAGGTAGCAGTGGAGACTTTGGCAAGACGATCATTAGCAGCTGCACAAATGTCTTTGACCTCAGATTAATTCATGGACTGCTCAGCATCTGGAAAACACCCCCAACAATCAGTGGCGTGTCTAGAAAATTTTTGTTGGGGGGGCCAGGTAGGGGCACAGATTTGGAGAAGGGTGGAAGATGTAATTGGCAGATAATGTTAAAAAAAAATTCTACCAACCGTTAACCATAATTCAATAACCCTATAAACCTAATAACCGAATGCACTTTTAACTCTTATTAGAATGAGATTTTAACCACTACGGTGCAAAGTTTTTAGATATTGCGTTGATAAAGTACAAGGGATACAATCAGTGCTTTGTCAGTGTTTATTCAGCATTCAAGGACAGCAATATTTGCATAGTATTTTTACTGACATATAGTGCAGATATGTTTTGGGCAAAAACATTTTTGAATATTAAAATACAAACATTTTTAACATACAATTGGCAAATTAGCCAATGCAAAACTTTATCTGCCTATTAAAAAAAGAAGATAATCTTCTCACAAACTGGTGTTTGATTTTGAAACAGGAAAAAAGTGGGGAAACAAATGAAAAGATTAACATTTGAATGAAACCTGAAAGCAAGTAAATACTTTCTATGCTGCCTTATGATAAACTTTGGTAATACTGATGTATAAAGAACAACACTGGCTGATGATGAAATACAGTCAGCTGGCATGGTGACACTGCCAGTATTAACCTGCAGGGCTGCACTGGGACAAAAAATTGGGCATTTTGACTAGAGACCGGCGGGCGACATCCGCTGGTTTCCTCTTTCTGGCGCAAAGTGGGCGATAAACAAACAAGGGAGAAAAGCCGATCAGCTGATCATTGATCAGTTTCATGATTGAAGTAGAAACAGGAGAGGGAGGGGGGAGACTGAGAGAAGAAGAGGCAGCTGTGCAGCGTAAAGACAGAATAACTCCAGCTTTGTCTTTTTTTCATTCTAGCTGAAGTCCGGGACAAACTACGTCTCTCTCAGCTCAATACGAAATGTGTAATATTTTCTCTGAATGAGGGACCATTCCATTTTTTTAAGGAGCCGCTGACAACTCTACTAACTAACCTTATGAATAAAATAAAGTTCACTATCAGTAACATCATAGCATCCACCCAGCTGTATAGAAACTCTGTCATGCTAGCTAGTACGCAGTACGAGTTATTGTAACTGACTGTAAAAAGTCAGCACAACGAAAATAAACTCCACCTAAACTTGGTTTATATCTGACCCAGATAGACTGCAGGTCATAACTTCTTACCTGAAATTTAGTTCACCTGACACTCGGACTGGCGGCTGCCTCGGATCTCTCCTTCTCCTGCCTCCCCTTCCCTCATCCACCTGCTGGCCTCCATGCAAGCTCCGCCATAGCCACCACCAAACAACTGAGTTATTTTTACACATCGGCCAGCATCTGGCCTATCCACCACCTCTCATTGTTCATGCCGTTACAAATAAAAGAAATAAATAAGTCATCAGCCCACCGGGCAAATACCCAGGTATGCTCGATGGCCAGTCCAGCTATGTTAACCTGTTAATCTTTTGCTGAAAAACTGTTTTCTGAGGTGCTGTCTTTGGTGCTTGGCTCTCCTACCTTTGCTAACATGATGCTCATAGCGCAGAAGCCGATGCTGCATTCACTTACACTCGGATATCTGACCTTCACTGTGAAAACATAATCGTACATTTGATATTTCATTGAATTTTATTGTTTTAGCTTCGGGGTGGCCAGTCTGCTTGGGGGGGGTGTTCCCTGTGCCCCCCCAGGCCACCCTGCTGGACGCGCCACAGCCAACAATCAAACAGCCCCATATGAACAAGCACTTTGCTACAATGGGGTGGAAAAAACTCTGACAGAACCATGTTAAGGATGGGCCAGCCATCTCCCCTAACCATTTGGAGGATGAGGGGAAAGAGAAAAAAAGAAGAGAAGAAAGAACAAAAGACACAATATGGGAGAGGGAAGACAAAATTTAATGATATAGTAAAGCATGCAATAGACTGGTCTACTGTGTCCATTTCATGCTTTGCCTCTCCAAAGCGTGAAATTGACACACATGCAAAAGTTGCAGTACTAGCATATTATATTTGAAGTCAACAAGTTGCTAATGAGCAAGGAAGGTTAGAGAATTGGCAAAGACAGCTGGACCAGGTAAGGGCTTTTTAACTAATAGGAATAGGAAGATGTCTTAGCTTTACAGACAGCTATGTTTTCAGAGTAAAAAACTATTTCTCCAGGCCAAACAAAATCTTCTAGATGAGCGCAAATCCATTTCCTCTTCAGCTTACTCATTATCAGACCGAGTCCTTTTCCACTGCTTCCAAGCTCTCAGTTAGGTTCTCTTGTCCTGTATATATGCCTCGAGACTGTATATACATCTTTTCTGTTTGTTATTTCTGATGTCTTTAATATTTATATATATCCTTTTACCCCTGCACGGCTGGCGTGGAGCACCCATAATTTTGTGGCACATGTAAAATGACAATAAAGGGCTATTCTATTCTAATATTTGCTTTAAGTTGTATGTTTGAGAGTTACACAGTACCAGGAAATCAAGCATCCCTGTCACAGTCCCGGGCTGTGTGACCCAGCGCTTTGAGTTTTCTTATATTTTGATATTCATTGTTTATGTTTAGTCCTTTTGGTATTAGCTCCTAGGTTCCTCAGTTGTACTTCTTTGTTCATTTAGATTCCTTTGGGTCTTCACCCCTGTGTTAAAGTTCCCCCTGTTGTTGACTGTGTCTTGCCTGTCATGTTTTGTCTGCAGCATTAATGTTGTCAAGTTCCTGTCATGTCTGCGTCTCGTCATGTTTCCTGTCTATTTTGAAAGTCTGGTTTCCATGCCTATTGTGTTTAGGTTTACTTTTTTCTGTGCGTCACTATGTTCATTCTAGTCAGCTGTTTCCTCATGTGTCTCCACTTCCCCTGATCACCTAGTGTGTATTTAAGTCCTTTGTCTCCTACTGTTCATTGTCAGGACGTCTGCCTATTTCCCTTCATATTATCAAGTCACAGTCTTAGTTTGTGTCATAGTCACAGTTTTACTTTTGTCTGTTTACCTTTGTGTAAACTTGGTCTCGTTTTTGGTTTAGTTCATGTGTTTGCCCAGAATAAAGGCTCACCTTTTGTTGAGAATGCAGCTCCTTCCTTCATTGTCTGCTTTTGGGTTTGTGCAACAAAACACACCGGTGTACCCTGCAGTGACAATCTCTGACTTGTTGTCTTGTTTTTTAGAGGAGCCACAGCATTCAGGGCCGTACACAGTGAGGATGTAACACTATTAACAAGGCAATTACCTGTGTGGGAGTAACGTTTAGGTAGCTGATCTGCAGTGTGGTGGCACGTGGCATTGAAGAAGATAACAGTGAAGAATCAGTTCCTTAATCTTAGTTACAGCAAAACAGACAAATAAAATGATTCACTAACAGGAACTTAGAGGAGAGAGGCCTAATGTTTAATACTCCACATTTACTGATTGGTGCAGTTGAGGGTGTTATATTGAAAAGTGAATAAAAATAGCATTTTTATATTGTGACTAAGAAGTTCATGTTAGGAAGTTTCATGTATTCTACATGTTTTTTTGTTTTATTTTTGCTTTTTTGCATTATCCTGAAATATAACTATATACCATTCAGAAACTGTCACTTCATGTTTTTTACTATGTGAATTTTTTTTATTCGTGTTCTCAAATATTGAACTTCTTCAGGTGGTTTGGAAGTTGGTGGGGTGTTTTTGTTTGTTTTTTTACACACTAGCCAATACTCAGACATTCTTAGGTCTACATATCAAATTACAGATCCTGAATTATTTCGATGGTAAGAAAAAAAACTGTGAGATTTCAGGCTTTTATCTTCAAGAGTTTGAGATATCGTGTTCAGCCTTAGATTTCAGTATACACAAACAAAACAAGGGCCTGAAAGTAGGTTGGCTAGGCTTTTTTTCAGTCTAGAAAAGTAGTTTTACAGCACTCATCATATATGTTCAAAAAAATGCGTATGCAAATAGTTGTGCAGAAAACAGAGCAGACAGCCAGCAGATGAAAATGTAGGGTATAGGAAAGGTCTCGCAGCGGTTTAAACCTAAACTTCTAGTAATAATGACCCACATCCACCTTGGCTTGTGTAATGAGGCACATGATTAATAGTGGGGTACTACCCTTCTTAAGGGACAACCCCAACTAGGGTTTAAATACCTGGGACTTTCCACCATTTGGTTTTAGAACTGAAGAAATCTCTTTGATGAGAGGTGAAAAACTTTCCCAAAATTTAAAGTCCAACTTAATTTTTACTTCTAAGAATTTGTTATAAAAACAAAAGTGCTCAATTCCAAGTGGCTTCTAATTAGCCATACAAACAAAAGAGACCAAAAATTAAAAACATCTGGCAGCAGGAAAGGTGGCCAAAGATGGTTTTATACTAAGAGGACAGGGCAGTAGAAGGGTGACAGGAGACAGCCTGATGACATTGCCAAGTGGCAGGATGTAAATAGTAAAACGTACTGGTCCCAGAACTGTTATTGTGGAACTGTTACTGTGAATTAGGATAAATTTGTCAAAACAGCCATTACAAAGAGGCTTTGAAAACAGATTTGAACATGGGATGTGTGACTGAGTCAAATCTAAAGATTAACCAGTTATGCAACAATGAATAATGTGCTGTTGTTCTGGTATTTTATTACATGGTCTGTGTTTTACAGGCCCAACTTTTACTGGCATTGCAAACTAGCTTAGGCTATAAAGTAAGTAAGTAAGTAAGTAAAATTTATTTATATAGCGCTTTTCACAGATAAAAATCACAAAGTGCTTTACAACACAGGAAATGGGAATATAAAAACAATATAACAGTAAATAAAACAATGTAAAACAATAAAACTATAAGAACAGCGTAAGAAGAAATTAATCAAATGCTTTTCTAAATAAAAATGTCTTCAGCTGTTTCTTAAAAGAATCAATGGAGTCCGTGCAGCGAAGAGACAGTGGGAGAGAATTCCACAACCGTGGTGCCACAGTCTGAAAGGCCCGATCACCACGAGTTTTAAAGCGAGTGCGCGGTACCACCAGCAGTCTCTGATCTAGTGACCTTAAAGCCCGAGAAGGTGTGTGTGGTTTCAGCAGGTCAGATAAATATTGAGGAGCCTGACCATGTAGGGCCCTAAATGTTAGAACTAAAATTTTAAAATGAAACCTAAAATTTACAGGCAACCAGTGAAGGGAGGCCAAGACTGGAGTGATATGCGATCTTCTCTTGGTGCCTGTTAAGAGTCGTGCTGCGGCATTCTGCACAGTCTGAAGACGACTTAAGGCTGATTTGTTAAAACAAGTAAAAAGGCCATTACAATAGTCTAAACGAGAAGAAATAAAAGCATGAATAATCATCTCAAGTTCAGGCTTGGATACCATTAGTCTGAGTTTAGAAATATTCCGTAAATGATAAAAACAGTTTCGGACCAGCTGCTTAGAATGCTGCTCGAGCGACATTGAGCTGTCAAATATGACACCGAGATTTCTAAGGCTTGATTTTACATAAGGTTCTAAGAAGCTGATATGCTGTCTAATTTCTGGGACCATGTGGTCTGGAGCAATAATTAGAGTTTCTGTTTTATCAGAGTTTAGTTGGAGAAAATTGTCATATAACCATTTGTTAATTTCTGTCAGGCAATTACTTAAATTAGACAATTTATAAAACTCAGACATTTTGAAGGAACAGTATAGTTGGATGTCGTCAGCATAGAGATGATAGGAGATATATTTATAGCGCTTAATAATTTGGCCTAGGGGAAATACATAAAGTAAAAAGAGAATTGGACCCAGGACAGATCCCTGAGGTACCCCACACGGCAAAACTGTTGATTCTGATGTGACATGATTCATGCAAACAGTAAAAGATCTCTCAGACAGATATGATATAAACCATTTTAAAACAACACCAGTAATCCCAAACAAGTTCTTGAGTCTGTTTATCATGATACTGTGATCTACAGTGTCAAAAGCAGAGCTGAGATCCAACAGGACCAGCACTGTGTATTCTCCAGAGTCTGCTGCCATCAAGATATCACTAGATACTCTAAGTAAGGCCGTTTCAGTGGAATGGAATTTACGAAAACCAGACTGGAAAGTGTCCATAACAGCATTTTTATCCAGGAAATAGTTAAGTTGTTCTAGTACTACTTTTTCTAAAATTTTCGATATAAAAGGCAATTTGGATATTGGCCTATAACTGTTAGGAAGAGATGGATCCAGCTGGGGTTTCTTTAATATTGGCTCAACAACAGCTTGTTTAAAGAAGCTGGGGACAGAGCCAGTATGAAGAGAAGTATTTATCATTTCCACAATACAAGGGCCAACTGAATCAAACACACTAGTGAAAAATGAAGATGGAAGGACATCAAGGGGGCTTGAAGTCTGTTTTATATGACAAAGCAGGACTCTGATGTCTTGTAATGTAACAGGAGTAAAAGAGGACCAAGTATCAGAGGAGAGCAAGTTGAAAGTTTGATATAAAAGCAATGGTGTGTTGCTTGCTTCATGTGACATGCCTGTCCCAGTGTAAAACAAAAACTAAACTGCCTTCAAAGTGGTTTATTTTAACGTCATGTCACTTCTTAAATCTTGTCCCTGAAAAATTCCTCAATTAATTAATTAAAAGAATGCAAACAAATGATGATGCTGGTGTTTGTTTACTGAATACTAATGCTGAGAGGATGAAACAACTTATATCTGATAATCCATATGTATTGTATAAACATACATATATGGTCATGGTCCGTCCGTGCTGTCCATGGTGGTAACTAGGCAGCTCTTCTCAGTTACCTGCTCCTTACTCAAGCAATAACTCCTCCTCCATCTGCTACAGCCATTACTTCAGTGTTTTGATGACGTTAAGGGTTGAACGTCTCTTAACTTTTTAAAATTCAGTGACAAAAAGACTGAGGTGATGGTTTCTGGTAGCCCCACTGAGACCCCCAATGTGTTTTTAGATACCTTGTCCCAGTATAATAAGCCAACTGTCACAAACCTGGGGGTCAAAGTGGACTCTGAACTGAAGCTTGACAGTCAGGCTGCCTGTTTTTAAATCACTTCTGAAAACCCATCTCTTCACCCTGGCCTTTGACACCTTGAGAAATGTTGGTTTTAGTTTTATTTTAGTTGTTGTTAGTTGATTCTATGCTGTTTTATCTTGTTTTGTTGTTGTTTTTTTTAAATATAGGGCTGCTTTAATTTTTATGTTTTGTGTTTTATTTTTTGCTGTTTTGTTTTATTCTGTTCTTAACTTATTTACTGTACTTTTTTGGGGGGGTCCTGTGCTTTATAAATAAAGTTGGATTGGATTGTTGCAGGATCTCTCTCATTCCTTCGTTCCTCAACGTGACTTCCTCCATGATCCAGTTCCCTAGAGCCACCGTCTCCTGCAGCAGTCGCCATTTCCCTGTTGCCAAATCTACCCAGAATCGCATTTCCCAATATTCTCTGCTGTTCAATAAAGACTCTTGTAAATACACTGAACAAAAATATAAACCCAGCACTTTTGTTTTTCCTCCCATTTCTCATGAGCTGAACTCAAACATCTGAAAAATTTTCTACATACAGCAAAGACCCATGACTCTCAAATATTGTTCACAAATCTATCTCAATCTGTGTTAGTGAGCACTTCTCCCTTGCCGAGATAATCCATCCCACCTCACAGGTGTGGCATATCAAGGTGCTGATTAGACAGCATGAATAGTGCACAGGTGTGCCTTTATACTGCCCACAATAAAAGGCCACTCTGAAATGTGCAGTTTGATCAAACAGCACAATGCCACAAATGTCGCAACCTCTGAGGGAGCGTGCAATTGGCATGCTGACTGCAGGAATGTCTACCAGAGCTGTTCCCCGTGTAATGAATGTTCATTTCTATACCATAAGACGTCTCCAAAGGTGTTTCAGAGAATTTGGCAGTACATCCAACCGGCCTCACAACCGCAGACCACGTGTAACCACACCAGCCCAGGACCTCCACATCCAGCATGTTCACCTCCATGGTCGCCTGAGACCAGTCACCCAGACAGCTGCAGCAACAATCAGTTTGCATAACCAAAGAATTTCTGCACAAACTGTCAGAAACCGTCTCAGGGAAGCTCATCTGCATGCTCTTCATCCTCATCTGGGTCTGGCCCTGACTGAAGTTCGTTGTCATAACCGACTTGAGTGGACAAATCATCACATTCGATGGTCTCTGGCACGTTGGATAGGCATTCTGTTCACAGATGAGTCCCGGTTTTCACTGTTTTGGGTAGATGGCAGACAGCGTATGTGACATCGTGTGCGTGAGCGGTTTGCTGACATCACCGTTGTGGATCGAGTGGCCCATGGTGGCGGTGGGGTTCTGGTATGGGCAGGCGTATGTTATCGACAAGGAACACAGGTGCATTTTATTGATTGTATTTTGAATGTGTGACCAAGTGGTCGGCGGGGTTATAAAAATTAATAAAATGACAACGCCACCTAGGGGAATTTCACCCCCAGGAAATATAAAATCTTTTGAGAATAAAATAATATAATAATAAAAAACGAGGTTTGCACAGGTTCGGAGATGCACAGAGAGGCAGGTTGGCTCAAATATTAATAAGGTTTTATGTATATTTATAGACCAATGAAGAATAAAACATTAAGAAAATACTAAATGTAGCGTCATTGTTGACAGTGTCCTAAAATTACAATAAAACAATCATGGAACTGGGACTTACCAGCAGCCGCGGACCCAAAAGAAAATCACACGAAAAGAAAATCACTACAGCCGGCACCCAGTGCTGTACAAAAGAAAGTGTGAAAACGACCAACCACCTGAGGTCCCAGGGCCACTGGCACGTCCTCCGTTCACTGAAATAAAAACACAGCACAATGAGTTAAAAGAATAAAAGGACACTGAGCGTCAAGCTCGCTACATATCATAAAAAAACTAAAAACTTGAATCTTTAATAGCTTTAAAAAAACAAATCACACACACAGCGCAAACTGGAGACTTGCACCCTTGCACACAAACACTAAATACTACTTGTCTTGTGCTGTTTTGTAGCAGTGTGTACACCTGAGACTGTCACCTGTCTGTCTGTCCTGCACTCTCTCTCTTTTTCTTTCTCTCTGATTGTGGAATAAAAGTATGAACATGTATTTATAAGTTACACTTGTGTTTGAATCCTGCAGCTTATCACACATTTGATTTTCATGTGTGACAACTGCAAGTGTCCAGAGTGAGGACAGACTGAGGGACCCACTGCTGCACATCATCTGTGAGGCTTTGCACCCCTGATGATCCACCAGGACAAACTCAGCAGTGTGTGAGGAAGAGGAGGAGGAAGAGCCAGCAGCAGCTGACAGATGGAGAGAATAGACAGACTGTTCCCTGTTTGTGAAGGACTGCTAGAAAAGTTTAAAATAACTAATTGTCTGTCCTGAATCAGTCTTATTAGGTAATGTTCAAATGATTTTATCATTCTAGTGTTTTCAGTGTGGGAGAAAGTACTCAGGGCCTTCAAGTTACACACTATGAAAGGCAGCAACAAGTTTAATATTCAGAAACCTAAAGTATGTATCAGCAGCAGAATGGAGCTAAAAATAAATATCCATGTTTTTTTCAGTTCTATGAAGCTTTGAGTATTTTGGATTAGTAGTACTGCTGTGTTTGTTGCATCATATTGCTGTGATTGTTTATATACTTTATATATTTTGAGGTAAGTTGATCTATAGTGTTACATCATCATATTTTATAAGGATGTTATGTGTTTGTATACATTCTTTCTTCTATACTTACTTTCAGTTTGACCCATTTAGCAGAAGTCAGCCTGTTTAAGGCTCTGATATCTATTCTGTATGACTTAGAGCAGTTATTACATGGTATGATTTTCTCACCCAATAAAGGAATATTTAATATATCAGTCTGCTCTTCATTTTATCAGAAACAGTTATCACAGCTCGCAAATTTTCTTTTTATACATATATGTAAGAATTCAGACACATTTAGTAATGCCGATGTATTAAAAGAAGAATATTTGTCTCATATATATAATACATCTATATATACACTGTAAAAGATACTTGTCTCTTAGTGAAAATTTAAGGTGATAGGAAATATAAATAACTGCAACTTGAATCCTTACTGAAGCTCAGTATTTGACACAGAGTTCAAGTTCACTGCTGTAATAACTAATAATGAATAATATAAATTAACTTTAATATTGTAAATATTATATTTACATTACCAAAGTTAGATGACTTTAGTCTCATGAACAACTTTAGCTAAATGATATTTATCAGCTAATCACTGATTAGCCCTCCAGCCCCCCTGCTTACTCTATATAGGTGTGTGTATGAGGAAAAGCTCCTCAGATCCACTTGATGCTTGCTGTGACTGCATGTAGTGTGATCTCCCAGTGCGCATTGGTAATAAAGCTTTGATGAAAAATACTCCAGCCTCATCTGACTCTTCTTCTCCAGCTGGGATATAAAACGGATCGGCGAGGTCAAGAAGAAGTAAACCTCAACACCAGGCATTTTGGTTCTGTGCATTCTGTACAGTTTAAACTCAGTGGGTTGAACAGATTGCATAAAAATGTGAGGAACTAAAGCATTTTTAACATATTTATTTCGTGGCAGGGGCTCAAAAGTAATTGGACATATTAGATAACAGAAAATAAATGTGTTCATTTCTAATACTTGGTTGAAAACCCCCAATGACAGCCTGAAGTCTTGAACTCCTGGACATCACCAAATGCTGGGGTTCCTCCTTTTTAATGCTCTGCCAGGCCTTTGCTGCAGCAACTTTCAGTTGCTGTTTGTTTGTGGGCTGCGTTTTACAGATGCTGTGGTATGCTTTAGATCATGAGCTGTTCCACGCCTTCTCCATACTTTTTTCTTGCCATCATTCTCGTAGAAGTTGATCTTGGTTTCATCTGTTCAAAGGATGTTTTCCCAGAACTGTGCTGGCTTTTTTTTTTTTTTAGATGTTTTTCAGCAAAGTCCAATCTAACCTTTCTATTCTTGAGGCTTATAAGTGGCTTGCCCCTTGCAGTGAACCCTTTGTATTTACTTTAATGCAGTCTTCTCTTCATGGTAGACTTGGATATCAATACGCCTACCTCCTTGAGAGTGTTTTTCACTTGGTTGGCAGCTGTGAGAAGGTTTCTCTTCACCACAGAAATGATTCTGTGATCATCCAACACTGTTGTCTTCCATGAACGTCCAGGTGTTTTTGCATTGCTAAGTTAACCAGTGCCTTCTTTCTTACTCACGATGTACCACACCGTAGATTTTGCTGCTCCTACTATTGTGCCAATTTCTCAGATGGGTTTTTTCTGTCTTAGCAGTGCAAGGAGGGCTTGTTTCACCTGGATGGAGAGCTCCTTTGACCACATGTTGTCTGTTCAAAGCAAAATCTTCCAAATGCAAGCAACACACCTCAAATCAACTCCAGGCCTTTTATTATCTTAACTGATGATGACATATCCAAGGAATTACCCACACCTCCCCATGAAATAGCCTTTGAGTCAACTGTCCAATTACTTTTGGTCCCTTTAAAAAGAGGGTGGCACATGTTAGGGAGCTGAAACACCTAAACCCTTCATCCAGTTTGAACGTGGATATCCTCAAATGAAAGCTGAGAGTCTACACATTATGTCCATGCCCATCATATAAGTATAACTGTAATATGTTTCGGTAAACAACTACACCCCAGAATGTCCACACTAATACGTTCTCATTTGAAAACTCTTTTTCTCTCCATTTTGGCCTTCCGTCCACACTGAGACGCTGTTTTTGGTCAAGGAAAACTGAGCTTTTTGAAAACGCTCTCCAAAGTGGATAAATTTGAAAATGCCGTTTTCGCGTTGCAGTGTGGACTGTGAAAACGGAGGCTTTCGAAAACGATGACGCATTTTAGTCATATGATGCAGTCATGTATTGCATTGTATTGCATAGCAGTTGTTTTGTTTGCTCTCAATTTTGACAGCCCTATTAAAAATTAATATCAGTTTGTACATGCTCCAGGTAGCTCCAGATAAAACTTGGCACTTTTCCTCAACATTTTGCTGCAACATTTCAAAGACCCGGAAAGTAAATAAACAGCAGATGGAAATGACGCAGGTCAAATCGCCTTACGTTTCACGTATGCACAGTACAGGAATGTGGAGTTTTCAATGTGGATGAAAACAATTGAAAACGATAGTGTGGACATGGAGTGTTTTTAGACAAAAAAACGCCGTTTTCAAATTTATCCGGATTAATGTAGACGTAGCCTCTGTTAGCAGCACACCTTAACTTTGTGAAGCACGAATGGTAACAGTGTGTTATTCATGTTCCAAATCATATAACTCTACATCAAACATTCCCATTTCAAAATGCAATTCACTCATTTCATTTGAGATGACTGCTTGATTGCAGTGATCTAACTATCAATTGATAAAACTGCTCAATTATATAAAGAAAAAAAAAACAAAGACCAAAGTCTGAATAGTTTGTAAATTACAAACACAGATTATGGAAACATCATTAGCTTTATCTGTTACCTTTCTGGTGTACTTGCATGGTTACTCAATGAGGCTTGAAGGTGGAAGTTAAAAAAGTTTATGTGCTGCAATTAAATAATGTCCACATTTTACACAAGAACAAGACACAAGCAAGCACTTCCACACAATTTAGACATTTTTCTACACTTGTTGAGGAAGCATGCTTACATATTTTGAAACTGGACTTTCACCATCCAAACCAGTCAGAGAGAAAATACCATTGCACAGTCTTCCTTTAGTACTTCAATATAATGTTGTACATTCTAAAGGTTTAGTGAAGTCAAGCATGCAGGTACATTAGCTGATGGGTGTGGGGATCCAAAGGCAATCAGTCAGGAAAAAATTGTATTTTTCCATAAAGTCTTTAAAAATAATTAGTGACTACTTCATTCCTCTTAATAACCCCTTAATGCCTAGTGCATCATATTACTACATACAGCTTTTGTGAGTTTTTTAAAACTTCTTTTGAATTTTTTTGTTTCATGCTTTTTTATACACCAACATCATAATCAATGACGGCTCTTTCTCAGAAGGCTTCTGAGATTGGCTTGGCTGCTGACCTCCAACTGGACACCAGGATGTCTCTAACGCCAGCTGTGAAAACTAATGACAACCATGTTTTACAGATTTCTGTGGCACTGTGAGCAGGGCAGAATGACAGCATGACAGAAATTAACATTAGGTTAAAAGCTGAGTAACTACTAAGAACTGAGAGAGAACTATCATTAACCAAAATGTTTTCATAGTTATTATTGGAGTTGTTCAAATGGTGTGCTTATGAAAAGGTAGGGGTGGAGACTTTTTCCACCATCCAATTCAAATAGTATAATTTTATAATTTCTAATATATTACATTTTACAGGATTCAGATTTTGGATGGCCCCAGAGTAATATGAAATGGGCCTTCTCTGAGGTGAACCTATCTTGCTCGTGTTTTATGAGTACACCAAATTGATCGTCACATCTTGCCTTGAGAGAAAGTCCTGAATGCTTGTTTTCAGCAAGTAAAAAAAAAGTGGAAAATGCCAAACAATGGGTCCATCATGTCTGCACCTGGGCATATCTCATGATTCACAATCAAGTCCCTGCGATGACGTTTGCATTTCTAGACAACAGAGAAAGCTTGAGTACATTTTTGAGGATGTCTGTGATATATTAATACAGTAGTTTCAATCATATTCAAGAACTGATTATTGATTTGTGTGCCTTTGTGGTATCTGAATAAAAATGTCATAACGACCAAACGGATTTGGATTCAAAATGTTCTAGCAATTTCTGATTGATGCACAACCTCAGAGTCTCCCATAAAGCTTTAGAGGGAGCTGTATTTGCACTTCAGTCAGAGATGAAGAAGAGCAGAAGGGAGTTATGAACCCACAGGCAACACATCCAGATCAAAAAAATCACACAAGAACCAACTTTACTACTTCTTCATCACTGTTATTATCTTGAATCCGCAATAAAAAACGATTTATAAATGTCATGATGCCATTAGTGTGTAGTGAGGAATGAGGACCCAAAATGTTGGACACAAAAACGGTTTAAAAAAAAAGCAGCAAGCTTTTCAAAGCAAAATCTAAAGTATAAACTTAACAATGTACAAAATAGACAGTAAACAGAAACTATCCCAAAAAGTTGATTCTGTTCATCGGGACGTAGCGTTTTCAGTGGGAGAAACATTTTGTCTCTCATCCAAGTGACTTCTTCAGGTTTCCCCAGCCGTATAAACAGTACTTTCGCACAGTGACTGAAACTAGCACCACTGAGGGAACAACAGACTGTGAGGTCAGTTCCTTGAACATTAATATGCAAATTGTCATGATCATTGATCAACAACCACTGATCAGAAACCAGTGATCAAAAACTATTGTTCATTGATCAATGGTTTTTGATCTGAATCACTGCAATCACATCAGTGATTGTGCAAAGGTACTATTTATAAGGTTGGGGAATCAATGAAGTGTCACAGTTTGATGCTTATCTCATGCTCCGAATCGACAAGCTCCTGGACCAGTTTGGCACTGCTCATGTTTTCACAGCCCTGGATTCAACCAAGGGCTACTGGCAGATTCCCTTGTCTGCATAGTCCATGGAAAATACAGCCTTCTCCACCCCGTACATATTGTACTAACTTGTCACACAGCTTGTTTGGGGCCCCCGACACTTTCCAGAGCCTCATGGACCGGGTGCATCTGGCACCTAGTCAAGAGGGGCACTGGCCACCCACCAAATTTGCTGGCATCCCCCAGTGGCCCTCCCTGGCAAGACTGTCCTATGTCGGTAATAATTTCTTCTGCTCAGCTCTGCTGAGAATCATTACAGCAATGACTGGGACTTCCAGTCAATCAATCAATCAAGTAAAATTGATTACAATGGATTTTAAAATCTTATTTGATTTTCATATGTACCTATTTTCAGTGATACCAACTTTAATAGCAGGAAATTAACTAGGCATATAATTCTTTTCTTTCTCTCTTGTTTTCCAAATTTTTCGAGTAATCTATATTTGACAACAGCATAATAAAAGTGGCTTGCCCCTTGCAGTGAACCCTTTGTATTTACTTTAATGCAGTCTTCTCTTCATGGTAGACTTGGATATCAATACGCCTACCTCCTTGAGAGTAGGCGTATTGAAATTCTGTTTTTGGTGTACCATCTGGAGTTGTTGTTCACATCTCAGTGGCTTCTTTGGTGTGGAGATGCATTAGAGCGAAAGGGGATGTTTGTGAGAAGCCTGCCAGCAGAGAAATGTAGCACCTCGCTGTAAAGAGCAGTGAGAATGTGACAGATGCTGAGGCTCAGGCCAGCACGCAGACAGATATTTTGGGAAACAGAAATGCATTTACATTTTGGGGGAAGTGTATCGACCTGTTGACAGACATATGAGGAAATGAAATTGTGCTTACTGTGGACTGAAAACACACACTGGAAGTTAAAAAGGTCACTTTACTCATTACCTGTCATCATGTTTTGAACCAACCTTTTCTTGCTCCATCCCCAGTTACACATGCTTACCTCATTTCCTATCAAACTGTCTGTTTCTCTGTAAATGTGCAAGGCCAGGGTCACAGAGTAACAGTTATAAAAATATACAAAGGAGCACAGTGAAATGTAACGCTTCACTTATCTGAATAACAAGATTCAGTTTAGTTAAGGATGAAATTTAAAAACAGCCAAATCTCCTGATGTCCCACCTGAGGTAAAGCCTGCAGTTCTTTAATGTAGTTGTGGGTTCGACCTCCTGGGTGACCTCCTTGTAGTAATTTTGATAGGCCGTAACTCCTGGGAAGGTTTACCACTGTTCCGAGTTTTCTTTATTTGTGTTTAATGGCTCTCACTGTGGTTCACTGAAGTCCTAAAGCGTTAGAAATGGGGTTTTTTACCCTTTGCAGACTGATAATTGTCAATGACTTTGTTTCTTAGGTGTTTCTTTGGATCTTGATATGTTGTGTTGCTTTTTGATATCTCTTACCCTGCTTCCCTTTTAGATGGGTGAGCGTGTTTAGTGAAACTAAACTCAGCTTTCCAAAAAATGTGGTTAATCACAGTTAAGTTGTGATTTAACAAGGGGGGCAATTACTTTTTCACACAAGGTAAGTAGGTTTGGATAAGCTTTCCATTAATGAAATCATAATTTAAAAACTGCATTTTGTATTTACTCAGGTTATCTTTGTCTAATATTAAAATTTGTTTGATGATCTGAAACATGTCAGTGTGACAAATCAGGAAATCAGGAAGGGGGCAAACATTTTTTCACACCACTGTATGTGGAAATCTAATTGTAGCTCAATGTGCACTCAAAACATACACACATGGAGTTAAAAAGGTCGCTTTGCCCATTAACCTTCATCATGTTTTGAAGCAAGCTTTTCTTGCTCCACCCTCACTTACAAAACTTCTAATAATGTCAGCCTCATTTCCCATCAAACTGCCTGTTTCTCTGTAAATGTGCAAGGCCAGGGTCACAGGGTAACAGTTATAAAAAATATACAAGAAGAAATATTCCTCTCTAATAAGGCTGGTGCAGTCCTCACAGTGCGCCTTTCTCTTCAATGCAATCAACAACTGATAACAAACTGCAGTTTACAGTAGGAAACGCAGTGATTATTTCCACCGCAGACTGGCTGTGAACTGCCTCCTTCTCTGCCAAGCAGCTGAGACTGGGACAGAAAAAAAAAATCAACCCTGGCATTTTTTGTCCAGGTGACTAATGATCACTCAATATATGTACAGCGGGTAAAATAAGTATTGAACAGCTCACCAATTTTCTAAGTAAATAGGTTTCTAAAGGTGCTGTTGACATGAAATTCTCACTAGATGTTGGTAACAACTGCTCCAATCCAAACATGCATAGAAATCAAACCATAAATTATGTGTAATAATGAGAAATGACACAGTAAAAAAGTATTGAACACATGAAGAAAAGGAGGTGCAAAAGGCATGGAAAGTCATGACAACAGCTGAAACCTATCAGTAATTGGAAGCAATCCTGCCACTTAGTGCAAATTAATATCAGATGGTTCAGTCCCAACTGAAGGCCTACACACAAGATGTCTTATTACCAAGGTGTTACACAAGTACATCTTATGATGGATAAAATCAATGAGCTCGCACAGGACCTTTGCAAAACATACTGATGGCAGTGGTTACAAAAGAATTTCTAATTTTCACCATAATCTGGCCACAAACAGGTGCTCCCCGCGTGATTTCAGACAGAGGACTAATAAGAATTATCAGAAGAGTTGTCCAAGAGCCAAAGACCACTTCTGGAGAGCTGCAAAAAAACCTTGGAAAACACGTATTTACTCAAACGCCATGGCCTGTATGCACGCTCAAGACTCCATTGCTGAAGAAAAAGCATTTTGAAGCACATTCAAAGTTTGCTGAAAAACATTTAGACAAGCCTGTGAAATACTGGGAGAATATAGTCTGGTTAGATGAGAAAATTAAACTCTGTGGATGCCAGAATACACACAGTGCTTGGAGGTCAAAAGGTGCTGCATATCACCCCAAAAATACCATACTAACAGTGATGTTTAGAGGTGGGTATTGAGCTGTTTTTCAACATTTAACCCTGGCACGGGTTAAATGTTGAAACATTTAACCCTGGCACGCTTCATGTAACTGCTTCTTTCAGTTACATGAAGCGTAACTGATGAATGGAAAAATGTACAGAAACATTCGTGATGAAAAGAAATCTGCTGCCATCTACCAGGATGATGAAGATGAAACAAGAGTGGACGTTTCAGTAACACAACGATCCCAAACACACTGCCAAGGAAACTCTCAATTGGTTTCAGAGGAAGTATTTTCTTTCTGCCAAAGCTGCCAGAATGGCCCAGCCAATCACTTGAAACCAATTGAAAATCTATGGAAAGGACTATAGAAGGGGAGCACAGGACCTTCAGGATTTAAGGACTGTTTGTGTTAAAGAATGGGCCAAAATCACATCTGTGCAATGCATATGACTAGTTTCTCACCAGTGTCATTTCTCATTATTACACATAATTTATGGACATCTATGGTTTGACTTCTTTGCATGTATGGATTGGAAGGGTTGTCAGACATCTGGTGAGAATTTCGTGTCAACAGCACCTTTAGAAACATATTTCCCTTTAAAATTGGTGACTTGTTCAGTACTTATTTTACTCACTGTGTGTATATTATGTATATATTTAATTTTAAAAATCACGTCGGTACAGTTGCTGGGTTAGGGGATCTTAGTTGCACGGACGGTAATACCGCATGCGACAATTAAAACTTAGCTATTAGCAGTGGTTCATGGTCAAAGTAACCCTTCATTTTACCTGAATCCTTGAATCTCTCCCTTCCTGATTAATTTCACCTTCCTCTTCTTCGCTCTGTTGTTGGCACTGCTCTCTCTCCTGCACTTCTCCACAGCTAATGTCCAATGTGCCAGATTACCAGTCCAGCCCTGCGAGGAGACCTGTGTGGTGTGTCTCTGCCTCCCAGCCCTGCCTCTTTACAGCCATGACATTCAGTGCGCCACTGGACTCAAGCGAGCACGAAAAGTGGCACGAGCACGCCCTCTGCTGACCATTTCATTTCTGTGGTCAGGCTAAGATGTAGTACTGTCATTTTTCAATCCAGAACAAGCTTGAGTGCATCTAAAGATACAAAAATTCCAGAGATGTGAATCTCTTAGGTGCACAGTCACACCATGCTCACTGAAACTGTCACGGTCCTGGATCTGTGACCCAGTGTTTTGATTGTGTATTATTGTTTATTAGTCTGTTTTCTTTTTGGTTCATGTTTACTAGTGTTTCTGTTTTATTTATTACAAACAAAAGTTATTAAGCGTTAAAAGGTGCTTTAGATTTAAAGTCTTATCATGAGTCAATAACGTTGACATTGAAAACAACTCTTGTGAAACTGCTGTTTCCAGTAGTAAATATGTGCAGTTTGTTTCCTCTGAGACAAACATTTCAGAATGAGTCATGCCGGTTACTGTTACAAATACTACAGCTGCAAGTCTCGTGTATGAATCTTCATTCTCACCACTCATAATGGAGTTCTCAAAACAGGCACGTAGTTTCCCATCTGCATTTTTCTCTTTTTTTTTGTAGACACTGCTTTTTCAAATATGTAATAAAGAGCAAGACCAGTAAGACACAATCAAGCGTTGCCATGAATTTGCCTTCAGATGAAAGCAAATATGAAGACTCAGAAGAGTCTTAGCCTGCAATGAATAGAAATGCAGGCTCTCAGTCTTGTGTCACAGGTGCACGTCATTGAAGTATGGAGTATGTATACATTGTAGGATTGCAAGACAGTGTTTATGCAAAGTTTCATAAAGATTGGCCCACTCATCTAGGGGGAGATAGGGAACATGTTTGCACAATTTAAAAGCTTGATATCAGTAGGCCTGTATGAATCATACGTTTCTTTGGGGTACAGAAGGCATGCAAGTGTCAGCCAGCCAGCCTGATTGCCTTATGACTCAGAGGTAAGTCATTTGACATGCTGACATTTCTTGGAAATGTTACATCAAGGACATGTTTTTACTTTGGAAATGATCAATTCCAAAGTAATTACCACTGTACTCTATAAATATAATACAATATTTGATTTTACACAGTGATAAAAACATGTGATTGAGATATTTTACTTTAGTATAATATCTCAATCACATATTGACAGCACAAACAAACCGCTTGGACAAGCTCAATACAGTGTTTACCACCTCAAGTTTTCCCATGTCATACCCCATCGTAAAATCCCCTCTGTCACAAAATCAGCCCTCCAAAGGTGGACGTCATATTATTAAAAAAAATGTTACAAATGATTTGCATGTCACTGAGTGAAATAAGTGCTTGATCTTCAAGCACATAACGTAGTACAGAGGTTCCCAAAGTGTGGGCCACCATTGCTGGGGGGGGCGTGAATTAAAAAAAAACACAAAGAATGCTTCGACACTGCTAGCATAATAAAAACACAAAGCAGAGGATGAAGCATCGCCAAATATGCTTCCAAACCAACTTCCTTCCAAGCCAAAGACCAGAAAATATGATGAAGCATATCTTGCCTTTGGCCTTACCTGCACAATGGTGCTGCCAAGGTTGGTCTCCCCGACAGAATTTGTTTCCCCTGCGTCAGGAGCATGCGCTGGACTGTTCAAATCACGGACAAACAGTATCCCACATTCTTGATTTTTAATTCACAAACACTTCTTATAATGAAATTTTGGCGATGTTAGCTCTTTATACAGTAAAGTTACAGTGGGATACAAATAATATCAGGCTGATCCTGCCACAGTTTGTTTTCCTGGTTCAAATCACTGACAAACAGTATCCCACAGTTGTTTATGTTTTTAAACTCATTTTGCACAGAGAGACATTTTTTGAAAAATGTATTGATAGCATGGTTGAATATTCTTACACAGTAAAAAAACAACAACAACTATACGTAAAATAATTTCACCATAAAGATGGTTTGTTTAGTGGTTTATTATTGCAAGCTGTAATTTATTACAGTTTACTTTTCTGTGTTTCACTGTTTACAAAAGGTTTGAGGTGTGAAATAAACTGCAATGGAGTTTGAAAAACAAAAATGGGTGTGTGTGGTTGAAGGATGTGTTTGTGCCCAAACTAGCAAAAAAAAAGTTTGGGAACCACTGATGTGATACATGATGGAGGAATCCTTGCTGAAAAGCATAAGTTTGCACACAGCTCTGGAGGAATTTTCACCCACTTCTCTGTAAAGAAATCCACCAATGCATATTTCTGTAGTGATACTTTTAGGTGCTATAAAGAACTGTTTTCTTCTCAGAAAAGGCCAAAACAATTACTGTTTGACAGCCTTACACATGTTCAGAAATAACTAAATGTCCTTGTCTCTAATAACAAAGTTTACTGCATATAGCTGTAAATATAGACTACATCCCATTTCTTTGAATCAAATGTACACTTCCTTTCCTGCTTCTCATTCAGTGCACCACTGGATTAAAAAAAAAGTATGTAAAGGGGCACAAATGGGCCCTGACAACAGCCAGTCTCATAGAGAACATAATGAGAAGAAGAATAAATAAACAATTTTAAAGAGGGAAAACCATTTTGGTTAGAAATATGATTATTTTCTTTTTACACACATAATAATACATCTACAGATAATATAAAGTTGGTTGTAACAATCCTTCTTTGTACTTCCATGTTGGAAAGCCTGTGTATTTCCACATAAATGTGTCACATTTGTGAGGAAAATACATTTTTGGATTTCCCCCATGAAAAACTTGGCAAATTCTTTCAGGTAGTACTAAACAGCTTATTCTGCTATTGAGCATTCCTTCTTCTTGATGTTGCCATCACTTGGAAAAGCCCTATTTAAGTACTAGCCAAAAGTGCGAGCATCAGAATGATGCTGTCTGCTTATGTAAACTCTTCTGGTTCTTCAACACCTCATGCAGACCTTAATCAAGACGACGTCCGAGCCGGCATGGCTACAGTTGTCCCTCACAGTAGGCTTGGGTAGCAGGAAGGACCCTTAGTGGAGGCATGCCCTGGCCTCGAACAAGGAGTATGATGTTAGATCCAAGGCATTAGACTAATGAGCTGTCATTCTGCAACCCAGGACTGGTTTGAGTCTGTCTAAAGATACAAAACATTATTTTAAATTTGGATACTTTTATCAAATTAGTCAAGTTATTTTTTAATTTTAGTTACCTTTGTTGTTGCTGATTTTTTGCTTTTCTGTAAAAGAAACCCGCTAACAGCAGTACCACACCTGTAGAACCTGTTTCAAAAACAAAAAAATAAAATAGGTTATAGTTTAGATTAAATTTGCATAGTGAAAACAAGCTGTGTTAGTAGCAGAAGCTATACTCAAAAACATGTATGGCAGTAAGTATGGCAACTAACTGTGTCTCCACACTTACAGGCTACTGCGGGCACGACACCTAGAAGTTTGGAATTGGGCTGCGAAGATGTTTCCACAGTGCTTGGGGTGACTGCCGGTGTGGTAGCTGGATGGAAAGGGATAAACTTAATTTAGTAGTTAACAAAATCAGAAACTGGTGAAATGTGTACCTAAAAAACAAATCTTACCTCTATTTAAAAAAGAGCAGTCTAATTGAGAAACAGGAGAAAGATGGTTAATAGCAAGAACAGCATTAGTTACTGGATATCAAAAAGGTACCAGGTCTCACTAAGCATCAGAGGTTTTTCAAATGATATATGGGAACTTTTTCACGTTATTTTTATGAGTCATGACTGACATATACATATACAGGAAATTACTAAAACATGCATGGGCCATTTTCAAAAGTATCAAACTGCCCCGTCAGCTGCAGCAGCATCTCATAAACTAAAATGGAATCAGTAAGAGAAGAAAGAGCAAGATGGGAGAAAAGATTGAATATGTTTGCATTGAAAATACCTGTACAATTTTTGGTCTCTATATAGTCAGTGTCCCCTTCAAATTCACAGGACTTTAAGAAGGTGGAGACAAACAAGTGGCCTCTGTGTTGGCAGATGGTATTGGGTGGAAGCGGACCGTAGGAACAATTTGAAATCTCTGACAATTTGAAACCCAGGAGCTCTAGATCTTCACAGTAAACACGCTTTACATCATTGACACAGTTTTCAGTGTCGCAGTAATATACATTCATGCCGTTTCCACCTGTAACACCACACAGTTTATCCATAAAACATCACAAATGAGCTTTTAGTAATGTAAACATTTATTATGATAAAATTGTAAACAATGGGAGACATTTCTGACCTGATGTGAGGAAAGAGCACGGAGAAAAGAGTCCAGCGATGACGAACAGCAAAACCACTGTCAAGGTAAAGAATACGATCTAAGCTGAATGCTCTTTGATGAGGGGTGCTGACCAGGGCCGGCCCTACGATTTTGGTGGCCCTAAACAAGATTTTATATGTAGTCCTAAAACACTTCCATTACACCTACCAAATCACACACACTGCTCATAACTACATGAAGAGAACACATACACACAAACTAGAAATAGGCTAATTAATTAAATGTCTTATTTTAAAGTGGCTGTTAACAACATTTTAAATATGAGCACTAAAGAAAAAAAGAAAAGTATTCAAAATGTTATTAGTAAAGTCAACATTTTCACAAGATAAAAGCAACACTCCTGCACATTACAAAGTCTAACCTGGAAGAGTTTGGGACGACCCCCCCTCCAAAATGCTTGCTATTATATGTGATGTTGCAGTTCTACTTAAGATGGCAAGCAATTAACAAGTAAATTGTTGTATTGAAAAACACATTGCCTTAAATGAATATATATTCATTAAGTTCTAGCCACTGTTTTCCAGGGGAAAATCGCTGTGGTTACATTTGGTCAATAACAAAAGCCAACTTTAAAGCCCCTTTTCCATTATTACATACTCGGATCGCCTTGACACAACTTGAGGCGGTACGACCCGCCTTGACTCATTTTCCATTACAATCAAGTACCACCTAATATATGGGCAGAAATCTGTGCCATCAGAAACTGAATTTGAATAAGTTAAATTTGAATTTGAATTGCTCAGATTGAATCTGAATTGTAACTTGAATAAATGCTTTTAAAAACTGAATATCAATTAGCCTAATTTGAAATTCAATTTATTGGTTTGAAAATGATCATCACTAAATTGAAATTGAATTTCATTTTTGAAAATGAATTCATTTGCTTTGAAACTGTATTTTATCCTTAAAAAATTAGCTCTCGAATAATTTCAGATTCACTTCTCACCATTCAATTTCAGTTCCAAAATTCAGTTTTTTGGGACTTACATCCGGTTCCGGTTCAAGAGTAATCGAGCGCAGATTAATAGAACTACGTTTTACTAGCGGACCGAAAGTGTTACTGACGGGAATCTACAGCATCTTGAGCTGAATTAAGACTTCAGAAGTCATTCGTCATGTCGAATGACCAGCGGATCTGTGGCCAAATGTTTAGAGAATGAGAAGTGTTGTTTGTTTATTTACAAAGTTTGCTGTTTCAGTGATAGTTGTATATCACATTATATCACGTCAAACAGAGGTGATCCAGTAATGCTGCACTAATGAATTAGACTAACTATTCACTTTAGCTAAAGTTATTAAGTTAGCTAAAGAGTTGGGATGCTGTGTAAGACATAAATAAAGCTAAAATACAAAGGTTTGGACACTGTTTTGCATGTTTCCCTACTGTAGGGGTCTCTGCAAGCATACGGGGCTCTGAGAGGGTACAAGATGACAACTTTGGAATTCTACTAGAAACAGTCGATCATATTTGTTTGTCAAAGCTGAATCCAGGGCAAACTACGCTAAATTAGCGTTTTTAGCTAACAGCTACAATAAGCATAAAAGTTACTGTACGGCTATCATTTGTTAACATGACGCTTGTTCTTATACATGTAATACATTTATTACCAACCTGAGAGTTTATCCGCTGATCATTCTGAAGTCTTAATTCAGCTCAAGATGCTGTAGATTCCCGTCAGTAACACTTTCGGTCCGCTAGTAAAACGTAGTTCTATTAATCTGCGCTCGATTGCTCTTCTTCTTCTTCTGCTGTATAGAGTTTATTGGCGGTTGGCAAACAGCAAAATGGTGCATTACCGCCACCAACTGGTGTGGAGTGTGGACCGAAATGATAAAAAAAAAAAAAAAAAAAAAAATTCAAATTCTCCCAAACAAACGGGTCTGCCTTAAAAACCGAAATACAGCCTGATAACTTTCACTCATAGAGCTCACGCGAAATAAATCAAACAAGTCCAACTTCACTTTCATATCGTCCAGCTTTTTGATCAGTTGTCTCTTTTCCATAACATACTTCTGACTAGGGATGGGTACCAGTTTCGGTTCTGACATAAACGGTAGTAACCAGACCGAAAAGCAGCGCACATTTCGGTGCTTTATTTCGGTGCTTTTTTTTTTTTTCTTGAGATGTCATACACTTTGGATTCTAGCCAATCATTTTACCTTTACAAGGATAGTAGGCGGGCCCAGGTACATACGTTCTTTTAGAGCAGAGCTACAGATTAAAAATGCCCAAGCCGAAGCGGTCAAAAGTCTGGCTGTACTTCACAGCAAAAGATGCAAACTCAGCAGCCTGCAACAAGTGCTTTAAGCCCCACGCCCCCGGTACCGCGAGCAAAAAGGAGGAGATCACGTTTAATCGGTTATAACACGGGGTGAGAAATATAAGTCCAGACATGTGTGGTATCCACAGAAACCTCTGAATCTCAGCTAAAATGTCATATAAACCATTTCTACAACCACCAAACTCAACGAAAACAAGCCATGATTAAAGAGCAGTTATGTAAATGCGCACAAGTCCGCTAAACAAACAAGGCGAACCAGAAATTCTCCAGACTTCATGTAACCGGCTAAAGAAAAGCTGGTTATCTTCCAGAGCTATCACCAATTCCAAACACCAAGTTTCACCACACTCTGACCAAAATTCACTGAATGAGCCGCAAAAGAAGACCACAAAAACACACAGCGGCGCAAATGCGCTAAGACAGAAATTGGCTTACCGTCCAGATTTCCTCCGTTATTTTCGCCGGTAGCCGGTAGCCATGTGATTATCAGCAGTTACCACGCCTACCTAGCGGCATCAGAGTCGTTTTCCGTCAACAATCTCCATAGTCGTGTCCAAATTCATAGGCTGCATCCTCCTGAGGACCCGGCCTTCGCGGTCTACGTGGGCCGGGTCCTCAGAAGGTCGGGTAGGCCGGAAGTAAACAGCTGTGAAATTGGACGGTCTAGCCTTCAGATTAGCGTACCGCTGTCTCGGTGGAGTTTAATAAACTCAGCCGTCTGCTCCTTGCTATCTAAATTATAACAGGACACTGGCGTAAATTCTCCACCGTCTCATACTTCTTTTTAATCAGTTTTCTGTTTGACGTTTAGTCAGCTGTGTGAAAACCAACGAGGAACCCACCCAGGGGATTAATAAAGTTTTATTTTATCTAATCTAATCTAATAACTCTAATCTCAGCCAAACCGATTTACTCACGAACAAACAAAACACTGAAAAAAGCCCAACAATAACATTTTAGGTTGTCTAAGTGACTTATATGTTATGTTTAACCTGAGTAGCGAAAGTCCGCGGTGATCTGAAAATGATGTGCCGGGAGTTGTGCCGTTCTCGGCGGCTTCAGTGGCCCTCGAGCTCCCGGCTAGCTATCGAGCTGGTGGGTAACAGACGTCTCCGAAAACGTCGAAGCACTTTTGCAAATATGCGATATCTTGATAAACCGAGCAGATATTTGATGTTTACACAGCTACTTTCTCGCCTGAAAATATGTTAAAAGTGTATTTTGTGACCCAGAAAGATTAATAAGAGTAATTTTAAAACTTAGTAGCGGCCGCCATTGTTGGAAACTGGAGTTTGGCTGGGCCGCGCTATGAATTCTGGGATATGGTGGGCCACGAAGGACACAACCGACCCATCCTTCAAATTCGGGGAAAAGGAGGACGCATTTGTCGGCTGCATTCGGAGGAGTCTACGAATTTGGACAGCCTTCGGCGCGTCGCTGTGACGTAATCGGTCTACAAATGCGGCCTCAGGAGGATGCAGCCCATGAATTTGGACACGACCCATTTTAGACCCACCTATAGACACGTGACTGGACAGACGTCACATGCAGTAAATTTGGGCCCGCGTGGGTTTTGGCATTACAACGTCTGATTGGTTGACGTAACGTGAACGTGGCATCGTTACTGTGACTCTATTGGCTCAAACAATTAAAAAGAGGTGTCAATCATGCAAATTGACCAAAAGAAACCAAAGTTACAGCCCCTCAGAGTTTAAAGGGCCAGAGGCCAATTAAGCGCTCCATGGCAGAAAAGGCCCATTACCATGTAAATGTAAGGTTAATTCTTCAAAAACGCATTTTTTTAAAAAAAAAAAGCATTTTTAGGCATGTTAATAAAATTAATTAATGACTGCTCTTAAATACCTAAAAAAATCAACTGGCATGGTGTCCAATTGTGTGCAAGAATTGGACATTTTTGTGCAATGTCTGGATATTCATGTATTGACAGCGCTGTAATTTTTCACTGTTTCACTTTAAAAACATAAATCTTTGCACAGATGATGTTTATATGTTGTTGCGGTTCTTATCATTTTGCAGAAAAAAAGAGACTGCTAAAAATAAAAAACATGAGAGGTTTTTGGACAAAGTTTGTGTTCTCCATTCTTTAAGCACCGGTTTGAGCACCGTTTAAGCACCGGCACCGTTTCAAAAGTACCGATTTGGCACCGGTATCGGATAAAACCCATCCCTACTTCTGACAATGCAGTAAAACATGTTGTATTGTTTCCTGTTCCCTACTGCAGTCACACTCCCCTGTACAGTGTTTACCTATTAAAAATAATGTGCTATTTAAGCCAGTGTGTCCAAATCTCAGTCGAGATATAATCGTCTCCTCTCTCCTGTTTCGTCCTGTACTTCTCATTTGCCCCACTTTCCTTTGGATGTTGTACAACCATCGCCCTTTCCTCTCCTCCTCCCATTGCTTTTGCCACCTTTCCTTCATTTTGTATCGTATTCTACTCTTGAGCTCCGTCCTACTCACACTAATAACCATGTCTACCATCGGTCTCCTTGTTGTGACTTTTGCTGTCCTATCTGCCATTTCATTTCCTTTAACTCCATGATGCGCTGGTACCCATAAGAATGTGACCACAAGCCCCATCATAACAAGTCTGAACAATGTTTGCTGGATCTCTATCATAATGTCAGGTCTGCAGTCTGAGTGGCTGTCTTGCAAGCTGGCCAGAGATGAGAGATGAGCTGAACATACCACAGATCTTAGTGGTTTCGTTTCCTCAATCCACTGGACTGCTAACAATATGGAAACCATTTCACCTGTGTATACTGACAAATCGTCACTGATCCTTTTCCCCACCTTGATATTAAATTCAGGAACTATAAAGGCTATCCCACTTTGGTTGGCTGTATTCTTTGATGCATCTGTGTAGATTTTGACATAACTATAATACTGATTAATATATTCCTGTACTGTATGCAAATTTAAGATAACACTCCTCTCCGTGGGCTCGATCACTCTTGAACCGGAACCGGATGTAAGTCCCAAAAAAACTGAATTGTAGAACTGAAACTGAATGGTGAGAAGTGAATCTGAAATTATTCGAGAGTTAAATTTTTAAAGGATAAAATACAGTTTCAAAGCAAATGAATTCATTTTCAAAAATAAAATTCAATTTCAATTTAGTGATGATCATTTTCAAACCAATAAATTGAATTTCAAATTAGGCTAATTGATATTCAGTTTTTAAAAGCATTTATTCAAGTTACAATTCAGATTCAATCCGAGCAATTCAAATTCAAATTTAACTTATTCAAATTCAATTTCTGATGGCACAGAATTCTGCCCATACTAATATGCGTGGTAGTCGTTATAGCAATGCAGCTGAGTGTCACGTAATTAGTATGCAACAAAGGTGGAAGTTGAGGCGACAATAGCATTGCGGCGTTACGTCAACTCCAAAGCCCTATATACATGCTGCTCAGTATGTGTTTTTTTGTCAGACTCAGGAGCCACGGCGTTGCTTTTTGTAGCCATTTCCCTCGTTGCCAGTTTACAAATATGGTTTACATTAAGCTCTGGTGACTCATCGAGTGACACCACTGACTGAATTGATGGCATGCAGTAGTCTCGGACTGCTCGAAACCCCAGCGGAGTAGTAGGTACTAAAAAAGTACTTGGCACCAGGTACTACGACCTTATGGAAAACCCTGAAAACCATGGCAATCTAACCCGAGTAGGTGCTAATGCCAAAGGGGCTTAAGTTGCAAAACAATACAACAAAAAAACAAAACAACCCAAAACACTGGTAAGTAGCTAACAACCTAAGCTAGCTTTACAATCAAAGAGGTTATTTGGGTTGGTTAACAGGTGGACCCCCCCAAAAAAAACTCAACAAAAAACAAGCATGTTCTCAAAAAAAAAAGAATGCTTCAGACTCATCAGTAATGAGCCATTAAATAAATCTATTATGTCTAGTCAGCAGTTCACGTTAAAAATAACTGTGGTTATCTACTGTTAAATATGTTCAAGCACATATTTAATATGTTTAAGCACATATTTAACAGTTATATTTAACATATTTAATCATCTGACAAGGGCTTAAATTTAACGGACCTTCATTTATATATAAACGTGCAAAACCACAAAGAAAGTCATGGTCCATACACCCTAGTGCCAACAGCCGTACAGACGACACCTGGCCCCGGCTGCCTGTAAAGTTCACGTACAGTTTCCACTAAAAACCCCTGAGGGAGTGTCCCGATTAATGTGTTGGATAAAAAGTAGATAATGTTAGAAAGTATAGTGACTTCACACCACATTCGTTTAAAATAATGTTAAAGTTAATGAGCTAAATAAGGCACAAGGTTGCAGTTAAAGCGTCACACCGATGAATAAAGCTTTTCTCATGATGAAGTTTAAATGTGAGACTTACCAATCATGTTAGATGAAAATGCAATCTGTCGCTACCCTCTGCTGGTATATTTTTCTTCAAATGGACCTTTATAATCTCCGCTGGAGCTCAGTCGCGTGGTCCTAATGATGTTCGCTTCCTCTCGTCCGCGGTTAAGGCGCAGAAAATTGTATTATTCTCCTGGACGACAGATGTCGCAACTCAGACACATATCGCTACATACGTTCTCATAAAGGAAAAGAAGAAGTCAAAACCGAAAGCCAAGACTTTAACCAAGTTTTTTTTTCCCACAAAAAAAAAAGTTTTCAAACAGTAGCAACACGAACTGGCTGTTTTTTCTCCCTCTGTGTATCTGTGAATCTTTAAACTTCTGCACTGGAATATAATTAAAATGGCAGTAAAAACAGACTCGATCGTAGACGTGTCTGCTTCAACCCAGCTGCTGCGGAACTATTCAGCGTACAAATCAGAGTAGCATACATTGCGTTAATTTGCATGCGCACGTTGTAGAATAATTCTACGTTCATCGTACAGTAGACAAATGGTAAGTAAATGATCTTTACTTTAAGATAAGCACGTTTGTTTTTATACTGATATATGATTCGGTTTACCGTTAGGATTATTGCTGGTCTCACAGGTTATGATTGTCTAACAAATATAGCTGTCACCTTGTGGTGCACGTATGCCGATTTGAAATTGTGTATGTTGATTTGACAGAACACGCTTAAGTGACACCAAAACTGCGGCACGCACCTCATGATGTCAAGTGAGCAAACTCGTGTTAAATATGGAGTGTGTCCAAATTCAGGCAAAGCACCTGAATCACGAGAGGAAAGACTTATAAACGTGATTTTTTTGTTATTTAAAAAAAAAAAAAAAGTTTTCATTTGAGTTCACACTGAACTTAAATTTTGTGTGTTCACTTTGAAAATGTTTAGCTTTAGTTCAGTGTCCCTTTTATTGGTATTATTTGTGAATGAAGTTTCAAGAAGCGCTTATTATGCTTAACTGTTGTTCGTTTTGCACTGATAAATAAGACTAAACTGGCAAAACTGAAAGCATTTTGTGCGTATGTATGCTTTTTCAGATGTTACGTACATATTATTGCCACTTTATCTGCAAGAAAAATCTAACTTATGCCTTCTCATGATCTTCCCATGGTCCTGACACGAAATATACAAACTAGCATACTCCTACGACAATTAGTTCTTCTACAACTGTTTAGTCCCTGAAACGATGCTGCAGGTCTTGTAGCTCTCAGATTCTTATGTGTTAATAAACCAACAGCTGACAGGTACTTTTATCAGATGAGCATAGAGGCGCGAGGGAGGAGCCGCTTCAAAAAACAAGCCATCAGTAAACAGCCAGACATACTCATGCAAACAGGGAGGGAGGGGAGAGAGAGTCCGGGAGAGGACAAGATAGAAGGAAAGCTAGCATGTGAGGTCTACCGACAATGACACAATGAGTTTTACTTCCTTTGTTTTCAGCTGTGTTCAGTAACCTCGGTGTTTTCCATCTCTTTTTCCCATCTCTCTGTTCACCTCATGTCTTTTTTAAAGCCACATTTTTCCTTAGCTGTGTGTGTACACAGTAGCCTTAACTTTAGATGCCTCACCTGGAGTTTGTTTATTGTTTGATGCTTTTAGGGTTACTTGTGTCACCTCAATAAAAGTTAGTTTTTGTTTAAGACGTCTCCATTTTGGCCCGCAACCTGCACACTTCTGACAAGTGTGAACTTACTTTTATTTGGTGTGGCCAGTTATAACTTATAAAGACAAACGCATTAAGGCATAACAGTGTAAGTTAAATAAGTGGTGTAATAATATTATTATTAATAATAATACTTTTATTTCTATAGTGCTTTAAAAAAAACATACAGTTACAAAGTGCTTCACAATTTGACTAAAACCACACATTAAAAACAAGTATACAGGTTCCAGCATATAGACACACACTCAAACACACAGGCTCACATTTAGTCCAACAAGCACACTTCTATACATACATTAGATGCAAACTAGGGCAAAAATATTGTATTGTATTGTGGTTTTTACAACAGTTTGCAAGGTTGTTTCAAAGTTTAGGCACTTTTGACTACGGCTCAGGAGGTCGAGCAAGTCATCTACCAAACACAAGGTCAGTGGTTCCCTCCTCAGCTTCTCCAGTCTGCATATCAAAGTACTCTTGGGCTACTGAGTGTGTGGGTGTAATTTGGGTGCTCAGTGAGTAAAAAAGTGCTATATACATACAGGTCCATGTACAACCTCAGCAGCATGGTTTCCTCTGGATTTAAAATGACAGCATGGAATAGCTAAGAGACCCTAAACACTGAATTTCCCGGAGGAATCCACCCGAGGGATTAATAAAGTTCTCTCTAATCTAATCTGATCAGATGAATGAAGAAGATGCTAAACCTGCGGGAGCCTGACCATAAATGATGACATAATTAACCTTTTTAACAGGAGAGAGAGCACAAGGATGTCATGTTTCGGCTGTGTAAAGGCAGGAGAAGGACCCAAACGCAAAACTCACCACACAGGAATTAAACTCAAAAGGCTGCTTTATTGCAGGATGGCATGAAAAATATAAACAAACTAAACTGGGACATGGATAACTAACACACAGGGAAACACAGCCATGAGGGAGACTACGACACTGACAAAGAGAAAACACAGGGCTTAAATACACAGAGGGATAACGAGGGAATTAGACACAGAAGGAGAGCACAGCTGGGAGTAATCGGGCTGGACGAGACAAGGGAAGCAAAACTAGAAACACTGACATGAGACACGGACCTTCAAAGTAAAACAGGAAACACTGACTGAACTCTAGACATGTAACTTAACAGCAACTGGGGAGACAGAACATAAGAACCTGAAACATGGTACAGAAAGGCACAGAGGCAACATGGAACACACAGGGAAGCCATATGACAGAACTTAAGAACTAAACTTTTGATAACCCTAATTGAAACCTAGGGAACAACAAAGACAGTACAACAAGGACTCAAAACATACACCATAATATACAAACACAAGATCTCTTCAAAATAAAATAGGAAACATAATGAGACGCAGACATGACAACCAGAACTTGACAACGTAAGACACAGACATGAAACACATGAAGAGCAGGGGAGACTTAACAGGGGTTGGAAGACAGGGGGAATCTAATAACAAAGAACTAGAAAAACTCATGAGCTTAATCATATAAACATCCAAATAAACTAAACTCAAAACACTGGGTCATAAGACCCAGGACCGTGACAAAGGAGACAGGATACAGATTAGGAGAGAGAAGATAAATAAAAACAAAAGTAAAGGCTGCAGTCTGAGAGAGTAGTACTCTATAAAGAGAATATGATATTATGAAGTTTTTAACATATGACAGGGCCTGATAATTCAAGACTTGGTATGTGAGGTGAAAGATTTTAAATTTTATTCTAGATTTAACAAGGAGCCAATAAAGATGGTCTGTCTTTCTAGTCCCTGTCAGTACTCTCACCACAGAATTTTGGATTAACTGGATGCTTTTTGGGGGATTATTATTTGGGGACTTTTGAGGAAATTTTTGGAAAAAAATCATAAGTCAGCCCTAGAAGTAATAAATACATGAACTAGTTTTTCAGCATCATCTCAAATTAAAGTTGGAGATTCCTTGGGCTTTTCCTCAGAGCTTCCCTTCTTGCTTTACGCTTTCCTGCCAACTCTACAGATGTCTCTACAGACAAGGGGAGCAAAGTCAAAAGTCTTAAATCTCATAATCTTCAGCAGCCTCTTTATCTTCAGCACTCAGTCACTGCCAAGTGCTGTTGGATTTCCACTCACCTGCCTGCCTCCCTGCCACTGCTCAAAGGATTCATGGAAAAAACTCCCTCCGGACCCACAGCTTCAGGACACTTACCCAGTCCCCTTTAACTGCTTTCTCCTCACGCCAGCCTCCACCTGCAAAACTGTAAGACACTTCCCGTTTATTGATTCATCTCACCTGACCAATCACTGTCATTACTTAGTTTTTTGTCTGTGTTTCCAGTACCACTTACCTCCTCTGCCTGAGCCACAATCCTCCCCGTAAGTTGTCTGCTTAGTTCATGCATTCACTCCTAGCTCATGTTTCATAGTCCATGGCTCATAGTTCACATTCAGACGTATTGCTCACCTTTGTGATTATTAAGTTTATAGCCATCTCTGAGTGATTTTTAAATAAAGGTTTTGTTATTCAGTTTAAACCTCTTGCCTCCGTGTTGTGTCTGCGTTTGAGTCCATTCTCCTGGGTTTTGGCCCCCCAGCCGTAACATCTGTACTGCTACTTAAGTACAGTCTGTACTTTTGCCATCTCTGACCTGAAAACAGGAAGGAATGCTAACTAGGACTATAAGTCACTATAAACACTGACAGAGTGACAAAAAGACAACAGAATATGTAAATGAGCCAAAAAAAAAAAAAAAAAAAAAGGGCACCATCAAACGGTAGATGGTAACCTCTAAATCCCAAAGGTCATTTCTGAGGTCCCTTCTTGAAAATGACATGCCCAAAATGGATAGATTATTTCTCTGCAATTACAAACGCTGTATAAATCTTAATTTTATTTTCTTCTAGAGCTAAATGCTGTGGTTACAGATGGCTGACGCTCCCTGGTCTGGTTCTGTTGGAGGTTTCTTTCTGTTAAAAGGGGAGTCACCCCCCTTCCCCACTGTCACAAAGTGCTTATTCACAGGGGATTGTCGGATTTTTCGGTTTTCTCTAGAATACTCTACTTCACCTTGTTTTTAGCAAAAGTAAAGACCAGTATATTTATTTTAACTTGCAGTATAAAACCCCTTGAGGTGACAGTTGTCACTGTGTAAATAAATCTGATTTGAGTAAACCTAAATTAGTTATATAAATGCATCAGTCTTTAAACATTTTGGCACTATTACAGTTTCACTACAAAAGATAGTTGGGAAAATCGTTGAATCTGGTGGAGCACAGTAAAAATGAAATGTCAAAAATGACATGTTGACATTACAGAATGCATGGTTTTGTACTACAATGGCAGAGAAATTGAAAAAAAAAATTTCATTGAAGTAAATGAAATTAAACGGCTGACTTTGTGCATGCACAATTTTATCCACTGAGGTGTCGAAAGGGTGCAAAATGCATCAACAGAGTATGGATGACATGTAAGAGTAAAAAATAATGGATTTCAAAAATGTGACTAAAAAGAAGATCAAAAAATATGTGCATGTACATGTGCTAGTGAAAAGGTACAAATTACTCAGGTCAAGTTTTGAAATCAGAGAAACAGTAAAAACAGAAAAACATCAATTATTAGACATCAATAAGATACTGAGCTATAGCAAATGTACTATCAATGTTTTGATTTAAAAAACGTACTTTGTTGCAAATGCTGATTTGTAGTAAGTATCAACATTAGTTGCTCACAGATCACAGTACATCTCAAGGATAATAAATGTTCATCTAAGCTCTAACTAAGGACAAAACATATTGTAAAGGCATTCTGAGAAGATTATTGGGAAGATTTCTATATGAAAACAAAAGAGAAAAAGCTCCCCCATCCCCTGCAATAGTCATTGTTTTGTACTTCATTCTAAAACTCATGATCAAGAAAAAGTTTCCCTTGTCATATTTTTTTCCTCAAATAATATTTAATTGAGTCATAATAACATTTTAAAGGTAAGTTCCAGTATGAGACATCTGTTCGTCTGCTTATTAACTACATTCAGATGATAGGGTCAGAATTAAGCAGAAAAGGTATGGATCCATTCTTACATGCTGCTGGTGTAATGGTGTGGGGGATATTTTCTTAACACACTTTGGGCCTATTACTACCAACAGGGCATTGTTTAAATGCCACAGCCTACCTGAGTATTGTTGCTGACCCTGTCAATCCCTTTATGACCACAAAGCATCACCCAGTCTCAACCCAATTGAGCACCACTGGGATCTGGTACAACTGGAGCTTCATGTCATAAATGTCTAACTAACAAATCTGTGTGATGCCGTCATGTCTGAGGAAATCTTCAAGCACCTTGTTGAATTTATGCCATGAGGAATTAAGATGGTTGTGAGGAGCAACAAACAGAGTGCACCTAATATAGTGTCCCGTAAGTTTTTCACTCTTATGAGACAAACTCACCTAGTTTATCTCCATTATCTCAGTTTTCTTATTAAACTACAGCAACACTGAGTCATGATCTACCAGCACTGGATGTGCAAAACCAGAATCAGCATGAGAAAGTTAAGATCCATATTCTATACATATAAAATTTTATTTTATTTTAGTTTAGTTTAGTTTTTTACTTTTGGAAACATGTTGTTGGACACCGCCACTGAAACCTTTATGAGTACGGAATCAGAATGTTTTCTCCCTAAAGGTCTACTCTTGTTTCTATGACTAATACATGAAGGTTGTTACACACGGAGGGGAAAACTGAAGCAGAAGTAACAATATGACGTCTGCTATTTCTTACAAAAACTTAAAATTAATGTATTTTTCAGTTGTTCCCTCAAAATGACAGAGTATTTGCAGAGATGGAAACAAATGTGTACATGAGGACAGGACAGCCTCCGTGCATATCTTGCCCTGGCCTGGGTCTGGTCTTAGGAAGCAGAATGGGATAAGGTTTTTATTCAGAAAAAGTCCACACATGTGTTCACTGTCTTTGAGAGCTTTTAAGGTGTTCATTCCAAACACTTGACACTCCATGCACTGTATACAGCCACATGGGGATGCTGTTTTACTTAGCATCTGAGCATACCCAGTAATACTGTGCTCCCAAGTGCATTAATAGCCGCGCTTATGACTTCAGTCATGGTCCAAAATCTCTTTTTCCACTGAAAAAACAACTGTAAGGTATCTAAGAAACACTATGGAATATATCTAACCACTTGGCAACAACATTTGGGTTATTGTTTATTGTTAATGCCTCCATTCATACAAAAAGCTGAACCATTATGAGGTGGAATGACCAAAACATTTCCCTTTCTATCATGTCAAATAGCACAATCAAGCCAGAAGTTAAGATGCACTCATGATGGGCATGAATGTCACGGGAATTCTGTGCTTTTAATGATTTGTTTGAACTGTTCTTTTTCCAGGCTGGAATGATTGACACAAAAATGTATGCTGTGTATTGCACAGCATACATTTTTGATGACTTAAAAAAACAGTAAGTGCACAAGTGGATTACATTTTCTCTAATCCACACAGGCTCAAATATACACCCCCCTCAAATATACAAATATTATTTATGCTTAATAATGTTTGTTTAAATGTACGTTAGCAAATTGAAACCTTGAAGAGATGCCATAATTCTGGCTACCAAAAGGATAATTCTGGATAACTGACCACAATTCTTGACAGAGAATAGTGGTCAGTTATCTGTATCTTAAAAACTATTCTTGACATTTCGTTTAAATTGGTTGCTTTCGTGGCAAAGAGCGAGAATACTTCTCAAATTTTCTTTCTTTTACCCACAACCAGTTTTTTGTGTGCTTGGGATCATTGCTCTGTTGGAACACCCAGTTGTGTCCAAGTTTTAAGCGAATTTGATGAATTTGGAGGTGATCCTAATGTTTCATTATTCCATCCATTTTGTATCATGTACCAGTACCACTGGCAGAAAAACAGCCCCAAAGCATGGTGCTACCACCAGCATGCTTGATAGCCAGTACCATGTTCTTAGGTTTGAAAACCTAACTGTTTCTCCTCCAAACATAACTCTCATCATTCAGGCCAAATAACTAAGTCTTTGTCTCATGTAACCATAACATTTTTCTCCCAAAGGCATTGGGTTTGTCCACATGGGCATTTCAGTTAGTCTTCAAGGTGTCTGTTTTGGAGAATGGGCTTCTTCCTCGGTTGGCACTCTCTCGGTCCATGGTGATGTAAAACTTCACTATAGACAGTGACGCTGGTGTTACAGCAGGGGTTCACGTCAGGCTTGAGCCTTGGTTGTATGAACTTATTGATCAGTAGTCTAAAGAGACAAAAAAAAGTCAATTAAAATGAGAATAGTTCCATCTATACAGTTTGTAAGTGTATTTAATGTTCACTAACCTTTCACAGCTGACTGCAGGCCTCTTTTAGGGGAACAGTCATACCAGGCTCGCTGAAACAAGGTTATATTATTAAGAAAGATATCCCATTAGCTAAAGACATTAAAATGACTAGTTTTTTATTTCAGTAACCTATTTTGTTTCTGATTTGGCTCTCTCTTTGGTTTCATAAACATGTTTCAAAAATGTATCAGTAGTCCCAGTAGTATTATTAATATTATTAGTAGTACTTGTGAACCTGTGGAAGAACAATCATGAATTTGTTACTAGATAAAAGCTGTATTTGCACTTAAAGATTTACTAGCTAATTAGGTGCAGATTCAGAAACATGAGAAATGTGAAGCATGCAGCCAAAACAACTAATGGTCAGAACTTACAAACTACTACAATGAGGATGATGAGATGAGTTTGCGTAAGGCCCTCCGCAAGACTTCCAAAACCCGTTGGGGTTGGTGAGGATTTGGTTGCTAAATAGAAAGGAAGAATTTCCATTTAGTGAAAAATTAAAATAATGATAAGCAGATGAAAGGTCTGTACTTACTTCTAGTGAAAGAGCACAGGTTGCTGAGGTCTATTTGAGAAATCAGAGAGATCAAAAAAGTCACTGTTTTGGTCAAGAAAATGTACATTGTGTCAGATTCTTATTTGCAGTAAGTATCAACATTAGTCAGCTCACGGTTTATATGGCAGAATAAATATAACTCTATAACATAAAAAGGTATTTTATACAGTGCAGTCAAAAAGTCGTTGCCCCCTTTCTGATTTCTTAGTTGTTTTCCATATTTTTCACACTGAAATGTTTCAGATAATCAAACAAATTTTAATATTAGACAAAGATACCCAGAGGAAATGATTTCATTTATCGTGGAAAAAAAAGCTATCAGAACTTATCTGGCTCTGTGTGTAAAAAAAAGTACTTTCACTATAAGCCTAATAATCAGTTGTGCAACCCTTGCCAGCAACAACTGCAGTCATGATTTGGCAATTCCTGACTGAGTCAGTCATTGCCAACAGGTATTGTCAGTTTTGTTGTTTTATTTTGTTTTATTTTTTGAGTCATTCTGAGGTTGTCTTGCTGGTTTGAGATCATTATCCTGCTGCATAACCTAAATGCTCTTGAGCTTCAGGACACAAACTGGTGGCTGGATATTCGCCTTCAGAATTTCTGATAAAGAGCAGAACTCGTGGATCCATCAATTACAGCAAGTTTTACTGAAGCAGCAAAGAAGTGTAGTGTAGTGCACTACCTCTACCATGTTTTCTTTTTATGAAATGCGGTGTTAGTTTTACACCAGATGTAACGGCACTCAAACCTTCCATAATGTTCAGCTTTTATCTTGACAGTCCACAGAATTACTTTCCTACAAGTCTAGGAGATCATCAAGATGTTATGTGGCAAATATGAGACGAGCCTTTTGTGGGGTTTTTATGGTCAGCAGTGGTTTTCTCCCTGGAACCCACAGATGCCATTTTTGCCAAGTCTCTTTCTTATTGTTGAATCATGAAACCTGAACGTAACCCTTGTGTTGTCCTCAGGTCAAAAATGGTCCCTAGGTGAATGGCAAACAAGTATACTTGTTGTCCTCGGGATTCCCATATATGGGAATCCCGAGGACAACACAAAAGCAAGTAAGGCCTGGAATTCTTTACATTTTTTCTTGGTTCTTTTTTGACCTTCTGGATGAGGGACTGATGCGCTCTTGGAGTAATTCTGTTAGTAATTCTGTTACAAATGGTAAGCATTTCAAATGTTTCCTTTATCAATTTATGCAAAATAACAAATACATTATCAAGTTAGATTTGACATATTCTTAATTTTGGTTACTTTTTGGTTGGGATTTCTTTCACAACCAAAGTTTCAACATTTTAAGTTTAGAAAATAAGTTTATCTTCAGTAAAGGAATATCTTCTAACAGAAAGTAGTTATCAACAGTGGCATCAGTTTCACTGTTGTTGGTTACGTATATATCAGCGTTCCATAAATATAAGTCGACTTAGTAAGAGTAGAAAAGATGCAGAAGATACAGACACAGAATAAACCGGAAATCTTTGACCATTATCAGCAAGGGTGGCACACCTTAATCCACTGTTTTCCTCGTGCAGCTCCTCTAGCATGACCAGAACTAAGTGTTATTTTATGAGATTGTTTAAGTACAAATGGAAGTAAACAAAACCTGAATAAGAGCTTAAAAATTCTACAACATCTGCCATCTTTCTGAACACACAAGTGGGCTATTCTGGATTTTTCCAAAGCTGGCCAAATTTCTGACATTAGTGAAAGAAATCTGTTATTTTCAGTGCAATGACAAAAAAAAAGAAAAAGAAAATAAAAAAAAATTAAAGAGAGGCATGAATGATTGCAACAACTTTAAAAAATGTAAATACCTGAACAATTTTTTGTGGTGATGTATCCACTATTCCCTTCAAATTCACAATGAGCATTTCCAGACATGGAAACAAATGCTCGACCATCATGCTGACAGACAGCTCTGTGTGGAGGAGGACCAGAGCACTCTGTCATGGATCCGTTATTGAGCAGGGCTTCATCGTTGCAATACACGCTAATTACACTGAGAGCACATTTTTCAGGCTCGCAGTAAAACACCTGCACACTGTTTCCACCTGTAACACCACACAGATAATCCATAACACATCTCACATGAGCTACTTTTTAAAAAAAATCTTGAGATTAGTATAGCTGAATGAGACAGTCACCTGCTGCGAGAGCAAACAGTCCAAAAGTAAACAGCAGCAGGTCTATGAAGAGAAAAATAGAAACAAAATTTGAGCCTTTCTGAGTATGAGCACTTTTAACTTTAAGTGATGAATCAGAGACTTACTACTCATGTTCAACACCAACGCTTCAGGATCGGTTTTGAGCTGGAAACCTCTTCTCTTACACAGTTTGATGACAGTCTGAAGAAACTCACTGTTTAACCCTACATTTAAGTGTGGTTTTGGCCCTCCCAGAAACGCTGCATGACTCACTCAGTTGTGAATGTGAAAGAAGTCTGCAAGCATCACTGCTTTGCATTAAACAAACATGCGCAAAAAAATGCATTTAAAAAATATTTTAATTTAACATTTTTCATTTAGTACTCTGAAATGCTCTTTTTAAAAAGTATTCCACGGTTATATTTGGGAGAAGTCAATTTAATATTGTTTTAATTGATGGAAATGCACCACTCCGTTACTTAATCAGTACTCTAACAAATTTAAACTGTGACGTACTGAGTATTTATTCCCCCACATTTTTTCACAACCCGCGTGATCAGATGCCACTGGAGCATATCTTTTAGCTCAGCTTTTCTGTTCTCTTCCCCCACTCTGGCCAGTTGTGGGGGCTGTCTGCCTACATGAGGCTGTTTCTTTCTGTAAATGGGAGTTTCCCTTCCCACCGTGGCAAAATGTTTGTTGGGGTTTTCTCTAAAGTATGAAGAACAATGAGGTGACTGTTGTTGTCATTTGCCACTATATATAAACATACCTGACATGACTGAACCAGGGATAGATGAATAAAAGTACCACCAAATGTTGGTTTTGTATGTCAAGTATTAATGAGTAATATTATAATTATTATATATTTTCTTGAATTAAATATATTTTTACTGGCACAAAATGTTGCACAAGGCTCTGCCTCCCATTCTACATTTGAAAACTACAAACCACAAGTAAGGCAGCAGTCTGAGACTGAAGTGCTCTGTAAGGATAATGAAGTACTATGAGGTCTTTAAGATATGAAGGGGCTGATTATTTAAGGCCTTGTATGTTATGAGAGGGATTTTAAATTTGATTCTGGAGCAAATGCAGAGAAGCCAATATAGGACAAATATGACTCCAAGTCAAAGTAGACACCATGTTCCTGAGAATTTTAGGAACGAGTACAATAAGCTCAGCTGTGCCTGAATTTAAACATAGGATATAAGAGGTCCCCCAGACTACTATAGTCTCTGCACTCACCTGATCTCCTTTGCAAACTGTTTGACAGCGAGCACCAACTATTTGAACCTCTGTCGAATTATGTCAATTTCTTTAAGGGCATGAGTATTTATGCAGTCAACCCAAATGATATGGGTTTGTAAAAATCTGTTTTCACACATGTTGTTGTTCATCACAGGTTGTACCCGATTTTAAGGCTTGGTAAGTGTTAGATATTTTTATTATGTATATATGTATAATAATGATATGTAAAACCTAGAAACTGACAGAGAATGTACTTTCATTTAACCATGACAGTACTGCATG
This sequence comes from Oreochromis niloticus, assembly GCF_001858045.2. NCBI lineage: Eukaryota > Metazoa > Chordata > Actinopteri > Cichliformes > Cichlidae > Oreochromis > Oreochromis niloticus. Next base: position 17,147,079 of record NC_031977.2, read on the forward strand.
ATAGCACGTTTTATTTTCATAGCAGCTTAAAAACAGTTTACAAAGTGTTACACAGAAATAAAAATATCGGAATTACTCACGCATGTATACTTTTTTGGGGTGGGGGGTCTGATCCAGACATGCTTTAAAAGTTAGTAAAAAAAAAAAAAAATCAATATATATAGATATATATATCTATATATATTGAGAAAGACATAAATGACAGAGTCACCTGCTGCGAAGGCCAGCGCAAACAGTCCAAACGTAAACAGCAGCACCTCTGCCAAGACAAAACAACCTTTCATGTTGAACGGCAAAGTTGTTTAAACACAGTTTGAATCCTTCTTTTTCCTAAGAGTGACTGTAAGACATGTCATGACATGATAAGACATGCTCCTCATGTCATAATCTGCATCACTCATCTTGGGGACTGAGTTTTTAAATAGTTTGCTGCTGTCACTGGTGCTCCGGTATGTATGTAGATCCCCCCTAAAATCAGGAAAAGAAACATGCAGACCTCCTTTCTGACCTCCTGAAAGAAAAAAAAAAAAATAATCGGAAAAAAACAATCACAACCGACCACTTCTGCAAGGTCCAACACAGAGCAGCTGAATGGGCGTGAGCGGTTATAAACTGAGGGTGTTGTAAAATGCTATTAAAAAAAAAAGGCGGGGGGGGGGCAATCATAGGGGACAAGGAGAGGAGGAGATGTGGGGCACAGGGCATGAGATTGCCACTGGCTCAGTTGTCACACAATCAGAGGCTCTCATATGGGCTCAAAATGTGGTCATAAATATTTTGTACTTGTAAATCAGTTTTGTATGTGTAAAAAGAATTTGTGCGTGCGTAAAAAAGATTTGTATGTGTAAAAAAGATTTGTGTGTGTGTAAAAAAGATTTGTATTTGTAAAAAGAATTTGTGCGTGCGTAAAAAAGATTTGTATGTGTAAAAAGAATTTGTGCGTGCGTAAAAAAGATTTGTATGTGTAAAAAAGATTTGTGTGTGGACTTAGCCAAAAACCCCCCTGCAAGTTACAAGTACGAATTTTGACCCTATTTTTCTTCCTGTCATCTGATTGGTCAATGTCATGTCAATCACAAATGTAACAATCCAATCAGAGAACAGATGGGTTTGGCTGTCGGAGGGGCACTTTTTTGAACTGCAGGTCCTTGAAGGGAATAAATGCCCTTTTACATGCCAACCCAGCGTTTTCCTTCCTCACCACAAAGGAAAACAGTCTGTGGTCGTCCGAGTTTGGTGATTTTTGTGTCACAGGTCTACGTGCTTTATACAGGGACTTCCACAGGCTTTTCAACAGCGCTGCGGACCGCGGGGGGGCAGTGTTTTGGAAATGACAGTCTTCATTACAAAGCTTTCTTCGTTATGAATTAGCATACATGTTTTTATTGAACATTTGAAGAACTAGCAAAAAAAACAGAAACTGTTGTAGAGGACATAAAGTCAGAGATAGAAACGACAAGGAGCAGGTGCATCTAGTACAGGTAGAGCTGCTGCAAAAACCCACAGAGCTCAGCAGCCAGCGCAACAAATTCTGGATCCTTTGCTTTTAGTTAGCAGTTAGCATTAGCAGCACATCCTGCGTCTGATGTGAAAGGACCTTTATGCTGCGCACTGTGACTCACAGCAATGGTCCCGGGTCAGCCCTGACTTTGTGTTAAACTAATCCTAAAGTAATAATGGTATTTCTAACCACTGATATACCACAACTTTATCCTTTCAACAGCTGCTGAAAGTAAGGGGACCTAGCTGCTATCGGATATTTATATAGAGATCCTCCAGCTTCAAACTGTATTACCCTTCAAGGACCTGCAGTTCAAAAAAGTGCCCCTCCGACAGCCAAACCCATCTGTTCTCTGATTGGATTGTTACATTTGTGATTGACATGACATTGACCAATCAGATGACAGGAAGAAAAATAGGGTCAAAATTCGTACTTGTAACTTGCAGGGGGGTTTTTGGCTAAGTCCACACACAAATCTTTTTTACACATACAAATCTTTTTTACGCACGCACAAATTCTTTTTACACATACAAATCTTTTTTACGCACGCACAAATTCTTTTTACAAATACAAATCTTTTTTACACACACACAAATCTTTTTTACACATACAAATCTTTTTTACGCACGCACAAATTCTTTTTACACATACAAATCTTTTTTACGCACGCACAAATTCTTTTTACAAATACAAATCTTTTTTACACACACACAAATCTTTTTTACACATACAAATCTTTTTTACGCACGCACAAATTCTTTTTACACATACAAAACTGATTTACAAGTACAAAATATTTATGACCACATTTTGAGCCCATACTCTCAGTTCTCTAAAGTGCTACATCACATGTCCATTTTCTCACTGAACTGACCAACAAATTCATTACTCATTAAAGACTTTATGGGAACATCATGTGAGCAACGAGAAATAATCACAGATCTGTGATGTTGAAATTATTAAATCAGAGGCTGAGAGTGATGTTGGGCTGCCGGACTGTTGCACTTCCTTTCTTCAAGTTCTTCAAGTAACCATGGTTACAAAGGGACAGTCTGAAACGAAAAGATCTCAGGTTTTTATATCCATGCAAAATCAAGAATGTATAGTAAAGTAAATATACTACATATGCATATAGTGTTTATTACTGCTGTAGCCTTCATGGTACTGACTCTTTTTTTTTAGATGATAGAGGTTGATGTACTTTGTTATGTTTCATGTTCACTGTGGATTAATGAAACCTAGTGGACATTTAAAGTTTCAAATACATCAAATGTAGATAAATACAGCATAATGACAAAAACAGTGAAAGGAGAGTGACGCTAAAATAAAATACTTTAAAATGAAAAAGAAACACAAATTAGGAAGAGCAAGTCATTTGATTGTGTAGGCTGTCTTCAGGGTGAACGTGGACACTGTAGGAATAAACTGCAACAGAACACAGACTGCTGCACGTCAGCTGCATTAAACATTGACCCGTAGCTGGCACTCAGTATATATATATTGAAGGAAACATACCAATTACCTGGAAACATGTGGTAGTTTATGTGTAAAAACAAGGAATCAGAGCTCCAAAGTTACACATTGTACTGCATTTCATAGTTATTCATTTTGAATTTTGAATTGAAAACCTAAAACGTGCCCAAAAAACTAATAATTTGTATTTGCCAAATATAAATGTTTGATTCTTGCACTGTAAAATGTAATTCTAGATGTTTGTTATTTCAACATATTATTCTATATCAGTTTGACGATAGATGACTGAAGTTGTTGTTATAACATAGAATTACAAGTTAAAAACGTCCCAATTACACCAAAAAAAGCTAACTTGAAAACTCATGTCCAGCTAAATCAGCAACTTATGTGAACTTGACAATGTGGGTAAGTTGAGCACGGCAGGATTCAAAACTGCCTCACGTGACTGCTACCGAGGTGCATCATGGGGAATTGGCGGTTAAGACATGCTCACTTTACTTGGACGTTTTCTAATCGTCTTCTTTGGAATATGCTTTCAAGGTGAGTAACATTGGTTATAACTATAAGGAAAGAGAGCTACAAAAGTTGGAACATGTTTTGAATTTATGGCATGATGTGTGTTTTTTCTCTTTTACCGAAATGTTTGCTTTAGCTAATGTAACTTTAGCCGACAAGGTCCAGCTTGTGTGTCATGACCAAACTTGACCTAATAAACTGACATGTGGCCTTTTTTATGGGTTTAATGTGGCACTGACCAAATCACAAGTATTGTGCCGCTAGCTTTAAGGTTGTGCACTCAACCACTGTTGCGATATTAGCAAGCTAACTCAGCTAATTAATAAAGCTTATTTCATATTGTCTCTGTACTTGTAAATTTCTTTCAAGTTCACAGGCTGTTGTATTTTGGTGGAAGTTCATTTTGGCAATATTTCCAATAACTGGCTGCGTTCAAAAAGAACTTTTTGGCAGGACTCCGATGCTTGTTGTCATCTGTTTACCCCTATGTAATCACTTAAGTTGTTATTAACTGCTGCATGCTAAGCTGCAAGAGTGCACTGAGGACTGAGACAAAATATGGTCTACAAACCAGCATTATATTAGTTTTTATCAGATAGTCCTCCAGTGTGTTTATTTTTTGCTTTAATTCTATTGTGCAGTTATTTGTTACCCTGAAATGCTTTATGCTTAACAACAGCTCACCATTTTAACTTATTTTTGAACTCTTGTGACTAGTATGACTAGATTGTGTGAGTTTCCATACTAAAAGAGCTGTAGTGATAAAATAATTGGCATCAGAGACACTGGTTTTTGGCATGGTATACTGCAGAAGTTTTTTTTTTTTTTTTTTTTTTTTTCATAATTTACCTTATAATTAAACTGCATTCTCTGTATTGTAACAAAACTAACATTGTTTATATGTCAGAAAATTGGCAAACATGAATAAATGGCGAAAACAATATAATTATAACATATATTTTTATTTTACTTATTTTAGGTCTGTGAAGCCAAACTTGATGCTGGGGATATATTTTTGTCAGTGGAGTCAAATGGTAAGTTACAATTTGTGCATTTGTCATACTGGAATCACCACAGATTATATTGTAACTTAATAGCTCTGTAGAACAAATGATATAAAGATTGTAGTGTCAGGGTACTTCTTAAGAAGTAATATGGCACTATTGATGATCACATGCAGGTGGCATAAACTAAATATTCAGATGTGTTACCAACAAATGATTCATTAACAAAAGCAATGGAGCAGACTGTTTAGGTTCTTGTGGTTGTAATAACATCCATAACTGCAAGTTTGTCATTAATTTATTTTCACAGGTCTAGATGATCACATCTGTCTTTGTCATTTAAATGAGGTGGACTTGCAAACTTTGTGCTCTTTTGGGTAAATTGCTGTCCACTACATATACACAGAATCTGCACAGTATTTCAGATCTAAAAAGGGAGTATGTAATGGACTTGCTGGCTTTAATGTAAAAAGCCTGTTGTGTAACTTTAACGAGGCAGTTGGACTAAAACAGTATTGCTCATCAAGGTAAACATCTGAGGAATAAGGAAATTGTTACTTGTCCTTTTACTCAGTGTTCTTTTAATCGCATGTTTGCTAAAGTTTTACATCACATAAGTCATTTTCACAATCATTCTACTTTAAAAGATTTCAAGACAGAGCTTATTGTTCTCTGAACTTCCTTGTTTGCTGAACGGCAGGTAAAGTGCATCTTTTTGTTTGTTTGCTTTTGTGTGTTTGTGTTTTCTCTAATGGGCCTCAGATGACTGTTTGCTTAAATTTGGGTCTCAAAGAATCTTTTTTTTATTCTGCCTGTACTCTCCACCCCTCTTCTTCTATTGCTCAGGTTGAAGCAGAATTTGCCCGTCTTACATCTGTTGACCTGAAAGGGTTCCTTTTTGCTGTGCTTGACCATTATGGAGAGGTTCGTGGAGCTGTACAAAATCAAGAGCGGCATAGGAGGGCTAACTAGGCTCATAAAATGCTTCGGTGATGATGTAAGTGTTCAACTGCGAAATGTTCTCCTTTGTTTAAGTTTTAGGTTATCCAGTTCAACTGATGAACTCATTGAAAGAAAGCTGATAAGTAAAGTCTGTCATCATATTTCACAACTGGACATTTAGTGTGGTAACTTTTACAGAATCTATGTATATTGGTGTTAGGTTGGATATCATATTCTGCTTGAATGTCCTGATAAGCCTGATTCAAAATCTCCAATGATAATCATATATTGATGGAATTATGTATCAAAAAGCTGTGAATTTGGAGCTGTCTACATGCTTCATAAACACTGTTTAAAAAATGTTTTGGTTTTGTTTTTGACTTCTTTGACCAGAGCCCTACACAAAGGAAGAGGACAGAGGACCTCATTTTCTAAAGGAAGATCCCTCACACACTTTCAAGACTGTGAAGGTTAGCATTGTTTCTTTTAGTAAATTTAATAATGACAGCACCACAGTGGATTTTAAATGAAACATGTGGCATCTATGAAACAATAGATGCCACATGATAACATGTGTACTTTTTCCTCACCAAATGTATTATTACAAGATCTTTGACACTGGATTTGGTCTGGGTTTCAGAGAAACTAACTGGCAAGCTAGCATTGATATTATTAGTGTCTTGTGTTTATTCATGTCTTCACCAGGGTCTTTGACATTTCGCTGCTGTACTGTTCACTTCAGCTTTACGTTTGATTTCTCACATTGTATATTGTAATGGCAGCGATATTAGGATATTTAAGGGGCTGCAGTGACTGCTACAGCTGTGGGGGGCAATACTTTGGTGAAATGTCCTGGACCCTGGAAAAGAGACTGTGTAGACTGGGTAAGCAATTAAAGGTTACTGGCCGAGAGTCATTGGGCAGCTGGGTAAAGGTGGATGTTGATATTCAGTGCCAATTATGCAACCTGTTCAGCCATGTCTATATGCTCTTTTTTCATGCTGTTAATATTAGGGGAAAAATAAACTTTAATCAATAAACTGATTAAAGAAGCATTGTCTATGGAGCCATAATCTGATCCTGTAGTGTAGCTGCAGTTTGCACATTTCATGTATTCTCAGCCAGATTTGGTTTAGAGCACAGCCAATATTTAGCATAAGTAGATTTAAATTCACACACTCGTGATGGCAAGCTACATTGTAGCCACAGCCACCCTGGGGCGCACTGACAGAGGCGAGGCTGCCGGACACTGGCACCACCGGGCCCTCTGACCACCACCAGTAGGCAACAGGTGAAGTGTCTTGCCCAAGGACACAACGACCGAGACTGTCGGAGCCGGGGCTCGAACCGGCAACCTTCCGATTATAAGACGAACTGTCAACTCTTGAGTCACGATTCAGTCATCCACCCATGTGTGTGAATGACTGAATGTATAAAGCACTTTGGAGTCCTTAGGGGACTAGTAAAGCGCTATACAAATACAGGCCATTTACCATTTAAATTGAAAATTTTGTTTGAATTCTGCAATTGAAGACATGCTCAGTTATTTATGAACATGGTCTTTGTTTAAAGCAAGAAATGGATTTGTAACATGGGGGTGCATATCTCATTCTGAAAAAACTTTAACAACTAATAAGTGTTACCCAAAGCCAATCACCATCATCCAAAGCATCAGTATGGCTCTTCTTTGGAAAGACATGAATTGTTAAGCACAACGGATATTGTGTAATTGTAATTGTGTAATTTTTTTTGTTTTGTTTTTTTGTCTTTGAACCCTTTTATAGCCGACAGGTATTGAAGACACGTTTTCTAAGAGGATGAAAGTTGGCATTGTGATGGTGAAAGAAGAAGACATCATCGATGTGTTGGTTGTCCTTGAGGCGGCAGTAATCCTGTCTAATCTGAGGGATGTCTCAAGTGCCATTTCCATGCTGATGGGCCTTCTTTTTGCCCTCAACATAGACTATCCAAAGGAACTTAAGGACATCTTTGAAGCCATTCAGAACATCCTAATGAACATTGGTGGAAGGCAGTGCATCTCACTAGTGCATGGTCTAAGAAACAGACTCTTGCAGAAAGCCATGCAGAACTGTAATTGTATGCTCACAGCATACAATTGCCTTAGTGTTAAGGACAGTTTTTATTTTACTGTTTGTTTTTTTATTCTTGCAAGTTCTCATGTTTCACTTTTGTATGTCACTAAATGACTACACTTTACATTCCAGATTAGATAATTACTCATTTGTTCATGGTTTAAGAAACTTATGTGAACAACAATATAATGGTGGACTTTGCAGATGCTTATCTCATGCAAGTCAGTAGTTTTTCCTTTGTTTTGCAATTGAGCAGACTCAAACTAATGTTTCTGAAATATCCATATTATCAAATGTTTCAGAAGCATGTACTCATTTTCAGAGATATTGGTTCTGTGGAATTTGTTGCAATTGTAAACGAAGACAAATACAAGAGTTTGATGTCTTAGTTGTTATAAACTGATCTTTACTGTCACTTATCAAAGGTTTTGTACTATTTTAATATTTCAAGTTTTATGCTAGCAGGTGTGACTGAGCACAATGAAGTTTAAAAATTTTGCAAATGTAAAGAATAACTTTTCTAAAATAGCAAGTGTCCCGTTGATACATTACATTAATGCAGACTTTATGTTGTTACTTCACAAGAATCACTACTGCTCCTAGAGTATTGGTCAGAATTTAATCTTCACCCAAACTGGGCTCAAGACCAAGTTCAAATTTATTGTTTCACAGGGAGCAGCCTTTGAGTTTTGATGGATTGTGAGCCTGATGAGCTACGTCACTGATTTTTCTGTTTCTCAGATGACTAAGATGGCACAATAAATGGTGAATGTTGGGTGCTCATGAGTAATTGTCTTGTCATGTTCTTAAAACAAACTTTCTGTATGAAATGATCAGATAGACTTTAATGGAATCTGTGGGGTTTTATTTTTTTTTCTGTAAACAACAGAAAATTAATTTAAAGGAATGTAGATATTTAAACCTGAGATCTAAGATAAACCTAACAGGTAGTTTTGCTGAAATGGATGTTAGAAAGCTAAAACAACAAAACAAAACTTAAGATGTTTAATACACATTTTTCTTTACATCCAGTCAATCAACTCTGATAATTAAAATGAAACTGATTTACAAGTTCACTCAGCTACCTTAAGGAGCTCAGTTAATTAATAAACTTAAATCAACTTAGCTAACAGGTTATGTTAGTTAAGCTAAAATAGATTCCTAAGTTAAAAGAACTACTAAAGTATTTGAATTAACTAAAAAACCCAAGTCAACTGAACTAGGACAAGAGTTTAAACAATAGATTATTTTAATTTAGCTGAAAGGGTTTTCCCAAGTAAAAATGACAATTAAAGGAGTTGAACTGACTAACAAATCTCAGTCAACTAAACTAAGACGAAAGTTTAGACAACATGTGATTTTTCATTAAGATAACAATTGGTTGTGTTATAAGAACAAACTCTATTTCTTGACTTAACTTAAAATTTTAAGGCAGCCCTGTACCTGATATTTTTAAGTTGAAACAACAAGTTATATTTTACAGTGTGTCTATTTACATATAGCTATTCGGGCTGAATGATAGTCTTACTTCAAATCATAATTCACAAAAGATTTATTAATGTAGATACAAGATGCTGTTTGTTCAAAAAATCTGTAAAGATGTTTGATTTAATGTTTTCAGTCTGTGCTGCTTATTTGCACTGAGTTTAGAATAGAAAAAGAGACACTGAAACATTTAGGTGTTATTTAAATGGTGTATTATGGCTCATCAACCACACAAATGGCAAAATATAAACACATGTAAATGCATCAGTCTTTAAACATTTAGACACAGTTACAGCTTTATCACAAACCAATCACTTTAAACCCCCACCCCATATATGATTAGTATATCACGCAACCCCTTACTCGTTTCTGTATATATAAAAAGAATCCCTACTTCACAGTGTGAGGGGTTATATTTAGAGATGGGGAGTCAGGGTGATGACTCCTAAAATCACTTATATGAAAAAACAGTTATTTGGGGGGGAAATCTCTGTTTAACAGAGGGGAAAAAGGGAGAATGTCCTTTGATCTTTGGCTTTTTCTTTAAGAAGGGCTGGTGAAAGGTTTGATGAGACCCAGATCCATAGCTTTGACCAGACATGTGCGTGCTGCATCAATGGCCTCCTGCCTCTTCGGATTATCCTCCGCCTTGCCAACCACTGAAAGGATTTCCAGTAACTCGCTCTCTATCAGTTTCTTAGCCAGGTCACTGTTGTCTGAGTTGAGCATGTTGTAAACAATGACAAGACCGCGGTGTTGAACCTGAGCATTGGTGTGAAGGCATAACCTCTGCAGGATCTCAAGCCACTGGGAAGTCTGTTGGTACGGATAAGGTACTCTGTCAGTGACACTGTGTTTTTTTAAACATAAACATCATTGGCTAATATACACCTGACTCTGTAAGTTTTCAGACAGTGATATGTTTTTGTAGTTTTGCCTGTGATCAAACAGTGAAGGTGTGATTGAAGTGCAGACTTTTAGTTTTAATTCACAGGGATTTAACAAAAGTGTTGCATGAACTGTTTAGAAATTACAGATATTTGTATATACACTTTAGCAGTAACAGAGGCAAAACTGTGTTATTGTCCAAAAACCTACTATGCATGTAACTGTAGGAGTACATCTTAAAGTTATCTCATTTATGTGATATCTCTATACAAAAAGAAAAATCAGAGATGGGGGTGGGCTGTAGTAAACTGTTGCACATACCACCAGAGTCATTTTGGTGCACAGCTTCTTCTGAGCAGCCGTGATCATGGCCAGAGCTCCAGCTGCAGCTATCTGAAGTTTGTCGTCATCTTCGCCGCAGAGCAACACCAGCAACTTCAGCTTATCGTTGCCATCTTCCAGGTAGCGATCCTGCACCTAAAGCATATGGAGTTCATTTCATTTCCGGCCAACCTGTTGGATTGCTTACTTATTGTGTGCCCTCCATCATTATGTGTTTGCAGCTGTCCTTACCTCTTTACATGTCACCAGGTTGCACATGCATTCAGTGGCAGCCAATCTGATCTGGTCATTCTCTTCAAACATGTAGTTCTCAATCTCGGGCAAAGCCTTCTCTTTCACAATCTTCACTCTACAAAAACAGATGAAGGTTATAATTCCATCCATCCATCCATTCGCTTCCGCTTATCCTTTTCAGGGTCGCGGGGGGCGCTGGAGCCTATCCCAGCTGTCATAGGGCGAGAGGCGGGGTACACCCTGGACAGGTTGCCAGTCTGTCACAGGGCTAACACACAGGGACAGACAACCATTCGCACTCACATTCACTCGCGCATTCACACCTAGTGGCAATTTGAATTATCCAATTAACCTATCCCCACAAGTTGCATGTCTTTGGACGGTGGGAAGAAGCCGGAGTACCCGGAGGGAACCCACGCAAACACGGGGAGGACATGCAAACTCCACACAGAAAGCCCCCGGCCTGATGGTGGAATTGAACTCAGGACCTTCTTGCTGTGCGGCAACAGTGCTAACCACCGTGCCACCGTGCTTACGATGAAGGTTATAATTGAAAATGAAAAAATCTGCAGAATGTAACAAACTGTTGTATAGAAAATGACATCTTGTCATTTTGTCACAGTGTCGATTTATTCATGTGATCTTAAAAAGAAAAAAAAAAAATTTCACCTCAGTTTTTCACTGAAACCAGCCAAGTTGGTGAGACCTCTCAGAGCTTCATAGTTCTGCATGCCGTCTCTGTCTGTGTGAAGGAGGTTCACTAATGGACGTATTACCTCATACACCTGTGAAACAATAAAAGATGTGAGAGCTGAGTAGGTATGACACAGACTCACAAGTAAAAACAAGTCTAAACACTTTCATGTAAACCATTAAAAAAAAATCATTCCCACGGGCAAAAACTGTAACTGTAGAAAACAAAGGAGCTTCTGTCTTACCCTCTCACCAGGAAAGGCGATTTCTGGGTTGGAAATGGCAGCTATTTTGGCAATGACATGGCTGGCTTTCACCTTTCCTGCTTCTGTTCCTTCCAAAGCGAGTGGAATGAGAGCCTGAGGGCAGAACCACATTTATATGTCTAAATAACAGTAACATACAATTTAAGTCGATCAGTACAAATCCTGACATGCTTGCTCTGACCATGTATCTAACCGTGGCTTTATAGAGCACCATAAATGGTAAATGGCACACTGACAGAGGCGAGGCTGCCGGACACTGGCGCCACCGGGCCCTCTGACCACCACCAGTAGGCAACAGGTGAAGTGTCTTGCCCAAGGACACAACGACCGAGACTGTCCAAGCCGGGGCTCGAACCGGCAACCTTCCGATTACAAGGCAAACTCCCAACTCTTGAGCCACAATCGCCCATATATACACATCGCCCATAAATTCAAGTCTACTTTGATTTTTTTTTTTTTCAAACTGCTTACCTTTCCTCCACCCTGGGCAACAATAGTACCGCGATCTCTGGGATCCTCTGACAAGGCCAAGAAAACCCTAAAGATTAAAAAATGTGTTAAACAGTCATGATGTCATTTATTCAGCTGTCACCAAACTGGAATTCCCCTCTAGACTACAAACGTCACAAGATGTCCCAGTAAGATTCCAGTAAGCTACAGGGTGTGCTTTCGTTTTACAAATTTTGTTATGCCTCATCAGTCTGTTTTTCTTTTTTTTTCTTTCCCACCTTGCCAGCATCTCTTTGGTTTGATCCGTCAAGATGGTGTTGTCTGCTTTTACCATGACAGCAAGAGCTGATGTGACTCCGGCCTTCAGCAGCCTTTTCACTCTCTTCTCAACAAAGTCCTTCTTGTCCTGACAAGAAAAAAAGCATCATATGTGTATATGTGTGTGTGTATGTGTGTGTGACATTTCCTGTTCTGTTTGTTGAATCATCAGTTTAGGTCTGACTTTTACATTCTTTTCTTACTTTGGGGTGTTGCTCAGGTACATGTTGTTTTGAAAACTTGGCCAGCTGAACCAGCTCAGGGAGAATTTCTTTCTTTTCATAGGAGTTAGTGCAGTTAACCAGGATGCAAGCAACTGCATATAGGATCGTCTTATCCCTGGACTAAAAACACAGAGAAAAGGAAGAGGTTATTGGTCTCTTCTTAGTCTTTTCTGAGTTTTTCTCAGGTTGTTATTTCCGTACCTTAGCCAGTTCAAACATGGCTTGCATGGCAGGCTCATCCTCCACAAAGTCATCTTTTACATCAGCATCATTAGTGAGATATGCAAGACCCTCGATAGCCCATTTCCTGGTTTTGGTATCAATCTGGGGATTGCAGAGCCACCTAGAAAAGTCAAAAATGATCATGAATCATTGATTGCAGTGACAACCTGACAAATATGAAGCCTGCAGGGGTGTCAAACACTTGGATCAGAGGCCAGAATTGGCCCAGCAAAGACTCCAGTCTAGCCCACTAGACAGCCTTAGCAAATGTGAAGGAGTGCATAGACTTTTAACTGTATTTTCAAGTAATTAAGTAATACAAAAACAAGTAAATGACAAAAACATGTCAGCTTTTGGGTTGTTGTTTTTTTTAAACAACTCAAAAGCTGACATTTTCTTTGAATTAATGAAAACTTCATATTTTATACTTGCAGGACAGTCAAAGTGGGCTGTATTTTGCCCACTATGTAAAATGACTCTAACATCCTTGCTCTATAAGGTTGTTTATCGTATTTTTTAAATATTACTGTTGTTAGCATATAGCTAGTACAGAGTCTCTGTGAATACTCACTTTCTGCACTGCTTGGCCAGCTTCTCTGTGGAGCCCTCAGCAAACTGCCTTAAACTGTAATCATCGCCTCCTGCTGAACCGAGTTTACAGAGACCCTGGAGAGGACAGATGCATGAGTATTCATAAAGACAGACAGACCCTGAGACAAAAGAAAAAAACACAAATTAAGCTTTTATTGCATTTTGGCACACTCACCACCAGCGCACGTATTTTAATTTTCTCATTCTTGGTCTGCTTGTAGATATCCTTGAGTAGTGAAACACCATTTGTAATAATGAAGCTGGCACGGCTCATCTTTGAGGAGGCGTGGATCAGGGCCTCCACTGCAACCATCTGGTCCACCTCGCGTTCTGAGCCGCACAGTGCCACCATCATCTCCATGATGCCTTGCCGACCAACTAAAGCATTACCGACATCGAACGGTCCCTGCAGCAGCCCTGAGATGCAATTGATGGCATGAATGGTCTTGTCCATGTCTTTGGGGTCTATTTTGGATCTTTAGAAAATGAATGGAGATTTAGGGAAAAAAAAAAAAATCGCATTATTACACAAGATATGTTTGCTGGGCCTCATTTATAGTGTCTTTATTAACACTGAATGTTTCATGGACATACTTGATATATTCGTCACAAATGTCCCTGAAGTTGTTTCTCTCTGGGTCACACTTAAGGTCGTCATAGAGCTTGTTGAGGAGCACGCTGGCAATCAGCTGTGTATTCTCTGTCAAGGGCAACTGGTCTGGCAGCTCAGGAACCTGGCCACAAACCTTGAGGATCTTTTTCAAACCTAAAGAAAAAACAAAAACAGATGTTGTATGATTAGTATCACTCAAAAAGCCTGTGTTAGGGAATCTGTTAGGGAATCAGGTGTCGGGCTCACCATGGTCAATAGTGAAAAGGGTTTTGGAATGGTCCTGCTCCTTCTTCTCTTTGCGAGGTACATTCTTGCTCAGGAGGTTTAATGCCTGGTCTCTGCCATGGCCAGACACCTTTTTACTGGCAACCATCTCCAGCAGAGAAAGAAGAATAGTTTTCAAGTCTTTAGATGGATCTGTGGGGAGACACATTGTCCATCAGTCAATAGTACAGTGAAAAATACCACAAATAGAAGAGCCCTTTTTTCAATGAAGTCTGTGGTTTTAGGAGTAAGGATTAAAAAAAAGAAGTAGACAATCTAACTGATACTTATTACACATAATTATTCTCTCATACCCATAACCAGGTCTGCTTCTTTCCCATATTCTCGTGTATCTCCACCAGTGAGGGAATCATTGATGCACTGGAAGAGGTTGCAGGCTGCCAGTGCAATCTCCTCATTGTCAAGAGCCATGATGCTGCACATTTTATCAACACCCACCATCTGAATGATGGCCATGGCCTGTTGGAGTAAGTGTAAAGGGTTTTGTAAGGAAAATGGGAAGCAAATCATACATCTGGTAACATGGGCATGGGAGTTTATTATATTTATAAAGAGTTTTTGAAAGTTTCACTTTGCATGCACCATGACTCACGCGAGCCTTATGTCCTGTGCACATTCCTGACAGCGTACGGACAGCAGCCAGGATCATTTCTGGTTTGCCAGTCTCGATCATATTGAGTAGCAGAGTCACTCCATTATTCTGGAAAATTCTCTCTGCTCCTGCGTCTTCCCTCGAAAGAACAATCAAGTTGTTGGCAGCCTAGAGGTTGAAGAAGTTAGACTGTGTGAAAATCACAGATGACCTTTGTTGCCACAACAAATATAGAAATAGGATGTTTGGAAAGTCCTCACCTTCTCCTTCTTGTCCTTTTCGCTCTCTTCATCAAAGAGAATGTCAAACATGTTTTGTACCCTCGAATCTGTGGAAAATGTAGTTTTCAACTGTGGAGAGAAAAAAAATGCAACTATAAATGATCATTTCCTCTAAGCTCCTGATATGTAGACTACATTTTATATTGTTTGGTGATATGGCCATGAACAGTAATGGAAATTACTTCAGTGTTTAGCCTGCTGATTACTTGTATGTTAGAGTTTAATGGATACTTATTGCAGTTAGTTAAGTAGTATATGTAGTTTTATGCTGTTTTATGCTCTGTGTGCAGTTGTATCTGCCTAATGCTGACCTTGGACTGGATTTCTGCTCCCAGTCTGCGGAGTGTCTCCAGGAAGGTTTTGTTCTTTGGCTCGAGCGTGGCGCACCTCTGCACATCTTTGAAAGCCATATCCAGTTTTCCCAGCTTTTCCAGAGCTTGGCAGCGCCGGTACAAAGCCTTTATGTCTTTTGCATCAACATCAATCGCTATGGATGAGGGCAAATGGTTGAAGTTAATGACTAGCTTTCATTTATGGATTTTTGTTCTGCTGTTGACTGAATATTTACAGCTGTTCAAAGTTCTTAAAGTATTACTCTACCTTTAGTTGCATCAGATGCTGCATTAGCATAGTTTTCCTATAAGAAAAAACAATCACAGACAGTTTGTCAGTGAACCTGCAAGCGTAATCTGTTTGATATAGTTTTGGTCCCATATCAGAGTGCTTACCTTTTTTAGGTAGCATGCAGATCTGTTCCTGTAAATCACAGCCAGCACTTTTTTGTCCTGGCACACCTTGATGGCTTTAGTGTAGCACTCAATGGCCTTGTCGATATCGCCTGCCTGAAAGTGTTTGTTTCCCTCCTCTTTTAACTGGATTGGGTCTCCCATCTGGCAAAAAAATTGGAAAATATATATATTTATGTATATATGAAATGTAAAATCAAACCTGTGTGTTGTTTTATTGTGCTCACCAGGCAAAGCTTACTTTAACAAATTCTGCCAATCAAATTTAAATTAAGCTTTTTACTTTTTCTCTGGATGAAAGACAAATATGTCAAACAAGCTGAACATATAATGATCGTGGCTCACTCTTTTTGTCTCGTTAAACTGTGTTAGAAAAGAAGCGTGCAAGCAGTTCAAAGTTATACAGACGCACCATTCAAACAAACGACAGAGTAGTAATGAAAATAATTTACCATACAATTAGAAATTATTTTCATTCTCACCTTCTTGCTAATCCCTGTCCCACTGACCTGGGTCCCCTGTAGAAAATGGCCATGCACATGCTATCTCTAACTTTAAATGGCCTCCCCTCAGGCCTTATTTGGGCACGATCTCCCACCCTAGTCTGAGCCTAGAGACAAATGGCACTTTCCTAGATGACCGACACTATCTCCACCTGCTCCCCTGATAGCCACAGTCTACCCTTATACTAAGTACCTCTGCATACCTGAGTGTCCCTCAAAAGAGAATCACGGCTCTGTGTGGAAGCTGTTCTGTACCTTTATATTGTATCTCTGTTGAGTCTCTCTTCTTCAGTCCTCTTCTTTGTTCTTTGCTTCTGTGTTTTATTCTTTTTTCTCGTCTGCGTAGATGATCTGGACCTGTAGTCCCGAGTGTTTCTTACAAGCTTTATCTGTCATATGTTACCTCCCCCTACCAGTATCGCAATTTATATTTATAGTGACTCTCAAGGAGGTGGGACAGAACTAAGGTGGAGCACCAGTGACAGAAGGGGTTCCTTCCACAGTGTACAAACCCCCCAACAAACAGCTTTGTGCTTAAGATTGGTGTATGTTTATGACTACTTGCATTGAAAAACATATAATTTAAGGGTTGTTGAATGATCCAAAGCTCCCCCCCCCCCCCCCCCCCCCCCAAAAAAAAAACAACTTTACATTTGGTAATTTAGTGGAGAGTAACCCCTTGAAGGTGGTCTGCTCCTGATGAGGTCTATTTAGGGCACAGACAGCTGAGAACTCACCAGCAACTGCCTGATGAGGGGGGGGGGGGGGGGGGGTAAAGAGTGTGTGTGTGTGTGGGGGGGGGGGGGGATCCTGGTAGAATCTGGTAGCTTCTGGAAAGAGCACATACATAAGGTTTGATATTGAATCAAGCAATTAGTTTTTATGGTTAGGGGGAGAGTTCAGGGTTTAAGGTGGAAAGACAAGTGTAAATGTGTGTGTATGTTTACATCCTTTGAATGTGCGCTCAAATGGTTTTCAGCAATCCTCTCAAAAATGTCCAATGCTGTGCTGCATGTCCCCTCTATGGTTTTATAACTTCTTGCAACTGGTATCCTCTCAGCACACACACACACCCAACAGAGGTCCTAAGATGTTTTTGACGCTCCAATGAAGAAGTGCTCTGGTTTCACAAGTCACTACACATTAAAAAAGGGAACAATCTGTGAACACTTTGAGAAATTAAAAACATCTAAAATAGAAATTATGATTGCTGCAAATTACATGGAAAAATGTGAGAGCAAGTACGCACACGCCAAATGATAAAAATATGTTTTAAGAAGAGTCGTCATTGTCCTGAAGACCAGTGATCCTCATTCTTTCTCTCCACCTACTCTGTCCCAGGTTCAGTGGTTGGTTGGAGGTTTTGAGAAGCATGCGTCTCAGCAGCTGCAGTGGTTATTCACACAGCTGTGTTGTCTCATCACCACTGCAGTATTTAAGACCGGATTGTCCTCTCCAACATCACCAGATCGTTCAGCTTCCCACAGTGGTATTGTGGGGCTCCGCTTACTTATTGTGTTATGATCAACTCATGCAGGCCACTGTGTTCAAATGTTTACCTTGTCTGGCCTTCATCTTCATAAAACCTCTGGCGCTGCCTCCCTGCCTCTTGCTTTGAGTCTTAAATCAGTTTGCTTTGGATTGGATTTTAAAGTAGACATGCATATCAAAAAGACAGCTGCAGGCATTTTATTAATATCATTTCACAATTATTCATACTTTTGGAAATAATTTCTCTATTTTGAGCATGTATTGTAGTTTTGTATTTATAGTGTATTATGGTTTTATGTTTTCTAAATGTAATGGGGTTCAAATCTAGCAGTAACTGTAAACTCCATGTGCAGCACATCACTTTCATGCTCTGTATTAGAACTGCGTTAAACTGTGTAGACATTTTTTGATACAAGACTCAGACCAGAGGAAAGATCAGTAATGTTGTTAGTGTTGGGGCAAGAGATACTAATTATATTTGCACTGACCTCTGAACTCACCAGCAACTGTCTGATGTGGATGATAGGGTGAAAAAGTGTGTTTGAAAGCGGTTTATTGTTTCTTCTTTTTTTTGTATAGTTAATATTTCTGTTAAAATGGGTTTGTACCTGCTTAAAAGACCAGTCCTTTCAAAAATGTTCAAATGACCATTCAAATGGTACATTCAACTTTAAATGGCTTCCCCTCAAGCATTATTGCAGCATGATTTCATATCCCACTTTGAGCCTTGCAACAAATGCCATTTTCCTAAATGATAGACACTATCTCCACCAGACCCCCAGTAGTCACAGTGTGTCTTTGCCCTGACCATCTGCATACTGCAGGGCCAAGTCATGACTGTCCCTTAAAAACAAAAATAGTTAATACATACAATACTACACCAGTATACAAGACAACCCAGCAAAGATTAGTCTTCTATTGGCACAGTGAATTTCCTGAGACCTACTGTTGCTTCTTTTTCATTAACATTTGAGTTCAAATGTTTTTGCCCTTACAGTATTGTGCTAAAGTCTTGAAGCCTTTTCTTTTGTTCTCTGTCAAGATGATCCCACACTGCTTCAATAATGCTGACGTCCGGGCTCTGGGGAAGCCGTGACTGATAGTAATCCATTGTGTGTTTGATATCCAAAATTCTCATTTGGATTCATCAGTCCATCAGACCTACAGATTTTCAGTTCAGTTCTTCTGTAATTTGGTGTGCCTCAACCTTTTCTTTCTTTAAGTATGACGTCTTTACAGCCACTCTCCCATTGAGACCATTTCAGAGGTCAGAGGCGTCTCTCAGGTTCTGTTTCAGGACTTTGGTGTTATTTTTGTCCTGTTTCTTAAGATATGACTTTCAGTATTGTTCATTGCTTCTTCCTGCTCCTTTTTGAACATGAAAGTTATTTGTAGTTGCGGTTGCTCGTTTTTCCTTTTGTTTTGCTTTGTTTATTTGTCTCTTTGAATTCTATGTTGTTGGACTTTTTCAACATGTTCAAAATAAAGATTCAATCAATCAATCAATATTGTTCATCTGCTGTAAATAGTTGAACAATATTGATTGATTGATTGAATCTTTAAAAAAGTAGCAAAGTGGGCAAGTGGAGGACAAAAGCACAAAAGGAGAAGTTGCAGGATTTACAATCTGCTGTAAATAGTTTGTAAATCCTGCAACTTCTCCTTTTGTGCTTTTGTCCTCCACTTGCCCACTTTGCTACTTTTTTTTTAAAGATACAGTTCACAGTATGGCAGGAAGTGCTTTTCAGTTAATAGCTCTTTGAGAATCGATTTCTGATGCAAAAATACTATTTTCTGCCCATCAAACTATGTTTTCTTTTGCATTTTTTTGTATAAACAAATGATGTTTTTCTTTTTGACAGGCTGCTGGTAACAAAGCATCTAAAGATAATGTAACATGGTAGACTAATGTGCCTGCATTAATTCAGCTCCATATTATTGTGTGAAGTTGCACTGGGTTGGGAGTGGTTGTGTGTGTGTGTGTGTGTGTGTCACATTTTTGGTGAGCCAATGGCTGTAATGGGGTTGGACTAATTGGAGGCAGGTGTAATTGATTGCACTGATACACTGGTCTACTTATAGCCCACACTACAAACACTGCTGTGTAATTTTGTCTCTCTGTGCAGGTATGTAATGTGATGAAATCTGATATGTTTGGGATGGATGGGTTTTGCGCTATGAATTCTATAGTGAATGTGTAATTTTGTCTCTCTGTGGAGGCCAGGGCCTATTATATGCCACAGCCTCCAAAGGCAGTGGAGTTGGAGAGGCTGGAGTGGTGGGTCTCAGAGGACAAAATGGTAAATGGCCTGTATTTATATAGCACTTTACTAGTCCCTAAGGACCCCAAAGCGCTTTACACAACCAGTCATCCACTGGTGATGGCAAGCTACATTGTAGCCACAGCCACCCTGAGGCGCACTGACAGAGGCGAGGCTGCCGGACACTAGCGCCACCAGGCCCTCTGACCACCACCAGTAGGCAACGAGTGAAGTGTCTTGCCCAAGGACACAACGACCGAGACTCGAACCGGCAACCTTCTGATTACAAGGCAAACTCCCAACTCTTGAGCCACGATCGACAACTGCTAACCCTGTTGAAGTCAACACGTGGAGTGCAGCTGGCATTGTGGCATAGCTGGCTCTGGCCTTGGGACTGTGTGTTTTTACTTGATTCGCAAATGGGACATTGGACTGTTTTATCTTTTATCTTTTGAGTATTGTGTCAATAAATTATCTTTTAGAATTTTATTGACTGTCATCTTTTTTGCCCACGGCTGAGACGGTTGGTCAGACCTAGAATCTTTTTGGGTGTGTTACAATAATACATCTCTAACGTGTTCGTTATGTGTAGATGCAAAACTGATTCATTCCTTGAGTTGAATGCATTCTTTTTATTCTTGAATGATTCATAGGTTGGTTGTGGCTTAAAAAAAAAAAAAAGAACACATAAAAAAATCCTCTGAGAATCAGGTACAAGGACTGAAAAAGAAAGCCTGTAAAATATTGCTAAAGACCAAAATTGCTCAAAATAAGACTCTACTCTGGCTCCTTTAAAGCAAAATATATATAAAAAAATGAGGGGCCAGTTTAAACTTTTGCACAGTACTGTAGATTAGAAGAACAATGCAATACTGTTGAGGAAATAGAGAGCTGTGGTTTCATTGTTCTTTCTCATTAACATTTGTGTTTTTAAAAAAGTGTTTTGTACACTTTTTTTTAAGTTCACTTTCAGTGTTATGCAAAGTGCCAGTAATATTTTTTTTTTTTTTTTTTTTCATTTTTTGTAAATGACAACTGTTGGGCGTGCTGGTCCTCTCCATGTGATAGTCCGAGAGGTTTACACATGAAACGTCATAAATGTCGTAGGTAAATTCTTGGCATCTTTTCCACATTACGTACGTAGTGAAGAAGTCAGAGAACTGTGATGCAGCTTATCTGGACCTATTAGAGCAGTAGTACCACCAGGTGGTATACTGCATAAATTGCAGAATAGTGGGATTTTTGTTCATACCAAACAAATGCATTAGTGTAAGTGAATGCCTCCTCAGTTATTTATTAATGTCATATATGTTTATATACGTCATTAAAGGTATTTTTTTTTATTGCATTTTAAGATTAGTATCATATATTTGAAACATGAGCTCAATGTAAGTGCTCATTTTACAGAAAAATGAGCATTTATTATTATTACCTAGCATTTTAAATCATTCAGTTGGTTAGGAGGGAACTAATCTTAACATTTGTTTATTTTGGAGTCAATTACGACAGCCTATAATAGCTATAATATATTTATTATGGTGTGTTTGTACCCAAAGTGATAATGTACAAGTAAAAGTAATAGTTTTTCAATTAACTTTAATAAGAAATCCAATATTTTACAGCAACAGCCTATGATTAAAGAAATAACAATTATAAACACTGTAGTAAATGCAATGCTTTTATGAGCCGCATCACTTTTTTATTTTGAAAAAGCTGACCGGAAAGAAACTGCTATTCTTGGTAGGTACGTAATGCTCTTGACGTAATGCTGCCACTGACTGCATCTTCCTCCCAAAGCAAAGACTGCCAAAGAAGCTGATTTTACTGGCTTACAATAAGTCTCTAGTCCTGTATTTGTTCATTTTTAAGTGATGTAGAATGGCGTCTGGCTTTGGGAAGATAGTCGTTGGTACCTATGTGGAGATAAAACGCAGCGATGGTAAGTTTCACCCTGTCTCTTTATTTTTTCCCGTCGCGGTGTATAAGTTGTTTGGGGATCTTTGTTGCTGCGCTGCTGTTGAATATAGCAACCGTTGTTTCTGGCTGCAGAGCGTAACGTTAGCTGCAGGTTCATATTAGTTGTCAGGGCGGAGAGTTTCAGCACGGCCTAAGCCTTTGAATGGGCGCCTTACCTTTGTTAGCATGCCCATTCAGAAGATATTTCCCGATACCTCTAGATTCTTATCATTAGATAACAACAAATGTCTTTGATGGGAATTTATTAAGCATACAAACATATTAACTCTAGCGCCACCTAGTTTCTTAAATTATTTATTATAACAGGGAATTCAAAATTATAATTAGCCAAGCTAGCGGGATTGCTAACCCGGTTAGCTTAGCTAACTAACGAAGACGGCAGGATTAGCGTTAGCTTGTGGCTAGCCAAAGGTTGTGTGCTGTTTCCCGGCTTCACACAGCAGTGGCTCCGCAGTAAAATCGGTTTCGTTAACATGCAGTTTGGTTTTTGGTTATATTTTATCCCCGCTTTCTTTCATTGTTAGCTTATTAAATGCTCTCTCAAGAAACTGAACCGCTAGCTGTTATTGAAACCCTTTTGAGGTCTAAAATCCTGTATTCATATTGTCTTTTATCACGGTCATTTGCAATAAAATTACATTTGTAACAAAAGCATATACGTAGGCCATTTTTTATAACTCTTTCCTTTATTTCCTCTATTACTCTTGGTATTGCATGGGTCATAAAAGATGATAGTGTTTTATTTAATAGAGGCAATGCCAAGGATATATAATTGTAGATAGTGTAACCTTAAATATGAGGCACCTACTGATGCCCTAGGTTTTTTGTAGTGGTACTAAGGATGTAGCCATAATAGCTTAGGGGGGTTAAACTGGGGTTAAAAAGGGGGGTTAAACTGTATTCACTTGAGCTGAAGTTGTTTCTGAACGCTAACAGATGAGTAGACCAAGAAAAGGGAGAGGCTAGTTGTTGTATGACTCTCCTCTCTGTGAATGCCAGCTTTATTCTTGCTGCTGTGTAGTTGTTCGGCATTGCTTCAGGGCTATAGAGCCAAAGATGACACAGAAGTTTGTGTCATTCCCGCTGGCCCTTTCAGGACTTGGCTACACCCAGTGAAATTGTTTTGCAACAAACCCTCAAACAGCAGCAATCTTGTACACAAAGCACACGGGAATAAGCTTGAAAGCTAGTGCCAGAGGTGTGCTGCAGCCACTGTGCTGGTTAGTATCATTGGTAATGTCCCTAAATCCATAATCTCTGTCCTAAGATCAGGAGTGAGATGTGAACTAGATGCACAGCAGGGCTGCAGAAGGAACCAGTTGTCTGTCTGATGTTGTATCCAGAGCAGGGATTGCCCTCTCCCTCTCTCTCTGGGGGCTGGTTCAGATTCAAGCCAGATTCATGCTATTAGCCACCACCCCATCTGTTGCAGCCGGCTCCCTCTGTTCTGCCAGGACTCTCACTCGCTCCCTCTGTGTTTTTTCCATTTCATATTTATTCCTGTTGAGAGCTAGGTCTCATAGAAAATAATTAGGAGCAGTTTAATTAGACTACCTCCAGTCATCAGAGGATGTTGTGTGCACCTTTTAAAGGTATTATACTCTTAATTGTTCCTGTATATCAATTTTGAGTATTCATTTTGGGGCTTTCCTCTTTTCTTTTTATCTTTTTTAGTAAAATATTATGGTTTGGCATAGTAGGGTCTTTCAGAGCAGAGTGGAGTACCGGAGAGGCAAGGGTCTGTGTGGTGTTTATACACTGCACAATTTTTTTTCTGAATATGTGCCATGTTGATATGGTTTCATTAATAGGTGTCTCTGGTTCTGTGGGTGAAAACGATGCTTTGGGGGTTTTGTTTATTCCACAGGCTTAGCAGAACTAGAACACCCCCATTTTAAGCCCCTTCTGCTCCTGGGAGGTGTCAGTGTACCCATTCAGCAAGGTTTTAGTAAAAAAGTGGGGCACTTGATGGGGCATTCAGTAAGACAAGCCCGTGTGTGACTTGGCATTTCAGCTCATTTAACTCTAAGGATACAGTGTATGTCTGTGAGGAAAATGTAGGCAGCCGTTACAGTTTATTAAAGTCTGGGGGGGAAAATAAATATTCCCTTCTTTGGCAAGGTCAGAGAGTACAGCTGCACAATAGCTCATGTGGATCTTGTAGGTGTACAGTGTCTGGACGTATGCTGTGTCCTTGAAACCTGTCCGTTGGGTCTGTATCTTTGCAGAAAGAACGGTAGAATAGTTTCCAATTAAGCAAATTTGTCACTTCTCGATTATTAAAAGACATGTCTGCCTTGCCGTTTGAAAGTAAATGTAATAACAAAAATAATAATTTTACTTTTAATTAAATCAATAAATTGTTTGTTTTTTTTTAAGACTTGTGTGTCTCCAAATTAAAGACCTATGCTGTTAGTACTTTAAAACATGTGTTTCTGGGTACAACAGGTTACACAAGCTCCTGATGTCCAGTGTTGTATTTAGTGCCATTTACTGCTATTGAGGCTCAGTTTACATAGTTCCTGCCACTGCTAACAGCAAATGTCTACAAGCAGCACCATTGCTTAGCCTCTTCATGGGAAATTTCTTGTACTGTTGCATTATGGGTTCATCATGACTGCCTCCCTTGGCATTTGCACTCACTATAAGGCTCAGATAATCACTCTCATCTGGTAGCAGAATAGACGAAGTGCTGGCATTTTACAGTGAAGATCCAACTGTTGGCTCATTGACACAACAAACATCTTGCAAAGTTAGCAGAGTTGGGAGGAAAGTGATCACTTCATCAGTTTCAGCAGGATCATATGACAGTTACACTGCCTTAGAGTGTTATTCATGTAGTTGTGGGTTGTTATGAATGAGCCTAAAACAAGCCTTGTCCTTATTATATCTGAACCTAATGACCTGTGTAAAATTGACATTTAGAGTGAGACCAACTGTATCCACTCAACCACTAGTACCTGTTGAGCATTGTGTCATTTATTTAATGTAACAGATCTACCCCTTTTATAATAGTATAGTTCAAGGACTTCGGTTTGATATTTATTGGGCATTTTTTTATAGCAGTATGTAAAATAGTAGGGAGGTCTGGCCATTAATAGGTGTATTGTACTGTATTTTAAGAGAACTTCTAACTGGAGATGTGGCGTTCATGAAGTTCTGTACCAGTGCCAGTATGGGTGATTAAAATAACAATTTGGCTGTTGATTGATTTGGAGGGGGAGGGGGGTTGTTGCTATTTATTTCCTCCTTTGTGTCTGGGAAATAAATACATCTCCATCTGTGTAAATAAAAACAGAATAGTGCGTTTATGTATCATTTATTCCATTCATTTTCTTAACCGCTTATCCACTGAGGTCAGCGTTAGGGGTGGATCTATCCCAGCTGTCGCAGAGTGAGAGGCAAACTAGACCCTAAACAGGTTGTATCGCAGGGCCAACACAGAGAGACACACCAGCAAACACTCGCAGTTGGACTTGGACTCACTGCAATCGCTCTCAGAGATTGTTAGAGGCTTATAAATAATTGCTGTTTAATTTATAAATACAGACAGTCTGAATGAGTCTTTGTCAATGAGCACAACTCAAAGGGACTCAACTTAACTGGCTGCCAGTTGATTGTATTCTGGTTATATTCCCGTATATTCCCAACTTTAATAATTATATGTGAATTTCTTCCTATGTAGACAGCATTTTTTGATGATTCATCACAGCTAATTACTTTATTATCAGAAACTGATTGGATGTAATTGCTTTCTTGATCCCATTCAGTCACAGGCTGATAGCGTACTGACTCGGTCTTTTTGGCACCATTTATGGCCAGGCTTCACTGACAGTGTTGGTGTGCTTGACAATCTCATTTTGCAGCAAAAAATAATAACTAAAGTGTACTTAATTGTGTTAAACTTCACGACCGCCTGCTTTATTTAACTTTGAGTTGAAAAATGGCCATAAATCAGAATATATGTTACTGCAGTACTCAGCATGTTGAAAAATGTTAAAAATTGTCGTTGTATCGTATCATTAATTAAGTACTGTGATAACATTGTGCGGTGTCTGTTGATTACCACCTAAGTAGTACATGTATTGGGCTGCAGATTTTCTTGTGTAAAATTATATTGTTGTTGTTGCTATAATTTCAGAATTACATATTATAAAATAATAAGACATTTGTCTCGTTTTATCAAAGTAGTTTGGGCAAAGTTGTTCTCTTCTCTGCTGCCGTTACTTATGCACCAAGTAGTTTATTGAGTCTGATCGCGATGAAGCCACAGGAAGTCTGTGGTCTGCGGCTTGCTGCTTGACATTGGCAAAAGCAGGCAGCCGTTTTTTTCCAGGGCGGTTAGCAGGATGGAGCAGTGATTTGGAGAGCCATGCTTAGCACAGTTGTTTCCATAAATCCTCTGAGTGCTGCTACTCTTGGAGATGTGACATTTAATATCACATGTCTCTTCCCCCCCAGTCACTGTATAATTTAGCTAAAAAAATTTTCAGTCTCTTTCCAAAGACCAGTTTTTGTGGATGAATGCAGCTTGTGGTGGACCAATACCTGTGATAGGTCACCCATCTGGGAGCCGTCAGACCTCGACTGTTTTTGGAGCTTTTTCTAACTAAGTAAATAACTAATAGAGAAATTAATCATTAAATTAATCCATGATGAGTATAACAATATCAGTTCTATTAAACGGTCATTATTTTCCCCAATTAAAACAATTTTAGTTGTGATTAATGTGAATAATATTAATAACCTAATGATAATGACATATAGCAGTGTAACACTCGGTTCAGATTACTTTGACATAGGTAACATTCTCAGAACCTTCGCAGCACTTCTCCTTGTACAAGTATAGTTGTAGGAGTTTTACTTGGGTAAAGGATGTGAATGCTTCCTTCATTACAGTGCATGTTGATGTGTATGAGGAGAAAACGGGCAGAAATATCTTGCTACCATACAGCGCTAGTGCCTAGGGTCCAAAGCGACCTAGTCGTAACAGCCACACAGGATCTTAGAGTAGATCTGTCTACCCCAATCAACGCTACAAACAGTTTGTTCCTCAGACTCAGTGAAAACCTCCATCAAAGCTATTGGGACATTTTTATTACAGTGGTCCCTCGTTTTTCACGGGAGTTGCGTTCAATAAATAACCGATAAGTGAAATCCGTGAAGTAGCCAACTTTATTTTTACAATAATTATAGATGTTTTAAGGCTGTAAAACCCCTCACTACACACTTTATACACTTTTCTCAGACAGACATGAACATTTTCACGCTTTTCTCTCTTGTTTAAACATTCTCAAAGTTCAAATCTTCGTAGAAAAATAAGTGCAGTATTATAGAATGAAACCAAAGGCACCCGCCGGTAACGACGTTTCATCGACATTGTTGTGTTTATTGGGGAGAAAACTTAAAAACATACAGTACAGCACTTCAGAGTCCCACTGCTAGCGATCGAAGATTTATGTAAATTTGACAAGCTGTTGGTAAACATGTGATCAGCAGTAGAATTTTTTGTTTTAAAGCCTCATGTATATTTCCTGTTTAAATTCAAGTCCATGCTTGGATTAGTTACTATTATCATTACTGCCTGTATGGAAGTTTTCTATAATAGCATGTGTCTGATTTCTCTGATAATAAAATGTGAAAGCATCTTGCCTGCTAATAGCAAAACCAAATGAATTGTA
Source organism: Oreochromis niloticus (assembly GCF_001858045.2). NCBI lineage: Eukaryota > Metazoa > Chordata > Actinopteri > Cichliformes > Cichlidae > Oreochromis > Oreochromis niloticus. The sequence continues at coordinate 17,174,751 of NC_031977.2, forward strand.
GTATAAGTTGCTCTTGTAAGATAAGCTGTCATTGCACATGAACATGATACTTAAATCAATTATTAATTTATATCTATCCATCCAGCTGGGAAGTAATGACAACAACAACAAAACCCCCCTTCATCTACCCTATGTGTTTACAGGTGACAGATTACATGAACCACAATGAGTGTTCAGAAACTAAATTAGTTTTGAGGGCTGAAAAGGACCAAGTATAAAACCACTCTTACATTTTAAAACTTTGTGTTTTATTATAAATCAATTTCAACTATCTATTTTTTTTATTTTTAGTGTGGGGGTTGGAGGGCAGTAGGGTTAACTTTGTTATTCTGTTTATTTTTATGACTGTTTGTATCCTCTATAAATGCACACACGAATGGCTGAAATACTGGATGTCCACACCTTGCTAAATCACCTAAATTTTAAGGAAATAAAGCTATCACAAGTGCACCATATATACCTAACAAATAGAACGTGCATTCTGTTGAATAAATGGCTGCCCTGTGAGAATATCCTTTTCCCTGCTTTTTGCAAATGTAAAACATTTGTATGGTAAATTGATCAAATGTTCAGCACATGAGAACACTGAAAGCATCTTCGCTGGCCGCCTCTCTTTGTGTCTCTAAATAATGGATACTGGAGCATGCTGTTTCCTTAGATAGTGAAGGGATTTTGCAGCATGCAGTTGGATCTGCACAGGCAAAAATGGGAGGGCTGAGCAGCTTTTTTCTTTTTTGTCCTTTTTCTTTTTTTTCTCCAGCTGTTAGTATTGCAGTGTTGAAGACAGAGGGGCGGAGAGAAGCACAGAGGCTAACAGCAGCTGCTCTCATCTCTGTTATCCGAGAGTCTTGCTAACGTTTCATTATCAAACCTCCTGGTCTGAACTTACCAAGATTAGCCTCAGCCTGCTGCCTTCCTCTCACAAGAAACCTAATTTGTTCAGTCACTTACAGAACAATGGAAATGAAATAAAAGCCTCTGTTGGTGAGCATAGGCAGGTTTTGTGTTAGTAACATTTCACTGAAATGCCTGCATTATCTGGAACTAGATTCTTTGTTTGTGAGGATAAAGGTGAATATAAGCTTACATAATTAGTAATGAAACTGTTTAATTGAAGCTAGGTTAAATGTATATGGCATAATAATAAAAAAGTAGGATCACAACACTTCAGACACAACTGAAAATGTAAAATGTATAGAATACATCAGTGGGTCGTCACACAACAACTATAATATAGTATATTATTTAAAAACATGTTCTTTAAAGTCAGTGTATATCCAAATGAAAACCGTTTTATTTTATCAACACTGCATGCAGATCTGATCATGGTAGCAGGTGGAAATTAGACCTTTTTATATTTCATAAATCATGGGGTGTGAATGGCAAATGCAGTTATATTGTTGTTGTACTTACTAAACAATAAAATGCTTTTAATTTTCCATAGCTCTACACTGATTTTGGTCCTCATATTTGCTACCTTCAGCTATTAATGTTTTTCTGCTAATCTGATGTTTGAGTTTATCTCATCTCTGGTGCTTTTACAGGACGTATACATCAGGCGATGGTGACCTCACTTAACGAGGACAATGAGAGCGTCACAGTGGAGTGGATAGAAAATGGAGACACAAAGGGAAAAGAGGTAAACCACTATTTACCACTGTTTTTTACCTCTTAAAGCTTCTTTAACAGCACAAAGTGCTTTTTATTTTCCAAAGCAATGAATAATAGATCCAAAAGCATTCAGGAGCTGCTGTGATTATGCAACTAAGCTGCATGTTCGACCACACATCACCCCTTGCACACCCTGCAGCTCTGATCACATGTAGACAGTGTGAAAATTTAACAGTACATCTGGCGGCAGGCTTGCTGCATCATAATTTCATAATTATTTTTCATGGACATAATAAAAAGCACAAAGATAAGTAGAATTATTTATATAAAAATGTCTGTTACTTCATGTGGTTCAGCCCTGTCTTTGGAGCACATACGCACAGTCCAAATAAGACAATAAAAAATACTAGAAAAAGCATTTCCTAGCAAAAATGCAATGTGAATGCTGCAATTTGAAAATGTTGCCTGAAATGTTTAAAAATATTTGAAATATTCAAAGCTAAATTTGCTAAATCAGCTTAATTGCAAACGATTAGCAAAATATTGGCCAGCAACAGTACCAAAAACTGAAAATGTGTTAAATAAAACGAAAAAGGTACCAAAACTGAGCTTCATTTGGCTAAAATGACCTTTTTCAAAACAAAGACAAAAAAAGCTGAACTTGGAGCTGAAGCTCATCAAAATGAAAAATGATCTCAAATGAGAAATGTTTATCTAGAAATGTTTAGCCGTGTGACGATTTTGACATCACATCCTATGTCGCGAGACACAATCTTTGTGGTGCGTCGGCCGGTCGTGCACCTCTTGATTATTGTAAGCAGACGTCAGAGTTGTGTTTAAGACATGAGTCTACGATCATGCTGGTTATTAGCTCAATTTTAATCATAATCCTGCACAGAAGCTCAGAGATGTACAAACACACAGAGGGAGATGTTACATCTGTTTGAAAACTTTAGTTTGTGGAAAGAACTTTGAGCAAAGCAACCACTGCAGAGGGTATATTGGCAGCTTCAGGCTGTTTACTTTATCCCTCCAACAAAACAGAAAGAGAATTGAGAAATTGCTGAATGACATTGGATGAAAGAGGACAAGGATGGCTATGTTTTGATGTATATATTATACATGTGGGGCAAAAGATTTGGGCATGCAAAAAAGAGGTTTTTCACATTATTCTTCTAGCACAGTTTAAAGAGCAGGGGATGTCATCACACAGTGGTGGCAAAATGCCATGGAATATCTAATTCTTCATAAAAATTGATAAAAGCACACTTCTCCAGAAAAAGCTGAACGTTTTGATACCAGAATGGTTTCTGTAGCACAAAGTATGCAGAAGTAGTTAAGTGCAGAAGGATCTCAATAATGTGAATGCTTATACAGCGTGCACATTACCTAGATTTTTAAAGTATAAAAACGAATGAGAAAGTTGGAGCAAGTTGTCCATTAATTGCAGCATTGATTCTCAGCCCATCAAAACGACAAAGTGTCCATGCAGCAAGTCTGTCTCTGAGCTTTTTCACCCATGGAGCGTTGCTGAAATTTACAGTACAGAACTTTAAAAATGACATTCAACAGCAGTTTTAGAAAGTGTTCAACGCCCTTTGGCTTTACTGCAATAAATCTGACGGATAATTTTGACTACTCAGCACACAAGAGACATCCAAGTTTAAATATAAGCACTCGGGGTTAGTTTGAAGACTCTTGTCCACCTTAATTATGTACAAAACTGGTCCCATTTAAGCCTTTTTTAGGCTTTTGTGATGCACTGTATTTTCAAACTGACTGAACCCCCCCGTCATAGACATAATCACTTGACTTTATGCTGCTCTGTTTCTGGACAGATTGACTTGGAGAGTATATTTGCACTTAATCCAGATGTGGCTCCAGATGAAGAAATTGCCCCTAGTCCAGAGACCCCACCCCCTCCTACACCCACATGTGTGAAGGTCAACAAAATTGCAAAGGTGAGTGGTGCTGTGTGACCTTATCAGCACCTGAAGGTGTAGCGTGTGATTTACATTGCTCAGAATAGCAGCTCTTTGTTTTGTCACCCTTTAACATCCCTCATTCACGGGCTAGCGCCCAGGCTTCCTCGGGTAACCTGTGCAGCTCAGTGTGCTGGGTCTTTTTATAGAACCTCGATCCTTCTCAGGAACCAGCTAACTGGTCCTGTTAAGTACACCATGTGTCATAAATATAGATTAACAGGTGAGAGTCTTCAGTGTTTTTGGAGTTTTTTTCTTTCTAAATTCAGTAAATATTCAGGGCTCAAGGTTTCCACCACCCTTTTGTCTCACCAACAGCCCACCCAGACTCAAGATTTTCTTTGTGTGTTTTGTGGCATGAGCTGTATCATCACGGTTTTTCCTTTGTCAGAGATCTAACTAGAATTTGGGTAAAGTCCTATATCAAATCATCACTTACCCAGTACTGAATATTAGACATTTTTGTCTGATATTCACATTTGTCAAATGATCAGAAATTACAGGAACATTTCTGCCAGTGAGGGAACAGGGTACTTAGAAGATGAATCAGGAGTTGCACCTGTGCCGCTCTGTTTCTCCATCTGTGCCACACAGTATGCTTTGCAGCATGTGGATACATTAACCACTCTCCTCCAAAAAAAGCGTGTGTATTCCTGTATCTTTGTATGCAGAGTAGTCACGATAAGAAAAGTCTGGAACTTTGTGACAACAAAAGTAGGAATCACACTAGCTAACTCAATAGTCATTTCTCTTTATTTGTTTTCCCCTCACAGAACCGACGGACGATAGCACCTCCTAAGAATGATACTCCATCCAGAGATAATAGAGGTTTGAGGAACTGCAACATTATCCTAACATATTTATGGTGGTTTGATTGTTATTGAAATTGTTGCTTTCTATGGCTTGGTATTTTTTGTTTGTCAGTCTTTGTTTTGTTTATTTCCATCATGAGTTTGCTCACTTTAGTTTAGCAATTATTTTACTATAATGCACAAAATTTGTGGGGGTTTTTGTTTTGTTTTTGTTTGTTTTTTTTGTCCACCATCTCCTCCTGTGCAATCAGGAACAACTAACTTTTTAAGCATTTATAAAAGCATCATATCATTTTTATTTCTTGACATTAGCTTCTCATTTACATCCACAAAAGTTGGATTATACATGCCGTTTTTGCATTTATGCAGCTATGGTCTCATAAAAGCTTCTTGTCATACTCATTTCATGGCAAGCAGCAAACACAGGCCAAACAGTACTGTAGTATGGGCAGGCAGTAGTTGTTTAAATGTAAAATTGATAGTTTAATAGAATATGTTCTCCAATGCAAACATAGTGGCTCCAGTGTAGTCGTTTACACTTTTGGCTAACAAGCCAATACCAGGAGGAGACACAAATCCCTTTGGTGGTGCATCAGTACAGGACACCCAGTGTTTCAAAAAAAAAAAAAAAAGATAAAGTAAAATAAAAAATACTGACTAATCCATTTATATATAGAACTACCCACTACTTTCAGCTGCTTCCTTATTTATAAGAAAGCATTTTTCTGAAATACAAACATAACACTCACAGCCTTATAGTTTCAGTACACGTGAACCATCCACATGTTTGTTGTGCTAACAAATTTTTTATTCATTATTATTATTATCTATTTTTTTTCTTTCCTCCTTCTTCCTCCTTTTTAATATTCATTCATTTGTTTATTTGGGGTTTTCTTTTTTGCTGTAAATGTTGCTTGGTAGTGGCATCTGGATCAGAGATATTTGTATTTTAATCTTTGTGGTGTTGTGTCTTAAGCAATTCCAACCCGGGCCAGACCTCCACAGCCTCAGCAGCCAGAGCCTGCTCCACCTCCTCCATCGCAGCAGCCTGCACAGCCCACTCAGGCCCAGACACAGCAGCAGCTACAGAACGGTAACAATCATGACATTTGTCAAGAAAATTATAATTTCAAGAAACCAGTTTTAAGCAGTTGGCCAAAAGCTTCTAGACTAATCCCTTATGCAAATGTGAAGCATAATCCATATAAGATTTTTTTTTCTCTTTTTTTAAATCCAAATATACTGTCAGCGTTAGTAAAAATGCATCGATCGCACAAAAGCATATCATCAAAATCTTTTAATGTCATGTCTTTGTTGACCACATGTTCATCACAGAGTCCTCACATCAGCCGCTATCCAGAAAGGAGTTTGGACAGCTTTGTATGTATCACCTGCATGTTACCCCTGCCCTCAGTGCTTCACAGTGATTCTGATAGTTTCCAATAGAGTCCGATAGACCTCTAGTCAAACAAGAAGATCGCTCAGCCAAATGTCTGCCACGTACTGCTCAGAGCTGTTGGAAGGACAAGAAGCAGCACACTCACAATCCATCCAGCAGACAGGCTTTCTGGGTATTAGGAGGGGGAAAAAAATTGTGGTGTCGTTTGGCTGTGCTGCTTTTTTTTTTTTTTTGGTCTGTGTGTCTGGTTTCTGCTGAGTCACACACGGGCACACACGTGGAAGAGCCTGCGGTAATGTGTGTTACGTCTCTGGGCTCAGACAGCAATGATAGCCTTTTACTCAAAGTGCTCGCTGTCATTCGGAGAGCTGAGAGGATGATGTGAATGCCTTGTCCCCCCTCCTCACCCCCTCAGCTCCCCTCCACACAGACTGAATAGCCCATAAGCAGTAATGGTGCTGAGTTCCTCTTATATTTCTTGTCCCGGTGCTGACCCAGCTCATCTTCTCCTCCCAGATTAGAGCAGATTATTAATCCCTCTGCTCTGATAGTCTGGGTTCTCAGGGACTGGAGCCAGCAGGAGGCCAGGACTGTGTCACAGGGCTTGGGCCGGGCTTTGCAGCGGGAAGCTGGGGCTGCAGCGGCGAGCATTGAGCCGGGTCTAATCGAATAACATAGTTTTGATGAACTCTGCACTGAATTAAAAGTGGCTTTTACTCACATGTTTGCTAACTTGTGTTCCTTTATAATGGTGACTAATAGATTGATTGACCTGAAACAAAACTAATCTGGGGGTGTGGTGCTCGGGAGCTTTGGAATAACCTTCTTAAGACAATCATTCTTGATTTGAAACAGCCTCTTACTGTAATCAGACTGGATTAAAACAGTAATGCAAGGCACATATCCTGCATTGTAAGTGTGTTTTGGTTTTGTCTTTGTTTTTTCAATTTTCCTTTCAGAGGTCACATGTCCTGTTGTGTTTGAGGAAACAAATTAAAAAAAAAAAAAAACAGGTTTTGAAACACAGTGCTGCAAAAGGCCTTTTGTTGGTTATGTAGAGCAAGCAGCTAATGTTATGCGGGAGACACTGTGTGCCAGCCGCTGCATCCCGGTGTGTAGTAGCTGTATCACTGCTCTGCTTTGTTGGAGCCAGCCCAAGGTTTCTCTGCTGTTTAAATAAAGGCCAACAGAAAGGAAAGCTGATAGAAGACGCTGGGAAAGTAGTAGAAGTAACATATTGTAAGCGAGATGAAAGAGGAAGAGAAAGCTGTTGATACATGATGTGAAAGGTGGGAGAATTATTGTTTTTCTTTTCTAAATGGCAGCACGAAGGAAGTCAAACTGCGTGAAGGAGGTGGAAAAACTTCAAGAGAAAAGAGAAAGACGTCGGCTTCAGCAGCAGGAGCTCAGGGAGAAAAGAGCTCAGGTACACTGATGATGTTCTTTTTTTTTTCTTTTTTTTCTTTTTGCCATAGAGTTGATTACATTGAAGTGAGAATTTATTTGATTATGTCGAATAATTGTCACGTTGACTGTCTCTGTCCTTCAGGAGGTGGACACCACCATCCCCAACTATGAGATCATGTACATGATCCGAGATTTCCGAGCCAGTCTAGACTACCGGCCCCTGACCACAGCAGACCTGGTGAAAATTCTTCTTCGTTCCTGATCGGTAAGAATTGACCTTCATCCAAAGTTTAATAAATGTCCTTCTCATTGCACTGCCCAGATTGAAGAGCACAGAATATGCGTTTGTGTGAGGAAACGTCCACTCAACAAAAAAGGTGAGGTCTTTGATGAGTTTCGCCTCATGCTATGTGCTAAGTACTTTTTTATAAAGTGTCGCCTCTGCTGTGTTTCAGAGTTGTCCATGAAGGATTTGGATGTGATCACCATTCCCAGTAAGGATGTGGTGATGGTTCATGAACCTAAACAAAAAGTGGACCTGACCCGCTACCTGGAGAACCAGACCTTCCGTTTTGACTACGCCTTTGACGACAGCACCACAAACGAGATGGTTTACAGGTTTGTGACCCGAAGCGACATCTGAGCTGTTAGATTTATTCAATTTCGAGTCAGATTCAGATTATGTGATGCAGCACACGATAAGCCGACCAAAGACACAGGCGGAGAATCTCTGCCAAGCAATGGCGCACAATCAAGAACAACCAGACTTTCCAGTATTTGCAGTGTTTGTCTTAGCTTAGTTTTGAGAGATGTTTGCAGACAGCTATGTGTGGGGAAAAAATTGTTGAATGGTTTCTGATGCACAAACTGCAAATGAACAAGTCAGTGTTTTTGCCCCAAATTATCGGCCGGGGGGGGGAAACCCTGGATCAGCGCAGCCACACTCATTGAGGGGTGCGACCTGGCCGCTCGGCCAGCGGAATTAGACTGAAATGTGTTGATTGTGATCGTTTTTGTTTTTTTAAATCATTTACAAACATGCTACAAATGACTCTATCTATTTGCTTTGTTACTAAACCAAACTAATTCTAATAACAGCCACAGGTTGACATTTTCAAGTTGCAAATTCATAGATAATAAAAAACTGAAATCTGTTTTTTTGCATGTTAATATAATTCCTTTAGTCAGAAGAAAGGTGACTAACAAACAAAATTAGATGAATGAATTGTTAATATTTTCTGTATAAATTCAGGGAGGGAGTAGAGCATGACTGTGTTTTGTCTTCTCCTGCAGGTTCACAGCCAGACCTCTTGTGGAAACCATTTTTGAGAGAGGCATGGCCACCTGCTTTGCCTACGGACAGACAGGCAGTGGAAAAACACATGTGAGTTACAATTAATGTGCCTTTAAGAAAACAGAAGGCTTTTATCCTTGTAGTTGGAGTGCATCTTATATAATTAACATTTTAACTTGTATATATTTATTTTTCCATTGTGTCACAGACTATGGGTGGCGATTTCTCTGGGAAAAACCAAGACTGCTCTAAAGGAATTTATGCATTAGCTGGTAAGCACATCAGATGTAGCTCTTTGTTGACTGAAGGATAAGTTGGATCTGTTTTGGAATTCGGTCTCTCGTGTTTTTATGCAGCTCGGGATGTATTTCTCATGTTGAAGAAACCCAGCTACAAAAAGTTAGATCTACAAGTGTACGCAACTTTCTTTGAAATCTACAGTGGGAAGGCAAGTCATGTGTGATCATTTCTTTCCTTCTTATTTTTTTCTTAAAGAGAGATTTTATCTAATGCTGATAGAACTGTGTTTGTAGGTGTTTGACCTGCTGAATCGTAAAGCTAAGCTGAGGGTACTGGAGGACGGGAAACAGCAAGTGCAGGTGGTGGGGCTGCAGGAGAAGGAGGTCAAGTGCACAGAGGATGTCCTGAAACTCATTGAAGTGGGAAACAGCTGCAGGTATGACAGCAGGAACTTTCTCAGGAATCCCGAGACTTTGAGTTCTTGTATTTGATCAGTGATCAGATCAAAACTCTGAAACTCGTTTATTGTCATGCAGACGTCGTCTAGCACAATATTCATGTTCTTTGAGGATGTTATTCCTTCTCCTAAAGTTATTAATTTTTTGCCCTCGCTGCTGCTGCTTCCTCTTCTTCATCATCTTGATCACCCCCCAAAAGAACATCAGGGCAGACTTCGGCCAACGCTCACTCGTCTCGCAGCCACGCCGTATTCCAGATCATTCTCCGGAGGAAGGGGAAGATGCATGGAAAGTTCTCCCTCATCGATCTTGCGGGCAATGAGAGGGGGGCGGATACATCGAGCGCTGACCGGCAGACTCGTCTGGAGGGAGCAGAGATCAACAAAAGCTTGTTGGCCCTGAAGGTCTGTGTGCAGTGAAGGGATAGCTGAGTCGCTGACTCCTAAGTGTTGGCTACCACTTCATTTTTTTTCCTGTTGATTTGTAAGATAACAAAGAAATGTCATGTATACTGTTTCCATTCGTTTTTTGTTTTATTTTGTTTACCAAGGATGTCTCTCTTGTTGTTTCAGGAGTGTATCAGAGCTCTGGGTCGTAACAAGCCCCATACGCCATTCAGAGCCAGTAAGCTCACCCAGGTCCTCAGAGACTCCTTTATTGGGGAAAACTCACGCACATGCATGGTCAGTCCTCTGTCTTTGGCAGTCTTTGGACATGTTATCACATCTTTTCCACAGATTAATACATGTGAAATAAATCTGAATGATTTATTCAGTTTTTTTTCTCCAGATTGCAACCATTTCTCCTGGGATGACATCCTGTGAGAACACACTCAACACACTACGCTACGCTAACAGGTGGGGTTGAGATAACCCACTCCAGTGATTTGGACAGTATCTACCTTTTACAGGAACTTCTTGGATTATTCACCTTTATGAAATTTTAGCTCTTTTAAATTCCTCTGTAATGTCCAATGGCTTTTAGAGAATCTGAAATTAGCTGTACTACTCCAAATTTCTCTGCTTACTCTTGTTCGTTCTGACTCTTGTATCCTCTTCCCTTTTTTTTCCTACTTTCTTTCCTTCTTGTTTCCCGCCCTCTGCTGCTCTGTATGCTGGTATGATGGCTGTGTAGAGTGAAGGAGTTTGGAATTAGTCCGTCAGACATCCCCTTCTCCCAGAGCGGTCAGGGAAGCCGCCCTGAGCACTCGCCCACCAATACCTTTGAGTATGATGACTTTGCTGCTACCTCTCCCAGCAGGTCAAGCACTTCCCAAAGCACAGCACCACACGCACAAATACACACAGTGCATGCTGTCCCTTTGTGTATCTAATGCATTATAAAACACACCCATGAGCTCATTTATCAGCTCCTCACTGCGCTACACTTCCTGTCTTCCCCTTTCTGTTTTTCATCTGCATGTTTTGATGTGATTCATCTTTTCATCCCTGCTTTGACTTTGATCTGAACTGTAGACAAAACTTCTTTTTTTTTAATTGTGTTGCTAAATCCTGAAGAACAATATGTCTGTCTGTGTGGGTGTGCCTTTTATTTGCTCTGTTGTTTCATCGCTGTTCATGCCCCGGATGTCAGGGATAACTGTGATAGCTGGGTGTGATAAGTCAGAATGCTGGTGCAAAACTCGACTTTTAGCTGTTTGGCAAATGCATCCACGGTGAGCTTTTGTTTGAGCCAAACGCTCAGCGGGTAATCCCTTATCCCAGCCGTAGTCCTAATTAATTGGCGCTGGCACCTGCAGGTTGGGTACAGTGCTGTAATCCCTCATCAGCTTTGCGAGAGCCTAGTTAAACATGAGCTCTGAACACCCAGACTCCATGAAAACTGATATCTGGAAATTGAGCATTGTCATCTGTGCCTGTGCATGACATCACTGCTGTCATGAAGCTGCCATGCTGCACAAACCATGAACCGCAAACCAAACATCAGCCTGGTTAAAAACAGGTCTGACCTGTGGTCACTGCGATCTGATGCGTTTCTTTATTTCTTCTTTTGGTCTGCAGGGTAAAGGAGCTAACGGTGGACCCCAACCAAGTGATGGAAGGGGGACGCCCCAATATCCATGCTGTCAACCAGCTGGATCTCTTGGATGAAGAGTGGCTGAGCATCTCACCACAAAGAGACGACCTCAAACTTCTCTGTGAGCAGAATGTAAGTGCTCACGATTCATTCTTTGAAGCACAAATCAGACTGTTTGCATCTGGAAATTATATCTGAAAATAGGGCTGCTGTGCAACAGGAGGTAGAACAAGGCTGTGTATTACTCAGTAGTTCAGTCCCTGGCTCCTACAAGGTGCATGTCAGTGCAAGATACTGGTATATGAGCACTAAATAAGTACCAGCCCATTTACCGTATCACAGCTGCCACGTATTTCACTACCCAAAGTGTTTTCTTTTGGATTAACATTCAAACTTTTATTTATCAGTGATGAAGGTGATGTCCACTGATAACCAGATTTCAGAAATTATCTCTGTGCTGTAGCTTTTTGTTAAGTCCATTTAATTGTAAGAAAATTAGATTTTTGACTAAAATGCGTCATACAAAAGAGTGAGATATGATAATAATAACACAAATGGAAGAACTCAGTCTGGTTTAAAACCCAAATAATAAACATGGGTTTTTACTCAGGTTTAAAGAATATTTGTTTGTTGGAGACATCGTGACGTATAAAGGGAAAGAAGCCACAGTTTAGAAGCAGCTATTTAAAAATGCCTGATCTCCTTTGTTTAAATCTGGATCTTGCTGCTGGATCTGTAAACACAGGAGGAAGAAGTGTCTCCCCAGCTCTTCACCTTCCATGAGGCCGTGTCACAGTTGGTGGAGATGGAGGAGCAGGTCCTAGAGGACCACAGAGCTGTTTTCCAGGTTAGAAAACACTCCCGCTCTCCTTGGTTCTTTCATTTTCTTTTTCTCGTACATACTTGTATGAATCCAGATAAATTGCAGCTCCTGACAGTGAATTTATAACTTCTCTTTGTTCTCCTCTGAGCAGGAGTCTATCCGGTGGCTGGAAGATGAAAAGGTGCTGCTGGAGATGACGGAGGAGGTGGATTATGACGTGGAGTCTTACGCCACGCAGCTGGAGCAGATCCTAGATCAAAAGATAGAAATTCTCACCGAGCTCCGAGGTATGCCCGAAACTCACATGCACATCACTTAACAATAGAATACAGCCCTCCTGTTACATTTTTTAAATGTGTGAAATGCTTTTGCTCTCTTCAACAGACAAAGTGAAGTCATTCCGCTCTGCACTGCAGGAGGAGGAGCAAGCCAGTAAGCAGATCAATCCCAAGAGGCCACGTGCTCTTTAGAGTCTGAAGAGGTTTAAGTGGCGCGTTGAGAAACATAACCACTAGATGTTTGGCACAAGTCGAGCTGACACTAGCAGCTGTGAAAACACAAATTAAAGGACTGTTTAATGTACCAACAGGCTCAATGAATATCATTTGTTTTGATCCCTCTAGTAACAGAAACTGGCTCTCCACTCACTCTTTGGTCTTGTTAGAAAACTGGAAGGAAAGTAGTTTTTATTTCCTTCCACTTTAGATGATTTTTTTTTTTTTTTAATGGAGAACGTTTAGTTTCCTTTCCTTGTACTTAAATTATTTTTCTTTTATACCCGTTTGTACTTCCTTTGAACTGAAACTTTTCGACCGGTTTTAAGAGGAGATCTCAGTTGAACATGCTTCGAAGTTTACTACACAAAACCAGTATTTGATTTCTGGTTTGCTCTGGCTGACATTTCTGCATGTGCACTCTGTGATAGCTTATGTACACCACTGTTTCATGGTCCGGGGATCCCCCCGGTCGGCATCGTAAAGTCATACTTCATTGTAAATGATCTCTTCTCCCTTTCCCTTCCTTCTCAAAGTTTTTACCAGTTTGGAGGAAGCGTTAAACCACATTGTGTTTCTTTCCTTCTGTCACCCCTGACAGATTTTTACATGTAGTTTGCTACAGTCTGTGCCATGTGGCAACTGACTCAAAAAACTCTTACTGTAAAACATGTTTTCCACCCATTTAACACTTTGTTAAAAAAAAAATGGAACTAGAAAAACTATTAATAAATGTATAGTGAAGATCACTGACCTATCATTGGTTATGTTGCTCAGTGTTTGCACCAGATGTAATGCTGGAAGAATTAATAAAAAGTCATGTTTCATTTCAATGACTTATGTGACCCAAATTATCTTTAACTGCTATGAACATAAAGTCAAGTTTGAGTAGAAATTGAGCGTCTAAAGGTGGGCTCTGCTTCACCACCTTGAATTTCACTGTGCTACTTTAAGTTTTCACATCAGGGCGAGTTCAACATACCCGTATCTCTCTGCTGTCTGGATTCACTTACCCTGTCGTTGATGATCAAGATAAGCAGTCACACAAAGCTGGTTATAAACTAGCTAAGTTAACCCAAGGTTTCCCCTGGGGTGGTGTTAGCAGTATCTGACTAATCTAAAAGGCAGTTTCATGGCTCATTTGTCATTTTTCTTCCACAGAAAATGATCCCTATGAGTGTCACCTGCTCCAATCAGAGACTTTAACAGATGATAAAATGGTGATCAAAAATCTATAAAGAACAAGAACTCGTTCATCTGTGATTTAGCACACAGACCAGTAAAATAAACATTTAACTCAAATTATTTTATCATCGAGTTCGCTCTGTGCTGCTTTAAAAGAGAATTATCAGCAGACGATAGAAAAGTACATTTATTTGGTGACGTGGAAAATGTATAAACACATGCACTCCCGTGACAACGTGATGCAGTTTGTTTCATTCAGTGTTTTCTGTAAGTTACGACTTAAAACATGCTGTAAATGACAGAATTGTGCTAATGTGGAGCTTTCAGTTGATTTTAAACTGAAACTGCCTCTGACAGGTTTAGTTTTTATTCTTTCAGCTGCCGACTCTGTGCTGTCTTTATGAGAGTAAAGAATAAATATAAAAACAGAATTCAAACATAGGCTTAGTCTGCAGCAGTATAGGCATCCTCCTGTTTTAAGATCAGGTACTACTGATGCTTATAAAAATATAAAAGTAATCGCAAAAATGTAGCTAACAGAAAGGCGAAAATAAAGTAATAATGTCACGTCTAAGAATCTGTATTCACTACTGATCGCTGTATTCTGGAGACCTGATTGGTCAGCAGGCGGTAATTACTTACCTGCTGATCTCTTATGTGGAAAGTTCAAAGAATACGTCACCATTGTGATTTACCCTGATAACCGAACCGCCTTCACAGTATAGAAAATTCAGGGTTAACCCTGAAATTACCTGCTCAAGACGAAATCCTCCTTTGTAGTACACGCCTCAGAGCGTGAAGACAATACTTCAAATGTATTATTCTATATTAAAAAAGAAAATACTAACTTACAACAGTAACAGCCTCCAGTGTATTATTGTACTCAAATGGCAAGTTCGGCAAACTTATTTTGAAAGTCACCTCAGCATCGGTAGCCAATGTTTCCACCTTAACATGACCAAGACATTAGTGGCTATTCACTGCCCTCCAGCGGCCAGAGTGAGTAACTACAATTTCCACACGTGTTCTTTCAGTATCCATGTTTCTTTGGTGTTTCTGTGACCAGTAGACGTGTATTATTGTTAGAGAAAACAAATGGTCACTATTTTCTTTCATAACATTTATTGAGTTTTTATACCCCTCAGTCTAATTGGTTATCCTTGTTCTGAGCTTATCCAGACTTTGTTTTAATATTTCTAGTTTCTTTACATGTATTATATTCATGGCAGTCATACCAGTAAAAGATTTTCTGGTACAGACTTTCAAAAACAGAAAAAAAAAGTCAGAACAAAAGCATAAAGCAAAACTTCTAATGAAGGCAATCAAATTGTTTATGTAGTGCGACAGGGAATATTGATTCTTTGTTAAAGGGGACCTATTACGCAGGAGTAACTCTGCATTATTGAGAGTTACAAAAAAATCAATGTAACATTTCTACACTTGAGAAGGAAAATCTGTGTAGTTTAGAAAATGTCTGGTTTTAGATTACAATAATCTACATTTTTGGACAAAGAACAAACTCAGACCACAAAGAGGCTTTAAAGTATCTGTGCTCAAAGTTTTTACAGGTCATATATTTCCACAAATGTAAAATAGCACTCAATATGAGCACTTTAAATGCATCTGATATTATTTGTATATTTCGTTCAACCATTTCAATATCTGAAATTTCAGTTCCGTCAAACAGGGCTCCAGGGGCTGAACTGGACAGGCCGTTTGCTCTTCCATGATCTGACCACAAAATTCTCCCTCATGTGACAATTTTGAAAGATGAGAAGATCTTCTCATCAGAGTTAGGAGAAGTGGATTCCTGCAGAGTTGAACGCATGCAGCAGTCTGAGGATGATGAAGAAAAGACGATTAAACACATTAGAACAGTGAAGCCTTTAACAACCACATGCAGCCTGCCGTTTATAATGTACAATAGACTCCTGTCATCCACACACAGGTCACATTCGTGTGCAGTGTGCACATATGTTACATGGCAAGTTCTAATCTGAATCTTTTGAGTTTTCCATTAGTTGGTAAAACCTGGTACTGATTACTTAAAAAAACAACAAAAAAAAAACTCTTGGTTGGGGTTCAAAGTGAGCAGAGTCGAGCTGAAAATGGAACATCAATAGACCACACTGATTGGTCAGGGAGTGACTCTTTCTGGCTCTCATCTTTACCCCAAGTCTGGAAAAAAGCCCCCAACTGAGCAGGTAATGCCATCGCTTCGATATGCTCGATTGTTGTGTTTGTGTCACATACAAATTACATCACAGGACTCTTGAGACAACCATAATAAGAGGTGCTTAATTGTAAGTCAAGAGAACAGAGTCGAGTAGGTGATCGTGGAAAAGAGGCAGGCATGTGTATCTACTGACATACCAATACTTTTTTACACTGTAATTACACAAGAATCACATGGTAAATTGTAGAGAAACCACACTAAAAGCTACAGGCTGTGGCGTTTCAAATGTAGGTAGAGAATGTCAGCTTACACCATGAAGTCATCAATGTCCATCGACCTGGCTCTCTTCTCACTGAAATCAGCCTCCTGAAGGACACTCTCGATTTTTTTGCTAATGCTGAAGTCAGCTGGGACTTCCTGTGAAGATGCACAAAAAGATTATTGATTAAAAGCAGCCAACGGGGAGCGGGCGAGGGCGAGATCTTTAAAGAGGGCTGAGGAGTTGTTTATTTAAAAACTTCACTCACCGTATTGTGAAGAGAACAGTGAATTCTGTAGTTCTTCTCCAACATCTGCTCCACTGCAGCGGACCTACAGAATACAAGATCACATGATCATCTGCTCTGGACCACACCCACTTTTGAGTGAACCGTTTGAGAGCTACTCACTTAAAAGCTGCGTTGAGGGTTTTGTTTTTCCTTACAAAGGCTATTCTGACGAGGCCGTCCCACTCCTACTCAGAATAAAAACAACATACACCTTCAGTTTAACTTCTATTTTTAATGAATACTCCTCCACAGCAGGATTTGTTAACAATCAAAGCTCACCTGGAAGTTCACTGGAGGAGGAGGATTTTTGGGTTCTATCCTGACAACACTTGACTCCACTTTCGGAGGGGGACGGAAATTATTCTTCCCTACCTGATAATATTGAAAGATAAATAAAATACACATCAACACTGTGACAAATGGTCTAGAGAGTTGCTGTTAGCATTAGACAACCATCAGAGAGCGGATGCTGACCTTCATGAGATGGTCTACACGAGCCAGAAGCTGCGTGTTGATGGAAAGTCTGCAGTACAGTTTGTCTCCAGGCTTGGCAACCAGGCGCATGGCGAACTCTCGCTGGAACATCAAGACTGCACACCTGGAGGAAAATAAATAAATAAATAACAGGCACTTAACACAGCAGGGATACGAGAGAAGATGATCAAACTTCCTCTACGGACCTCCAGCTGTGTCTCACCTGAAGAAAGGCCGGTGCAGCAGGAGCTTGAAGACAAAAGGTGATGAAATCTGCACAAAGAGAAACTGTTTGGTCCCAGTGCAATGCAAGACACTGAAAGACTTGTGCGGATTTGGCAGAAACACATCTATACCTGGTAAGGTAAGTTAGCCACACAGACGTCAAAGAAAGGCAGATCTGTTTTTAGCACATCTCCAATTAATATCTGAAGCTTGGCTTGTAAGGGTCTGATGGAGAAAACAATGATTTTATTAGATCACTTTATATTCAAGTACTACTTTTAAGCACAGTATATGTGAGAGCAGCGCTGCTTTGTTCACTCACGTGCACTGTACTCTCTTCTGAAGTTCAGCCACCAATCTGCAGTCCAACTCGCAAGCGACGACCTGCAGAAACGGCGAGTCACTTTTAAAAATCTGCAGTCACTGCAGCACCCAACAAACACCAAAATGAAACAAAATACCGGATAAACTCCAGGAGTGCAGTCTGTGTAGTCTTATGGCAGTTTTATACTTTCCAAGTGTGAGGAGGGTCTTTTTGGGGGTGTAAATTTTATCATTACAGGGTAAAAGCAACACTCAGTGCCCTCTCAAATTAGTTATGACAGCGTGGACCTGTCTGCAAAGACACTACGCTGAGATCCACCAACTACGCACGTGTGCTCCAAGCATTCTCCAAGAAAAAATGTAACAGAAACGTGCATTCATTCGTGCTGTCTGCAAGCAATTAAAATACTGGCCTTAGGCTTTTAGATTTAGATCTATTTTTTTTTTTTTTTAAACACACCAGATGCATTTGTATCTCCTCCTGGAATCGAACCAAGTATATTTTGATTGTTTTTGAAAAACTTTGATTTTTTTAAAAACTCAAATCTCAATATTGAATTAAACTTTTTGTGGTTTGAAAGGATTTTGTGCAACTTTTTTTTCCATTTGCAATTTAGTTGGGGCTTAAAAAGTTGCAGAACATCTCATAACAAATAATAATGAGAATGTAAAAAAAACTAATTGGATTTTCAGTTTCAATATTTAATGTTTACACAATTCTCTATTACATATAGGTTTTAAAATATCTGTATTTACTGACATTGTGTATCACAACATTTTTGGAAAAAGCCTTGCATAAAAGTGTAGTGTGAGTTCTTGGAGCGAGACCCCCGACAGTTTGAGGCTCTCACTTTTTTGGCCTTTTCCAGCAGCTTAACCGTCATGTTACCAGTACCAGGTCCCACCTCGAGCACCACGTCTGTCGGCCTCAGAGCAGCCTGAAAAAGACACGCGTCACAGTTCAGTTAGATCAGCAGCCTGTGATTGCCCACTTTTTTTTTTTTAAATACATATTTTACATTTTGTGAGTATTTGTTAAAAAGTCTTTCCCACCTTTTCAATAATCCCATTGACAACCAGAGGATTCTTCAGGATGTGCTGGCCGATGCCAGTGTTGAACATGATCCCTGCAACAGAGCGCAAACTGAGCACTGCATGCTGGTCTTGTGTGATGACTATGGTCATTTATGTATGTACACTTATATCTGTTTATATGTCCTAAGCTCACATTTTAAGCCAAGGATGAGTCCATCCATGCCAGCTCATCTAATCCCATGAAAAACATCTATGAAGCTCTTGCAAAATCTAAACGTTATACTCTAAATACTCCTTTTGCTTGTTCCCTTGCTAAGATGAATGTGAGCTATTTTTCACTTTCTACTAAATTGGGTTTTAATGCACTACAGTCCTCCTTCTGTATATACACAGCAAGAAACCCCCAAGGCTCATTTTGCAGATAAACAGCTCCTGCTGAAAATTTTAAAATCATCATTACTCAAACATTGCATCTATTGCAGATGGGTGAACGTTGCACTGCTTTTTGTTCAGTGGGGTTTACATGCACCCGGCAGTGATACAGTATTAAGGAATCACACCATCCCTTCCACAAACCGCTGAGAAACATAACCACGGCTGCAGATTCAAAAAAATTTCCTGCGCTCATAATTGGCACCGAGACGCCACTTTTCTTTACATCCATCCTCCTCTTTAAAAATCTTCTGCACTTCTCTCAGCCTTCAGGTAGGAATGAGTTAACAGTCAGCCTGCCTGTTCATCAACTTGCTCAGTGTAAGTTTCCAGATGGTCATACTCCTAATTTCATTTAAATTCATGCAGACAGCCAGAAGTAACTGCTGTCTTTGTCTTCATCTAACGTGGCCAAATTTTATCCTTTCCATTTCTGCTTTTGTGAACTTTCAATGTTGCTCCCCTGTTTCCCCATGCCCATCTATTCCTGTGAAATAAAATGCATACTGTAAAGTTACAGCACCAATTCCTCCCCCTCCACGGTCAGTCACCGCTACTTATTACAAATATCGAACGCATCTCGCCATCTTCTGCTAACTTCCTCTCCCATGCAGAGTGACCAGACTGACATTTTGATTAGTTTGATGTTTTTCAACAGACAATACCAAATAACAGAAAGCTTCATAAAGTCTGGCTCTTTTCCAATAGCTGCCAAGAATCAAGGCAGGCCCCCTTTCCAAGAACTCCTGGTGGACTGAGGTTTGTTTCAGGCTGCGATGAATTAGTCTGGATCAGTGGTCTGGTTTGAATGAACAGTAATGAATTACTGGCTCAGCCTCGTGAGTCGTCTTCTGTATAGCTTAAAGATTTTTGTGGCTAGGCCCTTAAAACGTATCAGGGAATCTGACAAACAAGAGTCTGAGTTTGTTGCTCTGTTATCAGTAAACATTTTTCATTGACATCAAGGTTGAGGGTGCTTGCAAATGAAATAACCCCCCACCACCATGAAAAAAAACAAAAATCAAAACAAGCATTTTAACATAATGACAAAAGACATTTATTTACATATCAGGAATGACTTTCAACATTTCTTCATACATAAGCCTCTTTGGGGAATATTTACATTCATAATATTGCAAAACAGTAGTAATAAATCTACATTTTAGAACTGTTACAGTCAGTTATGTTTCTCTGATCTTGATTAGCCGTAAACAAATTTGTTTATGTCATTTGTTCACCTCCTAAACAGTGTATACAGAAAATGACAGAGGAAGCAGCTGGTTTAAATATCGCAGTTAGCACAAATGAACAGTTTGCAGGAAAAGAAACGTTCAAAAGAAACCTTTTCATTGAAGTAGCTGGTGGGTTGGAGTCACTGAAACGTTTCCACGTCAACACAAGTGACGACAGTCACAGCAGTGGTTCGTGTTACATGCTGTGACTGTTA
Source organism: Oreochromis niloticus (assembly GCF_001858045.2). Lineage (NCBI taxonomy): Eukaryota > Metazoa > Chordata > Actinopteri > Cichliformes > Cichlidae > Oreochromis > Oreochromis niloticus. The sequence continues at coordinate 17,195,154 of NC_031977.2, forward strand.
AAACAGCGATACACGAGCTCTGCAAACACTGCACAGACACGATGATGTCCGGCATGCTAACATGCTAATGCTAACGCACCCCGTTGAGAAACGTACCTTGGTTTTTGACCTCTTGGTGCTGTCTGCTTTTCTTCTCCGCTTTGACCTTCGGCATTTTACTTTATTTTGTCCCACTTAAAGAGCTACAAAAATCCAAATAAGTAATTATCCAGAGTAAGGCTGGCTGGACTTTGTAAACACGTGTAGTCCTTCCTCTGTGCTGCTCCTTCTCTTCTTCAGTGACACGCTGAGCTGCAGATTTCATCTGTTGGCTCGCTTCCTCCGCGCCCTCTGGTGGCGATCTGGCGGCATTGCTTTTACTTTTTCAAGATGAAAATAAAACTGTTTTTGAAACAGTTTGTTTAACACACACGCACACGCACACGCACACACACACACACACACACACACACACACACACACACACACACGACCTCCATCTTTACTCAGAGATGGGAAACTCCTCGAGTGTCATGGCGATGTCTCGAAGTTTGGGATCATCAAGCCAGTTGACTTTACAGGCCAAGAGGATGCCCTGAAGAGGAAAACAAACATTAACATACAACCAACGAAACTGGAAGTGAGTATCAAACATTCAGTCATAAACTGTACCGACTGTTTTTTCTAAAGTTTACCCTGAGGACATTTTGTGTCATGATGGCCATCTTTTTATATTTCTCCAGGTTTGCTTGGCCTTTCTCCAACGCAGCTTTGTACTTTTCCATGTCTGGATACTCTTTCTTTGAAAACTCCTCCATGTGTTTGATCTTCTCATGCGTGACCCGTTTCATCTCTGCAAGCAGAAAGTACTACTTTAATCTGGAGTCGAAACAATAAATAACTAAGAACTTTAACTGTGAAAGACATCCGGTTTCTTTCCCGTAAAGCATACCAAGTCTGTTCTTCTGTATTTCTGTAATCTCATCTTGAAGTTTTTTGGACTCCTGTTAGAAAAATAAATAGTGAATTAGGGTATAAAACCCTCAACTTTAAATAACACTTTAACCTATAGCATTCATGTTGAAGAATAAAGGTCGTCATGCCAAGTATTGACTTTGAAATTTGTTAGAATTGTACAGATTCTGTTTTTGCCTTATATACACTGTACTTCCATGAATGTTTTCATGTTTCAATAAAGATCAGAACCCAATATCCATTTTCCAAGCAAAATATCAATAAATGAGGGTTGACTGAAGACTTTTGCACAATACTGTAAGTGATTACAATACCCTAACACAACAAATTGTCTAATATAGGAATCCCATAAAATTTTAAACACACAAAGCACTTCAAAGAAGAATACAGCTGCTCACCTGTTGAAGGTGTTTTATGTGTGAACAAAGACCCATGCAGCGGTCACTTATGGCTTTCAGGGCGCTGAGGAAAAAACAAAACAAATGTTTTGATAAAAATAATTAAATATTTCAGCTGTTTCTGTACGTTGTCAGTAGACTTACTCTGCTTCAGAGTCACTCCAGTTCAGCTTTTCTCCGATAGCGTGCCACATCTGCATTCTATAAGACATCAGAGATGATCAATGATCTGTCACGATAAACATGACAACATCCAAACTCCAAAAACAAATAATACAAGCAGCGGTTTACCTGTGCAGGGTCAGTGTGCTGTTAAAATGAAGCGTCTTCACCCTTTCAAGCTCACTGATATATTCTGGCCTGAAACAAACACGCGTCAACATCTTGTTTTTCCCCCTTTTTTTGTAAACATTTGGCTTTAAAACGTCAAATACTCACAAGTCTCTCTCTGCTTCAGATGTGCTGCACGACCTTTTATTTTTTTCTATCAGGGGAAACTTAAAATTAATTTCTATTTTTGCTCTTAAAAAACTAAAAAAAAAAAAAAATTTAAATGAAGAGAATTGTTTTATACCTGCGTTGAGCTGTACTGCCATCTCAAAGCACTGGTTGGACATCTGTTGCTTTATTCTGTAAAGAAAGTAAAGACCAGAGGTGACATGTGCGGCACAGCTGGATCAAAAACTGACTTTCAACACCGATGTTGGGGTGAGAGATACAAACCTCAGCATGTCTACAGGTGATGTGTCTTTCTGTCCGGTGGCGCCTTCAGCAGCAGGAACATCATTTGGCTCCACAGTCCCCACCATGTGATTGAGTTTCCCCTGACTGTCAGATGACTCCATCACCAAAAAACAAAAAAGAAAAAAAAAGAGTGAAGATTCCTGGAGAGACAAATCACACCACAGAAATGTGGATTTAATCCAACATAAGGAACTATAGCTCATTAAAACTCAGACTGACTAATATGCACTAATACACAGAAAATAATGGCATTTAACCTGAAGTTTTTGTCTGCCAGTCATCAAGTTTTTGTTGTTTTTTTTGTTTCAGTGGCAGAAACAAGCATACTCATCTCAACATACAAAACACATCATACAGCCTTGTATCATACAGCCTTACACTCATTCATAATTCATACATGCAGCTGGTGCAAAAAACTGCCCACAAATCATGAGCAAAACATTAAAGTTAAACTTAAGTTTTCAGCAGCTGAGCTGAGGAAGGCCGTTTCAAAATTCCAACTTATCAACTCAAACATGTGAAAAAATTATTTGAAATTTCAATTAGTAAGTCAAACTGTTGAGATCGTGAGAACAAATTTTGGATTAGTGTCTTATTAATAGTCCACCTTGGCAGAAACAAGTTTGCATAAAAAAATACCATATTTTAAGTAGGGATCGGCAAATATCCCACAATCAAATATTATCACAATTTGATATGCATTAAGATTTTATGATATGCCAAGTTTCAATAACTTTTAAAACAGCCAATTATGTTCTCAAAGTTAAACTTTGTCTGCTTTATCAATAAGCACACCAACACTGTCAATAAACCTGCCATAGCTGTACTGCCAAAAGACAGAGACACGCTAACTGTATGCAACTGAATGAGGTTAAGTTGTTAAATACATGCGATCTGTTCCTGATAATACAACAGTTAACAGTGATAAACTTTGAACTGTTAAATTTGTGCTCAGCAGCCTTTCTGCTCTATAGGAACATGACCAGAATACAACCAGCTGGCAGCCATTTGAGTCGAGTCTCCTCATTGACAAAGACTTGTTCAAACTGATGGCGAAATGTTGGCAATCTGTCTGCATTTATAAATTAGACAGCAAGTATTTGAAAACATTTAAATATATTTCTGACTGTCAAACTGTGACTGAATGCAGAAGACTGCCTCCTATTAAGCGACCTGAAAAATCACCTTGTGATCAAAAGTGGTTGTGAGTGGTGGCCAGGCAGACAGACAGATGGTTTTTCAGTTGACCAGAAAACTGCACAACATTATGTAGAAAAAGAAAATCGGGGCAGATTCTGCAGGTTGCACCAATGAATCATCTGGTTTCCTTGCTGTAGCCCTCCACTGTAACCACTGAGCTCAGTGGTTTGCAAACAGTAAGCAGTTTTGTTGTGCAAGTGTCAATCTTCAGATAATGCACGGAAACGCAGCCAGATACGAGCAAAGAGGCTTCTGTGACAGAGGCTCCTGCCACCTGTTCATTGCTACACAGTGAAACCACTTCGAAAGTCACTTTAACCTGCCGTTCCTGTCATCTCATATAAAATCATTATCGACTTAGCCTGGTGACACTTTTTTTTTTTTGGAAATACGACAGTATCACTGGTAGTTCAATCACTTCACGGTGCTATGCTTAGCACCTGTGTTAAAGCACCCGCAGTAATTTGTCACCCATCAGTTTTACAGTCACGCATAAAGTCAAGCGCAGGCTTCTGATGTCGTAGAAGCTGAAAACTGTACTTCAGTGCAGCTCTGCTTCTGTGCTGTACACAAACATACAGTTCATGTTAGCAGCCCTAATCGGAGTTGATGCTCGTCTTTATACGGTTACAGCGGCCCTTTTCAGCAGCTGTCAGCTTAGCGCTAAAACTAATATCGGTTTATTCTAAAGAAACATCTTACCTCTCTGAACGTAATTGATGATGCTTCAAGTCCAAATGACATCAAATAAGCACAGTCTGCTGAGCCTCTGTTAGCTTCAGCGTTACACTTGCTAGTTAACGTCAGTCGTTCAATGTAACGGCTAGTTACAACTCTTCACAAGCTTTCATCTGTGTGAAACACGGTTGTCAATTAGCAAGAAATTGCGCAATAGGTAGTCAGTTTTGTCACTGCGTTAAATTGTTATTGTTGTTCTTTATCAGGGATTAGCAAACCAGCCTACAAGTTCAGTACCGCCACCTGTCGGACAGGAGGGTAAAACTGAAGACAAGCAGTCCACATTAAGACGGTTTTCGTCTTCTACTCATGCACCTTCAGCAAGGCTCATACAGTGAGAGTTGGTTTCACTTTCTTTAATGCTCATTTCAACGTTTTAAAAGAAAGATAAAGACCACCCTAGCCCACAACATATTATTCGACTTATGGATAATTGGCCTATAGCTGAGCTACTAGTTCATAATGTTAACCAACCATTAAATGAGTTCAGTGATTCTTCTCCATTTGTCTTCCACTTTACTCGTATAACCGACCTGATACATAAGCATTTCACTGTGCATTATACTCGCATAACTGTGTGTGTGACAACATCCCAATGCATTTAATCTTTCTTTTAAAAAAAAATGTAAGAAAGTCCAAAATGACCACATTTTTACATGTAATAGCCCATCCATGAAAAAATTAAGAACTAAAAAAGATATATATATATATATATATATATATACACACACACATATATAAACTAATAAACTAATAGGTTTGGACAGTGAGTCTCAGGAGGAGAAAAAAAACCCCTCTAAGATCAATGCATTTAAGCATACAGAGATGGTCAAGCTTACTTGCTGAAGTTCAAACTTAAAATCAGAATGAAGAAGAAAGCTGATTTAGATTACTTTAAACGTGGCACTGTTGTTGGTGTTAGATGGGCTGGTCTGAGTAGTTTAGATACTGGAGATCTACTAGGATTTTCCCACACAACCATCTCTAGTGTTTACAGAGAAGGATCTGAAAAAGAAACTGTCCAGTCAGTGGCAGTGTTCTGGGGTAAAACACACTGTTAATGTCAGAGGAAGGGTAGAATGACCAGGCAATAATCACTCGTTACAACCAAGGTATGCAGAAGAGCATCTCTGAATGCACAACATGAAACAGATGGACTACAGCAGCAGAAGACCACACTGGGGGGCACTCGTGTCAACTAAAAACAGGAAACTGAGGCTAGAGTTTGCACAAGCACATGACAATAGAAGAATGGCAAAAAGTTGACTGGTCTAATGAGTGTTGACTTCTGTTCTAAATTTCAGATGGTAAGGTCAGAATTTGGTGTAAATTACATGAAGGCATCCATACTGGCTTGTTTCAATGGTTCGGGCTGCTGTCTGTGGTGTAATGGACTGGTAGAGATTCTTTGTACACTTTGGGTCTCTTAGCTGAAAATCAATTAAATACCACAGCGTTCCTGAGTATTGTTGCCAACCATGTCAATCCTTTTATAACTACACTGAACCCAACTTATGACTGCTATTAAGAATAGTATAATTATACAATGTCACAAAGCTCACATTATCTCAAACTGGTTTCTTGGACAAGATAGTGAGTCCGCTGTACTCAGGCGCCAGATCTCAATCCAATACACCAAATCTGGGATGAACTGGACTTAGAGATACTCATTATGAATGTGCAACTGCTGCAAATCTGCAGCAACTGTGTGATGCTATCATGCCAACATAGACCATAAATAAGGAAGGCAGTTCTGGGGTCCAACCTAGTGCTAGCAACGTTTACCCTAATGAAGTGCCCGGTGAGTGTACCGTTACAGACAAATAAAGGGAATCCTCAAATTAAGAACAAGAATCCGGTTAACTACACAGGAAGTAGAGTAAACACATGTAAGCATCATTTTCATATAACGTCATTTAACGTGTTTTCAACTGGTTATAACTTAGCGTTAAAACTACTTCGGCTTACATATAAGTCTTACCTCAATTGAGTTAGGTTAACGCTGTCTTACGTCAAGATTTTTAAAAAAGAAGAAGAAGAAGTAGACGACGAAGAAGCAGAGGTTAGTCCTCCCTGGCGTCGTCGTTACACTCGCCCGTTAAAGTTAACAATTTTTTGCTCATCAAAATGTCACCAGCTGTAACACACCAAACTCTGCTGACGCCGCGCGACTTAACTTTATAACGACGCCGTCCCGCCAAGAAACACGTAACGGAACGTCACCATACGTCACACGTCAACTTTCAACTTTCAAAGGCTCTGCCTGCCACACATCGAGGGATGCGGCGCCCCCTGCTGGTCGAGAGGAACACCACATATTGTTTATGTGAATAAATACAACAGGTTTGTTTTCTTTATCATACCGTTTACCATCGTTACTATAGTCACTATAGTTAACCCACATGTATACGAAATGAAATACTTGCTTTTTAAAAATATTAGTGACTGAAGAGTGCTATGGAACCAGTGTGCATTTTTTTAATACAAAAACAAAAGTATTCTTCACTCAAGACAAACAGGGTTTGTTGAAATACACCTTTTATTTCTTTACTTGCAAAGTTTTGTCTCAACATTCTGCCTCTACTATTTTCAAGTATTTGCTCTAGAGAGTAAAAGTGTTAGACACGGTGCCATAAATCATACAATTAACCACGAGTTTAGTTGTGACCCAAGATGTTTCCCCTGCACGCCGAACTGACGACTTCACCTCGACTTCCTCAGGTCCATCAAACAAAACAAAGCAGGATGAGGTTCAGTTGTGATGCAAGATTATGATTTGTGTAAGCAACTGTGTAAGTTACACCTCTACACCTGACACCGTTAAAACTGAAACACTATATTTTACATGCATTTTTTTTCTATATGTAAACTATGCCTGACATTTATTCTTCTGACTGGATTAATTTATTGATTGTTTAGGTAAACGCTTTAGGCTGAATGGTGTAGGTTTTTCCAGACAGTCGCAAATTGCAATAGCCTCCCAAAGCAGGACACCACAAAAATTTCGCAATTTGATCTAACATCAAGCAGGAGTAAACACATGCACGGGCCCAAATAAGCATTTCCATAACACATGACAAATCCTTAATCTGTATAACGTAAGAATCTTGTTATGCTGATTATGTCGACCGATTGTGTATGATGTACTTTATAGTAGGCCAATTTGACACCATCTCAAAGTGAAAAGTGACAGGCTCCACCGAGATTTGAACTCGGATCGCTGGATTCAAAGTCCAGAGTGCTAACCATTACACCATGGAACCCTTTACTCGCGTACCTGGTATGCACGCACAGGACTTGCGCAAAATCCCCCTTGGCTCACTCTACCTGTGAAAGTTGTGTGTGTGTGTTTTAAGAATGTTCCACTTGTGGCTTTCAAAAGCCAAAATAAGGTTTTATTGTTCAATTAATTTAATTGAACTGATTCAGTAAATCCCTTTTAACTGAGTTCCCTAAATTACGAGCTCCGTGTTTCATTGTGTGTGTGTGTGTGTGTGTGTGTGTGTGTGTGTGTGTGTCTGTACCAGTGCGTGATTTCAGGTATTTGGGAATAAACTGGGCTGTTAGTATGGAGGTTTTGTTAGGCGGTAGTCCAGTGAAATCCAAAAGAAGATTTAAAAAAAGGAACACACGGTTCTTTAAAAATGTTCAGCCGTCTATCCGAAATCACCCCAACTTGCTCCAATAGTCGTAGGAGATGTTCAGCATTTTGCAGTATTTTTAAATGAACGTCTTTTTATTATTGTATCTTTATTTCAGACATATACAGAAAAAAAACAATATATACACAAGTACACATACTTGCATTTACAAATACGAATATATATGTAAATACACACAGGTATGTGCTCAGATAAAAAAAAAGAAGAAGAAGAAAACAAATAAAATAAAACAGAGTCTAAATGACATGAAATGACAATTATTAAGTCTGAAATGGAGTAGGAAGAAGTATAACATACTTATTAATCCCTACCCCATGCTCAACATTCTATTGAATCCCACCATTCATTGTTACCCCTAATTCCCATCATCACTTACCCCACACAATAAACAAGGAGGACATGTATAAACATAGCTACAGTGATAGATATAATTTAGATACAATTTAGCATAGTTATATATACAATGGGTGATCAACTTTATCAGTTTCATATTCTTCCAAAAGTAGTTTTCGAAACATCTTTATCTCTTTATCTTTAAAACTACAGGATCCCAGAGGTAAGCCAGGGATCTGTTTAATAATGCAAACACAGTGCTCTATAGGTTGTTGTGGTGGGAGGCAGTCTTCGATGGAACCCATTAAGGATTTTTTTCTTTGCATCATTAGGAGTAACAGACCCTGGTGAGAGACTCACTTTTATCTGTCTCAAGGCTGTGACCATTAATGGGGAATGCTATTTTCCATCCCTGTCTTCTGTAACAGTCCAGCCAACGTGTAAACAACAGGAGCTGTGTAACTCAATAACAGTCCCCTCCTCTGAACTTAACCATGTAAGCTGAGGCACCTCCTTTTCTTCAGTTTATTTTTCAACTACTTTATTACTTCAAGGTTTGTGGTTTTGGACTACATCATCATTATGATGGCAACTAAATCCTCCCACAGTCCAAAGACAAGCGGGTTAAACTAATAAGTGGCTACTCTGACTTGGCTGTAGGTGTGAATGGCTGTCTGTATGAGTCATCCCACTGATCCCTGGTGACCTGAACATAAAGTAGGTTCACTCGGCTTCCTGCCCTTCCTCTAAAAAGGAAGAGGGAATGAACTGTTTTATATTAGATGATTTCAGGGGCCTTCCAGAAATGGGGTTAGTTTATTGTGAGATATAAAGCAGCACTGCACAAATAATGATCACGATAACATGGGTCATTCAGTTACTTCTGAAAATGAGCTGTCAGTTTAATTGGTGAAATATTTTAAAACGTTAATATTCTGTGCATCTAGCTATTATTTAATTAATTTCGGAAAAAGCTGCATTGTTTTTATTTTCTAAACTACCAGACTGCTCGACAATAAACGTAACAGTTACGTGCCCTACTCAAGCGGAATCTCTAATGTTGCGTTCACGTGCTTTTTGGGATACAGCAATGCAGACTCAGTGTCCTCAAAGCTGGCTTGCATTAGTCAGTAGTCAGCAGTAACATGATGAGTAACTACGAACTGCTGCTAAAGCAACTTTCCATGGGATTACAAACGTTAATGCAAACCGCTCTTCCTATTTACATAAAGTCTTCAATGTTTCATAAATAGACCGCAGTGTAGCTTTCAGCACTCAGTTTTGCCTATTTCCCCGTCTCCAAGTTTATCAATATACTTGAAAGTTCCGACATATCTCGATGCACGTGAAGGCATCATATTTTGCGTCTGTGGTCCTCCTGGGCGAAAGCTGAAGACAACATGGTAATGTGAGTTTGGAGACGATGCTACCCTTTCACACAGACCGGAGAGAGCCCCGTGTAACGCTCATGTGTGCTCTCGGTGTGGCGTATCTGAACGATGTCTGCTTTGGTGTCGTTTTTCATGATTAGAAAGGGGCTCTGGAGCCGAGAGAATAACGGAACCCAGCTGACAGGCGGATCGACCGTTGGACTGGTAAACACTCGGGCGCCTGTTATGTGTCAGAGCCGAGTCTTTAACGGCCGGGAAAGCTAATGGCAGAGGTAACGGCTGCTCGATGCTGCGATAGACGTCCGAGCTGAAAGCAGGTGGGCCAGAGATGGGACATGAAACCGCACTGCTTCAAATTCATCCACTCGAGCGAAGGAGGATAGCCCCCCAGGCGAAATCTCCTCGGAGAGCAAACGGTTTGGTAAACGACGTTACAGCGCTGTGAGGCTCTCCGTTTCACGCCCCACTCCCAAACAGTGCCACCGCAGCATATTCCCGTTTCATCACTTTGCAGAGATGTCCTTCACAATGGAGGATAATTTGGAGTCGGGTTGGGTAGCCGTTCGCCCGAATGCGTTTGAGGAGAAGGAGAAGCATAAATTTGTTTTCATCGTCGCCTGGAATGAGGTGGAGGGCAAATTTGCCATTACGTGTCATAACAGGACGGTGCAGAGGAGAAGCTTTGGTAGGGACCCTCCTGCGGATGTGACTGGTCTGGATGGGGACAAAACAAAATGGCCCGAAAGTCCCGTCAGGGATAAAGCGTCTAGCAAAGGGGCCAGTGAGGCTAAAGCATGCAGCCCTAAAACTAAGTCCCTGTCAAAACATAGTCCTGTCAAAATTCAGACTGCGACTAAACCCGCTACTTCGCGGGTTAGCCCCGACACCGACGCGTTACAATCACTCAGAGAGGACCAGCTGTCTCCATCACTGGACTGCCTGGACCTGGAGGAGCTGGACAGTCTGAGCAGGGAGGACTGCAGTTGGGCCGGACTCTTCTCCTTTCAGGACCTTCGGGCAATCCACCAGCAGCTGTGCTCGGTAAACTCCGTCCTCGAGCCATGCCTGCCGGTGTTTCCGGAGGAGCCGGCCGGGATGTGGACGGTGTTGTTCGGCCCGGCGGAAGTATCCGAAACAGAAATGGACGAGCTGTGCTTCAATTTACAGGTGTACCTGGGTCACGCGCTCGACACCTGCGGTTGGAAGATACTTTCCCAGGTTCTCTTCACGGAAAACGACGACCCGGATGAGTACTACGAAAGCCTGAGCGAACTGAGGCAGTCCGGGTACGAGGAGGCGCTCAGCCGAGCAAATAAACATCTGCAGGAGGTGAGTTTTGAGATCCTCCCACAGCCTGTCTGTGACACATCTAGAAAATGAAGATGCGCTGCACTTATCAGACCCAATTCACTGCTCAGGGTATTTATTTTATTTATTTATAAATTTTAACAACACAAAAACACACAAACTCAGCAAAAAACTACTATTAGATGGGATTCACCTGCAATAAGACTTCAAAAAGAAGTCCAACAGGAGGAGCTCTCCCTTCTACCAGGAGGTTAATGGCACAAAACCCCCCAAAGTGGATGGAGAACTGCTAGAATAATAGTCAGTGTACAGGACACTATCTCCGTGTTTGCTAAGAATAATCATGAACACAGCAAGAAAACTCATGAGGCAAACACTGGCTTATTCTTCAGAGAGGCTATATTGGTCATTTCCATTTGCTATAATAAATCTGTGCTATGTAGGTTAGACCGTTATAGCAGGCACACTTAAAACACACAAAAAACAAGTTCAACAAAAATGGCTGAACTACTGAAACCTGATTTATTTGATTGATTTGTTAAGGTTTTATTTTTCTTTAAATAGTAATACAACTGCAGTGCATAATAACTAAAATAATTAACCCAGAATTAAGTCAAACAAAAAGGCACATTTCATTTTCACCTGTCCGCTGCTGTCACAGGACAGACGTCACAGGAGGAGAGGCGACAAATAGAATCACGTTCCCTTTGAGTAGGAAGCTAGTTTCTGAGGTTAGAAAGAAAGAACAAAGTTCAGTTAAATTCAGTTTTATTTATAGAGTTCTAACTCACAACATTGTTGTTGTGAGTTAGAACTCTATAAATAAAGGCGCTTTATATTGTCACAACAATCAGGCGACCCTCTATGAGCAAGCACTTGGCGCCAGTGGGAAGGAAAAACTCCATCTCACTCATCTAAAACACTAAGGGGACTGAAGTGTGAGAAAACCAGATCACATGAAGTTACAGGAGGTAAAAAAAAAGACAGTGTAACCTCTGCAATACAACAGACACCCAGTCAATGACAGGTAGAGTGCTTCAGTTTTTTCCTTTTCTGCAGAGATAAGGTGGAGTGCCCAATAATGCTGTCTCACCAGTGAGCAAACGTTGGTTTTTAAAAAAAAAAATTCACTGCAATGTGCTGTGTGGAGTACTAAACTCACAGCGTGGCAGCAGTCTGCTGCTTATACAGCTGAGCGAGTCCAGTCCACACACACAGACACACAAACTCAGTCTAAGCACTTATTTTTCTTTTGCAAAGAGCACAGTTGCTAAAAATGAGCTCAACTGTTGCCAATGACAGCACCAAAAGGATTTGTGTCTCTTCCTGGGATCGAACCTGGATTTCTTTTGATTATGAAGCAAATTTGTAAGCCATAAAGTTAACAGTATAACTATAATTCAGGCTAAGAAGGAGCACGTGACCTCATTATATGTTTATGACCTTTAACTCATGTTTGAAATCATGAGCCTGGCTGATTTGTGACCTTGAAAATGAGTTTTATATTTATTTCATGAATGCTAATTAAAGATGTTCTGAAGTAAAAGGAGTTTTATATTTATTTTAATAACATCACTCATTTCAAATTGCATGATTTAATGTTTGATACAGATTCTGACTAACAGTGCAGACACCCTCCAGACACTATTCGTGCTCCGGGCCTGCTCCTCTGACACACTTTAGCAGCAGCTAATGATTGGTTAACAGCTCATAATAGCAATAGGCATTATATTGATGCTCATCAGCTCTCGCATTGTGCTACTAATCAGCAGTGGTAGATTAATGCATCCTTGACTTGTGGAGCCAGACAGTGAAAGAAGGGCCCTGAGGGAAAAGGTGAGAGAGGCCTTTAATGGAAGGGTTTTCAACAGTGTTACTTCTTCATTACGTTACAGTGGAAGTGGTAGATAAACCTTGCTGTGTTACCGGGATTTCTTTGAAATACATGGACTATCTAAAAACTAATTTTAGCGTAACCATTTCTTACGATACACTTATATTCGTTTTGCATATGCAATGAAAAAGGATAGAAGCTTCCTCTTAAAGTTGCCCTGTTTATGATTGCAGTCACAGCGTGATGCATTTCATATCTTTTTTAACTCAGAATTGAAACGACATGCATTTATACTGATGTGCTTATGCGACTATTTTGGCCGAGGCGTTTCCTCTCTGCTCTGCTTTTGGCAGCGAAGAGAGACTGAATAGCGCACACGAGTGAGAGAAACCATGTCGTTCCACCCAGACGGTCCCACACCCACTCCTGCTGTCAGAATAAAAAAGGCAGAAAATCAGACAGAGGAAGTGTTGCCTTACTGCCCTTTTCCTGATCTGAAAACATCAAACAGCCGAGCCATAAGTCTCACACAATGTGCACCAACCAGCCAGAGCTAATTCTCTCTGATTGTTTCAGTAAGTGTTTATCAGTTTGGGATTTCCATTTGCTCGACGGAGGATTCATCCTCGAGGAGCTGCTGATCTTATTCAACTGTTTATCACAGGCTGAGCTCCCTGGACTGCAGTGACAGCACTCTATAGCTCATTCAAAAACAGAAGTTGTTTATTTTGTCAGATATCTCACACATACACACATGCACGCACACACACTGGCCTATCGATCCTCTCACTCCATTTGAGGGGTGAGTTAATGCTTATTTTGGTGTTGCTGGTAGCCTACAGGATTGTTCAGTCTGGCAAAAATGTGCGTGTATCGATCTTATTCCCAGCAGCTGCAATGACTCTGCTCACTTAGCCATAGTCTATGCAGCAAGAGACTACGCTCAGATATACTCCTGTTATTTACAGTTACACAAAGCATCCTTGTAGTCTAGTCATAGTTTTCACTCATAATCTTCTCGGTTTCTACTCCCTTCTATTCTGTTTGGATGCAAATCCCATTCATATCATGTATTTTAAAGCTTTAGATTTTATTTTGCAGATTGAAAAAATATATATTTTATACTAGGCATTTTTATTGCAAATAAAGCTATCCAACAGTCTATAAGTATTCAATATCACATCTCGCTGAAAGATTGAAGTGATACAGTCATTAATGAAATAAATAATTAGGATATCATGTATGTGACTCTGCTTAATCTTTACGTTTTGAGTAGGTTTGCTAAGATATATTGTACTATAGTCCAAAAGTAGATTTAAGGCTTTTTAACTAAATTAAAAGGTCTAAATATTTTATAATTTATTCAGTATAAAACAATTTCCAGGCTCTTCTACGCTTTATTTCTGATTAAATATTCTGGTCTCTTGTGGTGCCCCCTCTGCCTTGCTCTTGTGTAATACCACCTTATTTTAAAAATCATGGAAACACCCCTGATTTGCAGTATGTTTGTAAGCTGATCGATGTGCACTGTTTTTCTTTGTGTTTTAAAAGTTGTTGATGTTAAGAAAAATAACTTCTTGTACGTATAAAATGCAGCTGCTGGAGAAGCACAAGACCATGGACAGTATGGTGGAGTTACTGGAGCTATATGAGGAAGAAGACCAGGCCTACGGAGGTCTGCTGGAGGCCTCCACACAGTTGTACCAGTATCTTCTGCAGCCCTTCAGAGACATGAGGGAACTAGCCATGCTACGCAGACAGCAGATCAAGGTAACAATTTCCCCTTGTCTGGAACCAGAGAGGCATTCTTGATATTTCGTGGGAATTTGTTTGGATTTAGGTTTGGATCTAAATCCTTTAGTGACCCAGTAAATTCTCAAGACCTCTTTGGCATTTTACCAAGCCCTTTCAGTCACGATCCATGACAAGTAGCCTACATAGTATGCATGCAAACACACATTTTACACACAGGGGGTAAATGAACACTGATGACATATAACCAGGAGGAAATAAAAATAAAATGAGACACAAATTGTTGTTGTAGATCATGGGAATTGTGTGGGTTTTTCTGTCCTCTTCTTTAGCTGCTATATTTAAATTATTGCATTTAGTCAGTGACGTGAAAGGATCATAAAACACAACGGACGTGACAGGAAATTCTCATGTCTCCTAAAATAGGGCCTGCTCCATTTGTGTGCAACACTGTGTATGTGTGTGTTTGACGAAGATGTATTATGGTATTACAAATTATCTTGTATTTTCTGATAAGCTCCAACACAGTGGGAGGGGGACGAGACGGATCTAATTGCAAAGGGAAGATGAATGCTGGTGAATGGATAAATGGTGGAAAAGCTTTGTTCAATCATTGCAGTGCTGATGGCACATTTATATTTAGCTCCGTGACTCACACACAGCACATCAATAATAATAAGACCTCAGTGTCTTTTGGATGGATATTAACCTTGCCACTTGATATCCATCTACTAAGAAAAAAACACAGCTTTCCCATCCTTGGATCAAAACCCCTTCCTCTAAGTTTTCCACATTACCTGAAAAACTTCTGGTGGTGTTTGAGTGAAATGCTGTCAGTTGGAATGGATCTCCAATTTCCCGTATTCTCACAGAGACATGAATAAATCATGTTGTGTGGGGTCCTATAGGTGTACACCTATAGGACCTCATGAAGAAACAGAATCACTAGGAAGTATATTTTATGTCTGCAGCACGTACAATACACTGTCCACACTGTTCAGCTGGGATTTGTCACCCTGGCAACCAGGAAAACTGAACCTTAAAGAAGTAACAATCGCTGTACTTTATCTCAAACAATTACCTTTTTCTAACCCTGAGTATTTTTTTGTTGTATAAACCTAATTGAGTCCAGCTTAATAACAAATAATAATCAATATTAAATATTGTGTATATTGAATTAATATTTTTTAGCATTAATAATAGTACAAATGAAATGGAAAAAAAATCTTATGTGTATGAGTCAAACTGTTGTCTCTGCTGTGAGCATAATCACTCCACAACATTCAGTGAATTCAGGAATTTTAGTGAAACTAATTCACAGGAATAAGTGTGGAAAATTTATGTCAAGAAGCACAAATCAATAGAGGTTGTTACTATTCAGAAACGACCACACTGAATGGAAGGATGGATTGTTGAGTAAAGCTTTCCACTTCACGTGTGGCTGCTGTCAGTCACAGTCCTTCAACTAAAGACAGAGTTTTAGCAACTTTAATCCTCTATGTTGTTAGTAGGTCGGCTGTATGGGTATGGTATAGATGCATACATATACTACTCTGATAAGTAGAGCAGAACCTCCCTTTTTGCTTCTCTGGATTTTTTCTGTAGTGCATTTAGTCTGCTCAACAATATGTCAGCAGAAGCGAGGCCAGAAAACAAGAGGGGAGAAAGAGGTTACAAAATATGCAGGTCCCACCGAGATTTGAACTCGGATCGCTGGATTCAGAGTCCAGAGTGCTAACCATTACACCATGGAACCTCCTACCAGAGTGGGGGAGGTAGGAGTGAGTTACACTCAAACTTCCGGGTGTATTTATAGCCTACAGCATCTGCAGCTACTACACAGCAAGACTTTCAGTGACTTAGTTCTTTTAACTTCACAAAATGGTTAGATAAGAGTATAAGTGCTCTTTCTTCCCCTAATGTTCATGCATGTTAGAAAACTGATGATTCAGAACTGGCAGGACTGCTGTTTGTCCACTCTGTGATGGAGTAACATTTAATATCAAAACGCTTAACCAAAGGTTATTTTTTGTGAAGTGAAAAACACTGGAAAGACAACAATCTTAATTAAGAACTTTTTATACGTACCCGACTTAACATATAGATCGAGAGCATTTGAGATCCTCTAGTAAAATATTTCTTTATATCCTGTAACCTTAGCTATATAGTAGCACAAATCAATATGGAAGAATATTTTTTATTAAAAAAGCTTCAGGAAATTGCAGTGGCAAATGATACTGGTGCACCAGGTGATAATCTCTGTAATCTTGTTTGTCTTGTGATTTTGTGTAAAAAAAGGACTCTCCTGTTTTCCACATTAGTGATGGATTGTTTATTCTTTTTTTGGTGTCTAACGATCCTGCAATGTGATAATTAAATGACAAAGTGTGTGATGCTGAAATGATCCAGGCTTTAATTAGTTTTTTAAGTTTGCACTAGTGCATCTCAAAAAATGTGAATGTTGTAAAAGAGTTCAGACTTCTTGTGATTTAATTCTAGAAGATTAACTTTCAGTGAAACATTTCGAGCCCTTTTTTTGATTGAAAATGAAACCAAAATTTATTTAATCTGAAAAGAGGACTTTGGACCAGCGAGCAGAGGTCCAGTTATTGTTTTCTTACACCCACGTAAGATGTTTCTGAGGTTGTCTTGGGTTCAGGAGTACAGCAGTGTGCGAACATCTAGCCTTCAGGACTGAGGCTTATAGTTGATCGTAATTTGGACTGCATTATTGTGGCTATGTATGCTGAACTAGAGTTTTTTTAGTGTTTGAATAGTAATTTACTCAAAATCTATATGAAATATTCTAACAATTTTAGATAGTGGATTTCTGACTTCATCAAAATGAAAACATAAAACCCCTTGAAATATCAACTTTACACGTAATGAATACAGAATATATGAAAGTTTAGCCTTTTCAGTTAAGCTATTAAAAAAACAACTTTATATTGTATTTATGATATTGATAAATACAATATTACATTAATTGATACTGTATTTGTTGATATTAATATTACATGCTTAACTGACATTATGCTATCTTCCATAAACATAACCAAAAAACAGCGGAAACTTTTCAGATTTACTTTTTTTTTTTTTATTTGTTTTTCATCATCGCACATGCTTTTGTAATCAAAGGGATCGTGTGAGGCTGACACTACTTTTTGTTATAGATGTCTACTTGCATACATGCTCACTTGACTGTGCACAAAATAATTAAAAAAACTAAAATAAAAGAGAAGATGAAATTTCATGACAGTTGCCAGTGCTTCCATGTGTGGGAGTGAGGCTGCCCCTCCAGGCCTGTTTTTGTGGTGAAAGCACTTAGATGGAGTGTGTGTTTTTAAAACACACACTCCATCTCAAATGAAAAAGAAGCAGTGCTATCTTAAAGGTGTATGTTTTTATGAATGGGCAGCTAACTTGTCATTGAGATTTGGCTCCACTGTGTACACAGGAGCTGCTTCCTAATCTTTTTTTATTATTCTTATTCAATGGATATTCATTTTTTAATATCAAGACACTATATACTGTATCCAAAGGATTATTTTGAGAAGTGTTAATAAGATTAAAAAACTAAACAAACTTACTTTTCTTTAGATTTTATTCATCACAGAAAAATATTAAATGTCACTTTTTAATCTTGCTGATAAGCTGTGTGCATATCCTCTTGTTAGATTTCCATGGAGAATGACTACTTGGGCCCGAGGCGGATTGAAGCTCTAAAAAGGGAAGACTCTGACTGGCAGAAGAAGGCTCAGGAGGCCGTCCTCAACATCCAAGAGTTTACTGTGAAATACTTTGAAATCACTGCCAGAGCCCAGAAAGGTACGGTCTGCCATCACTGACACGTCAAGTCGATAAAGCAGCAGAAGGATGACTTTGAATAATCAAACAGAGAACACGCACGCATAGTAGAGACATTGGCGTGTTATTGACCTGTGTGTGGTTTTGATCCCAGGGCTAATGCGATGTGGTATTAATGAGACACTGCAGACAGCTGTGCTTTAACAGAAACAGGAGGAAACAAGGACGACCTATTGATCAACCAGCTCTGCCAGCAGATTCTGTCAGTGCAGGGTCACTCCACAGTGTGTCCCTCTTATCTCATGTTTTCCTTCACAGCTGACTCATTCTTTTATTATCTGAAATATATCAGATGAAAAATCAAGTAAGTTATTTGCTTGAAGAGACGACTGAAAAGAAAGTAGTTGCAATATCCAAATGTGGCCAATAGATGTCTCCCTCTGTGTTATTGTAAGGATCCTTCGTTTTATGTTAGACTGTAGTCATCACATAGAGGGAAAAGAAATTGCTGTGACGTGCCCACTCACTGTACCAGAGGATGAAACTGAACGCTTCTGTGAGTCACTCTCACGTTTCACTCAGCCACCTGTGCAATGTGTTTTGTTGTCCGTAGGTGTATATGAGCGTATGAAGTTGGATCAGCGTAAGTTTGGTAAGTCTTCGTGGACGGCGGCGGTGGAGCGCATGGAGAGGCTGCGCTACTCAGTTGCAAAGGAAACCCTCCAGCTCCAGAGAGCCAGGGAGATCTGTCTAGAGCAGAGGAAACACACACTTCGAGAAGAGGTGTGGTAACACGCTCACGACCAAATGAAGCTGACAGGCACGCTTACTAAGCACGCTTTGTTTTGTGACCATTTTCTATTTTTTGCATTCATTCCTTCCAGATGCAGAGTCTGTGTAGCAGTGAGGATGCGATGGCCCTCTTAGACCACATGGAGACCCAGTACTATGAGCTCCAGCTTCAGCTCTATGATATCCAGGCTGAGATACTACAGTGTGAAGAGCTGCTCCTCACTGCTCAGTTAGACAGCATCCGTAGACAGATGACAGGTTCTACTGCAGCTACTTTTTGTTTGCAAGATCTTAATTATCCTGTTTTAAAGAGAGTCCTGAAGTAGAATTTCTGCTATCTTAACTGCTGTAAGACTTTCTGAATTCTGGTTGTACATTAATGGTTTATATTTATGTGTATGTGTGCTTTCAGAGCGTCAGGATGAAGTGGTGTACTATGACACCTTTGAAAGTGCGGATGATATAACAGAGGACGATACTGCAGAGAGAGAAGAGCTGCGCAGACTTCAGGTCAGCGCTCGACAGCTGGAGGCAAGGAGGGGGCGCATCACTGCCAAACGCTCCTATCTAAGGAATAAGCGGGTGTGTGTGCTTTACTCGCTTTTATTTTCATTCCTGAAGTGTAGCCTGGACCATGAAGGATATTCAAAATGAAGAAGTGACTGCTAATACTGTGGTTGAGATCCTGTTCAGCTCTTCCTTCCTAGATATTTGGATTTTGTCTCCAACAAATTATGAAGACACATGTATATATAATTACACATATATATAATTATGGTTTGTTCATGACTGTGAGTTTTTATTGATTTTTTAAATTGGTGGTTTTGTGTGTATCGATAGGAAATCTGTGTCTCCAACCACACTCAGAAACAGCAGAGACGCCAAATCCTCCAAAAGGACCCCACATCCCAGGTAGAAGTTGTTTTAGGTTTTTTTGATGATGGTACTTTTTGCTGCTAAAGCATCTTCATCATCTCTCTCCTCCTCTAAACTCATAAATTACCAGCTGAAAAATGAAGAAGAGGAAGATGAGAAAAGGAAGAGCAGCAGAGTAAGCCAGGAGAGGCAGAGAACACTAGACAGATTACGCACTTTCAAACAGGTATGTGCCCCCCTGTTCACTGGAGGTGTCTCAGTATATGTAATTATCTTTTGCTCACCTACACCTTTGTGTCTTTTTCTAGCGGTACCCGGGTCAGGTGATTCTGAAGTCCACTCGGCTACGCGCGGCTCACAGCACAAGAAGAGAGCGAAGAAGCGTGGAAATGAGTAGCTTGAGTGAGAGGGACGAGTGCGCGGACTCTGTTTGTGTGCAGAAGCAGGGCCAGCCGTTGTGTCTGAGTACCAGCGTGCAGACCGACCCCAGCCCCAGCTCCACGCTCACCACTCAGCCCACGACGGCACACACGGCATTGCTTCCACCCCTGCCTGTGCCCAGTCCTGCAGACTCCTCCTGCTCTCCTTGCTCCTTGTCCTCATTGCTGGCGTCCCCTATCTCCCCTCCTCCTCCACCACCCCCTCCACCCCCGCCACCGACAAGGGAGGAGCTGTCGCCCTCTGGGAGCCCGGGGCGGCGGGGGCAGAAGGCTGAGGGGAAGAGTGCATCAGAAGAGCTCGCTCTCTCCCCGCTCGGCCCGTTCATCCCTCGCTTCTTTGACAGCAGCCAACTGGTGAGCGCCCGCAAAAAGCTGAGGAAGACCCCAGAGTTTGACGTCCACAGCAGAAAAGGTACCAGGACTGTTAAGAAGCAAAATATTTGAGTATTCACATTAGCTAGTTACAGCAGCCAATCATAGTCTGTGTTCTTCTCCCCCTGCTCACATGCAGTAAGCTCCCCCATGGACGAGGTGCTCGCCTCCCTGAAGAGAGGCAGCTTCCATCTGAGGAAGGTCGACCAGCGTTCCCTGCCTCCTGCCAAGGGTGACGATGACCCAAACAGCATCCTGGCCCAAATTCGTAAGGGGGTCAAACTTCGTCGTGTTCCCTGCAGAGAGAGAAAAGACCAGGGAGAGTTACCCCCTTCCACCGACCCCCTGACTAGGAGCATCCACGAGGCGCTGCGCCGCATCAAGGAGGCCTCACCAGAGTCCGACTCAGACGACGACGGTTTGGCCGCCCACGACTGGGAAAGCTAGGGTTCAGGGCTGCACCCGTAACACAGATGACTTCAGCCTCTGGCACTGCACACACTGTACTGTACTGTAAACACACACACACACAAACAGTCAAGCACACACAGCCCAGCCACACATGTACCCAGTGACTACGCCAGAGAGTCACAACAATTATCACCGACTCACCAAACGCTCCAAAGGTCTATGGTCAATCTGTTTTCAGTTTCTTTTTCAGACTACATCATCACAATGGTTAGCAATTATGTTTTTACTACTACTGTATGTCACTGTGGTTTTGTTCCCATCATCAGACTGTACTGATTCCATGTTTATTTTTTTATTTATATCAAATGTACTGTTTCGCTGACATACTGCACTGACACTTATTTGTGAAACTGTATATGAAAAGTGCTGGTGAGCTGTGTGACCTCTTCACTCACCCTACAGCATAAAAGATGTGTGTTGCTGGTAATTTGAAGTTTTTGGGAGATTGAACGATGAATAGAAGTTTACACGTTCAAACTGGGATCACTGAATTTAGTGTCCAGATTGTAAATCATTACAGCATCTGATATTTTTCATCAAGCTGCCCCCTCACTATGTTGCCCATCTGGTTTTGGCCCATTCCCATCATGTGGGCATGGGCGTGTCTGACAATATAAGGACCAGTGCTCATCTTTAAATCCTTGCCTCTGTGGCACCAGATTTGCGCCCCTCCCCCTGCTCTTGTCCTCTTCTGGCCCTCACCACCCCCAACTCTCACAGCTTCTCTGAGTGAGCAAATATGTATCGACCCATCTGTTCGACCGCAGCATATGGCTGGGCGGGTGGAAGAAATAGAGAGTGCAGTTTATCATTATTTGTCACATCTAACAGCATCTCTAATCTGAAGCTGGACATCTACGGTTAGAGAGGATTGGACGAGGGGTCATTGAAGTTTGTTTGGTGAGGTGGAGGTCAAGGTTAGTGTCAGTGGTGCTCGTGGGTAGATTCAGTTGGTGATTCCCAAACTTCATATAAGGGATAGTCACGGTGGAAGAGTGAAACTGGTCACGCTTGTTTGAGTGATGGATGGTACGTAGGAGGCTAGATTCCCTCTGCACTGTGGGGAGTCAATGTGGGCCGTGGAGCAGTCGGTTGTGATTGATGCGGTTTCTCCTGCCATCTTCTCCACTTTCTCTCCTCCCCTTTATTGCATTTTTCCAAATTTCTTTCCCTGCACTCGGTGGGCAGGAGAACACAGTAGGAGGCCTGTTACTCACAGTGCTGGAAGTGAAGATATGCACACATGGACTCACACTCTAAATTCACAGCCAACATGTGCAAAATCGTTTCAGTGACAGAAAATGGTGTGAGCACTTTGATGATACATAGTACAAATTCTAAATCACTTTATCTGTACAGGAACAATTATTATGCTTTAACCACTGGGGGAAAATATATATTTAGAAGCTAAGTAAGTTTAAAAGCACTGAACAAACTCGGTCCTGAATTTTTGGAAAGACAGTACAAGAATCTGCATAAACATAGCACAAAGATGTGGATTCACAAGTGTGGCTCTGAGCTTGGAAGAGCTTCAGCATGCACTGTCTTAAACAGCTTTAATGCAAAAATGAATAAATAAATAATAATTATAAAAAATAGTGTGCTTTTTCTCTTAAGCTTGTGTTGGGAGCCATTCACAGATTAATCACAAGGCAGAAAGAACAGGCACGGGTGTATATGTCACAGCTTGAAAGTAGCTCAGTGCTTAAGATGGTTTCTTTTTTTTCCTGGCAGAGCCAGTCTGAGGCACAACAATCTTCCATGGTACCCTCATCATGTAGCATGAAACGGACACTGACCCGACTTTTAGCCTCAGACTAACTCAGACCTTACCCGACTTCACTATAACTGACCAGGACAAAGTTTCTCCAATGTTAGTGCTAAAAGTTATGTTGCTCCTCTTATCTGTGGTCAGCAGTGTGTTTAAAACTTTTGGGAAAGCGGGCTCACACCTGTGAACCGGCTGTTTCTTACCTGACTGACCTGACTGTCACGTGCACTTACCTTTATCTATAAATAACCTCGACACAGCTGTATTTTTGCACTTCATTTCTTACTTTGTGTCCTGTTTTTATTTCCAACGTGTCTCCAGCCAAATCTTTTTTTTCTGATGCAATTGCTTCCTATAAAGACCTGTAATCGACAGGCTGACTATATGATCCTTTGTCTGAATACCTGTCAGTCACTTGAGAAGTGCAATATCAAAATAATGAAATATGAGAAAAGGAACGAAGCCTCTTCATTGGTGACAATGAGTTTAGATTGATTGCCTAAAACAGTGGACTTACTAAACAAACTGTTCCAAGAATACCTGTTTGCCTTTTCCTAGCATTCTCATTTATTCTGATGTTTTGTTTTCTTTTTTAATTTACAATTTTGTCCTTGCATTTGAATAAAACCTTGTGAAGCATATTCTGAGATTGTCTACTGAATATTTTTGATTAAAAAAAAAAACAGAGCCCAAACACTTTGCACACACTGAATGCCGCGGTCACTGTATTTGAATATAAAACATAGCATTTCTTAGTTCACAGAGGTGTGTTTCTTTGACTTTGAATTCAACAGAGGGTGTAGTTTGGCTGAAGCACCAACAAATATGTCTCCTGATCGTTTGTCACCGGCATGTGATAAATCCCTTCAGCTGCGAACTCACAAGTCTCACCAGTCTATGAACATCGTTGGCCTGAGGTACCTCTTTAATGTCATGAGTTCAAAATTACTTTAAATAGTCAAAAATATTGCCAGTCTTCTCATACCTCTAAATACAATAATAATACCTACATTTAAATACCATAAGTTACAAAACAGGAGAATGAAAAGCTTCTTATCCACTACTGTACAAAGGCATTCATTAACAATAGCATTAATATTAAGGTACTCCGTCTCTGTCACTCAACTGTCCAAGTTAAACCAGAAAAAAAAGTAACATTTCCCTTTACATGAGACTTATTCCAGTGTATTAACCTGCAGAAAGCTGCTGTGGCATTACTTAATACAAATCTAATGCACAGAAGAGTTTTTGTTGTTGCTGTTTTCAACCTACAGGCTGAACACTCATGGGTTAATACACAACAATAAGCCACCCCAAGGCGTTGCTGCATTTTGAGTCTTCCAGCCATTCATTTACAACGCAGTCATGAGTAGAAAGTTGTCTTATACAGTTCTATAATTATATCATCAGTGTTATATTCTGTGTAAAAAAAGAATAGAAACTGAGTGCAGTTCTGTATTCACCAGTGAGGAGTGAAAACCTGCGGCCAGTTTCACTGAGGGTGGAGATTTTACGAACACCAAGATGACACTCTAGAAGCCCTTCACGATGCACTACTTCGACCAGACAGGGCTGCCACACAGTTTTACGGTCAAAAGTAGTACACTTTCTGTTGGACAGGGGGAGACCAGCTTAGTTGCATTTGACCTATATCTGCATGAGTCCACTGAGTAGAGTACCTGATAGAGTTGGATAGAAGGTGTCGAAAAGAGCCTGTCTGGTATTGCTCAGTGTGAGAGTGTGTGTGAGTGTGTGTGTTAAGTGTCGGCGGCCTTATTGTCCACAATGTTTCTCTGCACACACGCACACACACACACACACACACATATTATATACAAACACTTCTCCACTCATGTGTGCTTTGAAGGCACACATTATGTCAGGCCTTGTTCAGAAACACACACCACACTGAGTTTGGCAGGAAGACAGGTCTGTGATGGTGGAAGCAGTCCGGATGCAGAAATCCTTCATGTTGAATATAACGTGGGCACACACACCCGAAAATTTCTGTGTGGCATGAACAACGCCTCTGGAAGATTTAGTAGTCGTCTATCGTATAGGAATTTAAACTGGCTGCGGACATACAGAAGTAAACCGAACTATATTTTTCCCAGGTTGGGATTTGGGGTGTGGGGAGGGGGCAGCTGTGATGTTACTCCAGACAAATAGGTAAGACTGACTGATTTGTTGTGTTGAGAGTCATCCTTTAATTCTCTTCTGGCAGCCCGAGCTCAAACATGGGGCTTCTCTGTTCAGTTCTCGTCTGTACAGTAAGTCACTTTGGATCAAAGCATCTGCTAGTTAGAGGACAATATTTTCGAGGGGATTTGGCAGCTTTGGCGCAGTTCTCTGAGTCTTAACAGCAATTATTTCCACATGACTTTCAACGCTCCCCTCCAGGGGGTTGGGGTGGGGGTGGGGGTGCAGTCTAGAGTGGAAGCAGGGGGAGGGGGGTGACGGTGTGGTGTGATGCTGCAAGCTGTGGTGCAGCTCTCCCAGTCAAACAGTAGATGGCACTGAGGCACAGTTCTCAAGTTAACTCTTTGCGAAAGGGTGTGTGTGTGTGGGTGTGTGTGTGTGTGTGTGTGGGTAGGTTGGGGGGGCAGGAACTACCAGTTCAGCCGAGGTTATGCCTACACCAGCCCATCAGAAGGCAAGCTGAGGTAGACCCTGCATCGTTGCGAGCAACAGGAGCGCCTGCGGTTGGTAGGAACTGGATGCCTGCAAGGTAAAAAAAACAGGGGAACAGCTGCCCTTTTTGACTGAAATATGAATGTGGGCAGTGCAGAGTCTCATTTTAATCTGTGTGGGTTGTGAAGGGGAAAAGGGGGCATAGTGGGTAGGTGTCAGAGTAAGTTGTCATATGGCTCTGTCTGTGAAGTTTAGGTAACTTTGTCTTCTAGCTGGCCTCCTCTATGAGCCGAGCCAAGGTGTCTCTGAGCTCCGTCAGCTCAAAGATCTTGCCGTCCAGCAGCTCCAGCAGCGTCCGCAGGCTCTTCCTAAAGTTCTCCTGCTCCTCCTGGTTCTCTTCCAGCCGCTGCTCGGCACCCGCCAGCTGCTCCTCGAGCACGCGGCTGCGCAGCTCCGTCTCCTGCGCACAGTGAGATGATGTTGGCATGTTAGTGCGTTAAGGTGGGGCGATTTTTTGGAGGATAGAAGATAGAGACCGTCCCACTCTTTTGACTCACCTCGAGTTTCTGGGTGAGTGTGTCTTTCTGCTCCATCAGGTCATTCATGTTTTCCAGTTCTTCTTTCAACTTTTCCATTTCCTGGGGGGTGTAAGAAAAACAGTAAAGTGCTGTGTAAATTAAATTTAACGTGCATGAGCCTTTTCATTTTGGGGAAAAATCACACACACACACCTCTTCTTTATCCCTTAGTGCAGTCTCTAGTTCTTCTATGGTTTGGTTGAGCTCAGTCTTCTGGGATTTGATCACTGGGGTTTGGTTGCTCTGGCATTCAAGTTCAGTCACCTGCAAGAATAAATTGTGGACATCATTATTCAGATCCAGAAAGGAACCGGTGTAACAGAAACAGGCTCCCTTCTCATTCCCAGACGACCTCTTCCCTTTACTCTCCCGCATGCTTACACTCAACTCTCTTTTATTCTTTTTCCCTCTCATCCCAACTTCAGAGCACTCCCACCAAATGATCACCCCTTTTTAAACTGAAATGATTTAATCACACATGAAAACAAACAAGCATCCCTGTGGCCCCCCCATTCCTCGCTCACCCGTTTGTGTAGTCTCTCTGCCTCTTCCTGGTAGGCGGCCAGTTGCTGTTTCCACTGTTTGACGTTGGCAGTGGACTCCAGCAGAGCTGCCGTTAGCTTGGCATTGTTCCCCTTTAGTGCCTCCAGCTCAGCTTCCCAGTGTTTTGTCATGGCTGGGCTGCAGAACACAGGGAAACGCATGCTGTCAGTTCACCAACAGTGACATTAGATGATCGTGTCTCCATCAATCCATCGAACAATAATGCAAATTATTATTAAAAAAAATACTTCATAGTTATCATTTTCTATTGTGTTAAATCATTTCATTGTACATCTAATAAGGTTTCCATCTCTCATTGTAATCTGTACTTTTATTGGGCTTCACTGAGCTGAGCACGATTACTTCAGTTTACCAAGAAGGTTACGTTTTATTATTTGTCTGTTTGTGTGTAAACAAGATTACACAAAAACTTCCAGGCCAATTTTCCTGACAGTTGGAGGAGAGCGACAAATGTTCATATGTTAAGGACCCTTTGGGGGAAAAGAGCAGGCCCACAGATTTTAGCCTAAAGATTTGGTTTAAAGTCAGAATAAGGGTTAGGATTAAGATTAGGATTAGGAATGTAGTAGCTCTGGTTAGGGTTACAATAAATCCCCAGAAATGTAACTCAGTGCTCTGAATGGATAGAAACATGATCGGGCGTAAAGGAATGCATGTGCATGGTGATTTTCCCAAATAATTTGAGTTATTCTATAAAATCTGCTATTAACTGTAATCTTACCAGCTAATCTGGTAAATTTGTTACTGTTAACACAACAGAGGGATATAATTTAACTGATGAAAATGGTCAGTATGATTTGTTTTGTGTTCACGTGACCATGAAATTGTATGTCACAGTATATAATATAAATAATACCTTTTAGAAAGAATATTCCTAAATACAGGAACATGAGATAACAGGGAACAACGACTGCAGTGGGCACTCAGGCTGGAGGTCAGCACTTCACGGGCAGTAGCTGTGAAAGCAGCTGTCTGCCAGATGAGCTATAATCTGAGATTATATCCTTTAGACTGGCTGGAGCCTAATCTGGTCCAGCTACTCACAGAGTAGATGACCAAGTGATTGAATGTGACTGATTTTCATGCGCCTACAAAAAAATGATATTTGTCCTTTTCATTCATAGGTTCAGAGTTGTATAGTATATATCTTATTATACATTTTATATATATAATAAATGGGGAACAATATACTGTTTAAATATGTACAAACAGTATATTATACAAGCAAACAAAATAGAAAATAGGTGCAGAGTTTGTACAATTCTAAAAAGCCTGAAAGTCAATATTTGTTATGAAACACATTAATTCTTTAACATAGCCTGAACTCTCTCAGGCAAACTGTCGGGACATTTCTTTAAGTAGTCTTCAGGAATAGTTCTTCAGATTTTGGGAAAGATATTCAAAGCTCTTCTTTGCATGCTGGCTATCTTTTGTTTAATTCTCTGTTCTCAGTTGATCCCACACTGCTTCAGTAATGTTGAGGTCTGGGCACTGGGGAGGCCAATCCATGACTGATAGTGTTTCACTGTTTGTTTGGGGTTTTTTCTCTGTCAGCTAAGTTTTTAATGCAATTTGCAGTGTTTTTCCACATTACAAAAGGGTATCGCACCATGTAAAAGATTCAAATCCTTTGTCATTCCAATGAATTTCACCAAGTTCTCCAACATCACTGGCTGAAATGCAGCCTAATGACAGAGCTTCCACCATGTTTCACAGATGATTGTAGAGACTCACTGTTGTACCTCTCCTGACTTCCTCCGTGCATACTGAAGATAATTTGAATCAAAATTGTAAAATTTAGATTCATCACTGCACAAGATCTGTTGCCACTGATTTTCAGCCCATTCTTGTGTAACTTGTCATACACTCAAAAAAGGAAACTGGGTGGTTGTTACATTTACAAAAGTCTAACTTGTCATTTGAACAAAATATTTTCATGTTTCTATGGTGAACGCAATTAAATCATGTTGGATCTGCATGAAATTCAACAACTTAATTTGTTCTTGTTCAGATGACATGATACAATCTAGGAAGTGTGGTTAGTTGCCTGCACTCACGTAATTCACAAGATCACATGAGATTTCAAACCATAGGAAAATCACTGGGGTTATAAGAGGTGGACAACCATAGCAACATAAATGCTGTTGCTATTTATTGTGGTTTAACCTGTCAAGGACAAAAACATAAAGAAAATTCTGCATCAAGCATAGCTTTCATACTTTTGTTATGTCTGGATCGACAGCTCAAGGGCATGGTGTTAGTGCTGTTGCCTCAGAGCAAGAAGGTCCTGGGTTCAAATCCACAATCTGGCCAAGTTTGCAATGGGTTCTCTGGTACTCTGGTTTCTTCTACAGTTTAAAGTCATGCAGTTATTAGGGTTAAGGTGACTGGTGATTCTAAATTACCTAAAGGTGTTAATGTGACTACAAATGGTTGTTTGTCTCTATGTGATAGACTGGTGACCTGTCCAGGATGTACCCTATCACTTCAGGGTTATGCCCCCCGCAGCCCAGATAAAGATACAAGGATGGATAGATTGGAAGTTGAATTTTTTGTTGAACATTATGTAATATGAACACAACATGTACCACAGACATAAGTTACATTTGCTCATTCAACAAGATTAACATTGGTGTAACAAACAAATATTGTACTAGTTCATGTAACAAGACTGACTTTTGATGTGCCAAAGTGTTTAAACAATATAACGTGAATTTAAATTAATTTCATTAGACTAACTTGGTGCAAACATGTTAATTGAATAAAAGTCAAATTAATTGAATGTTAACATTAATATTATGTTACACTTACAAACATATATCGCGTTGAAACAACACAATCAAGATGGATTAATATAACATGATTTGTTTAGATGGAATATAAGTGGCAGGATAAAATTATGTTCATCCAATGAATTATTATTTTGAGTCTACCTCAGTCTTTCCTGAGCTTCCACTGAGACCATTTCTGATGAGGCTTCAGTAAACAGTCAGGACTGTGTCAGATTTTTTCTGGATTTTTTTTTTTTTCATATTTCTTTTGAACATGACTTTTAGACACCGATCATGTTCTGTAGATAGTTTTTGTTTAGGCCTGTGACTTCTTTAGTTTTCCATTTGTCCTGGTTTCCCAAAGGTGCTGCTCCACATCCCAAGTTATGCTAAAGTTTTGGTTAAACGGCTCTGTGTTTAACCAAACTGCGTGATTTTTGGCATCTGTCATAGATTTTGCTACACATATGGAAACATATTATGTGTTTTTGTGACAGGGTGCTAGTAACAAAGTGCTTAAAGATACAATATGAAATTACTTCTGTTATGCATTGACACAACAATTCATTCTTTGGATAAGGTGGCTTTCTTTGCTCAAAAACACTCAGGTACAAGAACTGGATTGAAAATGTCCAAAGAAAAAAACTTTGAAACACCTTCAGAAAGCCTGGTGAACAAACTGCTCAGGACCGCTTAAAAAACATACACACACAAGAAAATCTGGCTCCTAGTGTATTAGTAAGTACATATTTATGGAGGGAAATGTTTCTTATGTGCTCTCCTACGAGATCTGTACACTGCATACAGTATCTCTAGATTTATGTAACATCTATTCCCTGTCTCTCACATAATGTCTGACTTTGGCGCCATTAGATCTAAACTCTGTCGAGCACCTGCATCAAGTCAAGTATCCCTGAAAAAGGAACTCCTACTCCCACACATACTTCACTGTAATTTTTCACACTGGTGCAAACACAAAAGGAAGCTTAGCTCGCTCAAGGGGTGATGAGGGTCTGTATGATCCATAACAATGTTTTCAGTTCTGTTTTGTTCCACCCCCTCATTGACACGCACACACACAAACTGTATAGCCCACTGTATATGCTCACACACTGCAGCAGCACTCCACTTTTCCGTAACACCCACTCTGCGAAGAGTAAAAGCGAGAAAGCCCAGAAAGAATTCACTCAGGACTCCCACGGCGCCTTCACTTCTTACACAACAGCCACCCCCTCCGTGAGCGCAAGTGTGTCTGCATGTGTGACGCATAGGAGGGAGACGACACCTCATCCTACACATGCACATAATACCAGACACACAACCCCAACCCCCCAACTACACACACACACACATGCTCATACACAGATGGAGCAGAGCTGTCACCAAGGCATGCCTCCCCACCAATGTATAAACCCCACGCTGCACCAGCTCGGAGAGCCAGAGTGCAGGCAAGACGTCAAGATGTGAAGACGGAGACAGACGGAGACAGCGAGGGAGAGCGACAAAGGGAGAACTGGAGAGTGCAAGATGTTTTGACACTGGCGTTCGTCTTCATTAAACGAGTCTGGCTCAGAGGTTTCAGGGGGGCACCTGAGCACTGTTCTGGCTGAGGATGGCAGGGCAGAGAGGAAAGTGTGTGTGAGACACAAGGAGGGTAAGTTTAATACTGCTGTGCCACTGAACTGCTATCATTTACATGTCAGAAATGTTAATAGAAATAGATGTTTTTCAGTTGGTGTCTCTTGATTTTTGGTGCTTTTAAAATGTAAAAATGAATGTGATGTTTAAAAAAGTATAATTTCCTGTTTGTATCAGTTTGAAATTGTAAATACAATGGAGTTCACTCTTTTTTTTTCTTTGTGATGATATGTATCATTAAGGCAGCCATTAAAAGAGCAGATTTAATCCAGTCTCAGATTCACATTTTTATTTTACCAATTGTGTTTTTTTTTATTAAATGTTATTTTTCAAGCAAAATTCTGAATGTTTTTTGTGTTTTGAACATAATCTGTACACACTGCCAATACATCATGAGCATCAACACTCTGTTTTTTGCGTTGCTGCTTCACAATGTCGAGCGTCATCTCAATAAAGATACCGAACACAAAGCGTAAACTTATTTCTGCAGCTCTCTTATGTTTCTGGCGTGTCCTGACCACTGCACGTTGCCAGGTAGGTTCTTCCTCCTCGCACAGCCCTTCAAGAAGCGGGGAGGCTGAGCAGTTGCCATGGCAGCACAAGAGGAATGGAGACACTGGCACGGTCTCCTTTCACGCAAGCCTACCGCAAACCCACATTAGAGCACCATTCACACACGGCCCCGGCAGTCCCAACAAAAAAGGTCTTACAATATTCAGAAAACCATTCAAAGCGAGTCCGGTGCAGACCTGCAAAGCCACGCTCACGTCCGGATATAAAAACTCTCTCGTGGACCTGCTTTCTTTCATCCCTCCTCCCTCTGCCTCGGCCCTCTGCTCCCACACATGCCTGCCTACACAGCCCCGCTAAGCAACAGTGCGGTACCTACACATATACACTATGATCATCAACATCGTCATGAACAGATATACAGCCAAGAGTCAAGCCATCACAGAGGTCTCCACTCTTTTTGTACACTGACGCCTGAGTCTCCACAAAATAGCATAGAAGTAAGCACATAAAATACACTAAAAAACACTGTATTCCTTTTTTCCCCCTTCTCCTTTTTGCTATCAACCAGCTGTCAAAAAACACATTTTCACATCGGTTCGAGGAACAGTCCGATGATATAAGACTGGCAAAGTGTGAATCATCGAGAGACAGAAAAATGAAGGGTTACGTGGTAAAATATTTGGATGGCTCTTGCTTCTACCCTCACTGCATATGCCTCTGAGAACACGTGAGACAGAGGTTCGCTTGTTACGTCCACAACTTGCCATCGCGAATGCAGAGAGTCGACCCCGTCTCCCACGCATGCAGCATTAATAGACACATGAGCAGCAAGGCTGCAGCAGGCAGTGGGTGTCCTCTCTACATCCCGCTCTCACTTCACAGATCCGTGAAGCCTCACAGACATCATCGTGCGGTGGCAGGAATTTGTGAGCATACACTTCACAGACTTTCCCTCATTAATAAGTTCTTAATAAGTACTTCTAAGTGTATTCAAGATCTCAAAATTTATGTTTAAAATATTTAAAAAAGCTTCTCCAGTCACATGCCAGTATTTAAACAAATAATAAACAAAAGAATGATAATACATTAAGCGATTGATAATGATTGATATCTTTAATTAATAAGAATCGCAGCCAGAGAAATAACCAAAGTGGCACAAGTTACAGAGGTTTTACAAATAAAAAGACCCGTGTGTACAGTGGACTACAAGTGACATTGGATAACATTTCCTCTCCTCAGAAAAAAAGAAAAACACTCAGTTGAACAACTCAAACTGATTGCCCATTCCCGTCTGTTCAGTTTATTTATTGTGCTGAGAGTGTGTGTGCAGTTGGTGCTGTTTAGGTATGAGTGACTCATGTACAGACTTTATACAAGCACCTCTCCCTCTCTGTCGTTCTCGCTATTCCCAGTTTCTGACACATACTCTCTCTCTGTCTGTCTGTCTTGCACTCTCTCTGCCTCCCACTACCCACAGTGTGTTATATAAGTCTTACATAAATGCTTCATCGACAACTTTTTGGCGATGAGCCTCGCACAACCGCACCTTTTCAGAAAGCCATTGTACACAACAAAAATATTTACACGACTCTTTAACCTCTGAATCTTACACAGTCTGGTGCATATGAACCAGGATTAACAATCACAAGCAACATGAGTTATCCATTTCAGAGGAATGTACACAACAGTACTGGTGCATGCATAGAGGTGACACCAACACCTACTCAGTCAAGAGATTTGAATTTGACATGATGTTATTGCATCGCAGTAGCATACACAAAATTAGAAATGTGCTTGAGTTTTCTCACCGAGCATGCTCAGACTGAACAAAAATGAATAAGTGAAATTATTTCTCAGACCTGAGAAACACTCAAAGTTACATCGTTTGCTGGTCCAGTGTGTAAATATCACTGATCATAATTCAAGAAGAACTCTTGCGCCCATATCACCGCATTCGTCCTTACTGGAGTTTTGGCGTGCTGGCTTAACCTTACTTTTTAAAAGTTGCTAAACAGGCAGTGCATCAGGTTTTTGGAAAGAGCGCCCTCCCTGTTGCTGATCTGCAATCGGGCTCTTAATTTTTGAAAGTTTTGATCCTGAACATTTTTTTTTCCTGTTCGTTTGTTTGTTTTGCGTAGTTATGGTGTCGCAGTAGTCAGGACTTGAACTGACATCCCTATCAGAAAGAGCAGACCCGACAAGTCTTAAACTGCTCCCTAGAGAGGAAAAACATGAGAGAGTAGCGGTGAATAGAAGGCGTTCACGACCATGCTGACATGCAACATATAAAGGTGAACACGCATAAAGAAAGGAGGTGCAGGCTACACGTCTGTGCCTCAGACAAACAGCAGACAAACCACCAATCATATTAATTTAGTTATTTTAGCATTGTTTGTGTTAGATATGACTGTGACAGCAGCTGCATGCTCACGTGGTTACGACTGCGTTAATGTCACACATCATAATGTGGGATGTACCTGTGTGCAAAGGCCAGAGCGTTCTGCGCCGGCTCGGGACGGGCGTCTGAGTTGGGAGTCGTGTCACAGATTTCATCTGTGCCGTTGATGTTTTCCATGGGCGGAGTCACCGGGGTCAAAGGTGATGAGAGCTCGCCTGCCGGAGACTCCTGCATGTGGACACGGTGATTCAGCTGTTACTGTCAGTTAAACATAATAATCAAGCAGAACACGCAAACAATGGTTCAATTTTCAAGACAAATAGCATTAGGTGTTAAAGAAAACTGGGTAATAGATAGTAGTTATCATGAGCTTGTAACCCATCAAGTATTTTTCCCAGTAAAACGACTCATTTATTCCTCTAATTTTAAACACCGTAAGATAAGACGTCTTGTTTTTTTGCTTTTTTTTAACAAAATCTCCAACTCAATTGGATGAAATGCAGTTCATGACAGAGCCTCCTCCGTGTTTTACAGTTGGCTGCAGATGCTCTCTGTTGTACATCAGTGTAAAGTGGTTTAACATTCAAAAATGGTGAGTGAAAAAGCAGCCAATGTCCAAAGAAACACCTCCAGAACGCACTTTACAAAGTTACAACAAACTCTGCCTCTGTGGAAGTGAACTTCAAAGAAATCAGACTTTAGCACAGTACCCAATATAAAGCTTATATTATTAAAATCATATACAGACATAATAATGTCTGTGATATTATAAAATGATGACAAGATTTAAAAACAAAGCAATGATATTTTGAAAACAGGAGGCGTTCTCTCACTGTCAAAGCTCCCACTACTGTGTCGCTAAAATTTTTGACATTCCTACAGGACATTAAATTAGCAGTCTGTAGCACTGGGAAATTAGAGAATTACAGATTAATTCTTATCTTTATATCCCATACAACCCCAGGATTATACAAGAGACAAATGATTTGGCTGCTGCACTTACATAAAACAAAGCTATTAAGACTCAGGGCTTGGGCACAATACAGTAACACAATGACGCTTCCTGTACGCCTCTAATGGGCAAGAAGGAAGTGAGAGATAAGAGGAAGATTACGCCTCGTTTTACATTTTGTGCTCCGCATTCATTAGTATGTGATTTAATATCTGTTCAGGATGCATTTCCACTGAGATTCGGCCTATTGGGACCAGCATATAACATTTAGCTCTATTCTCAGCTTGTTTCAGTGGAATCATTTGTGTCTCATGATTAATTTTTATTTTAGCTCATTCAGACGAGGTAAAGGAGAGGATCTAGAGGTCAGAATAAAAAGCCAGCAGGCATGTGGGTAAAACACCACCTTTCAGCAGGGACCCCGGTGTAGAGCTTCGCAGCCTCTACAGTGCAGGTGGTGCTGAGAGCTGCAAGTGCAGGCTTCAACCCCAGGTGAGGGAGCAGCTATTCTCCTGGCTTCATTAAAAGACTTCCTCACATCGTACTGTAGCACTTTAACCTATGTGGGCTGCGGCACATATAGTAGGCTGCAGTACAGCCGGAGGCTGCTCCCCTAGCCTCCATAAGGAAAAAACATGAAGCCGGTTAACAGATTTCGGCACAGTTACAAATACTCTAAAACACTCTATTATTACTATTATTATCATTTCCTCCACAAACTAAAGGCTAGCATACAGGCTAATTTTTTGCCGCAATGAGCACAGTTTTTTTTGTAATCTATAGCATGGATACATGTAGAAAAAATATGTACCACACTGGTAGCTTATGTCCATACACTATATATAAAATGTGGATGTTACTGGTGGGTCAGAAAAGTGAAGCCAATACATTGACCTGCGGCCATTCCAATGGCCAGCAGAGGGCGACTCTTTGGGCTGCAAAATTAATTCTGTTTGTTCTGAAGCTTTGGCGGAAATAAACCTGCTTCTATATCCGAGTAAATATTTTTCTGATGAGTTCATGGGATCGGTTGCTGGTATAATGACTTCTTAAATATAGCATTAGTTTAATTTTCTAATTAAGATACCATTTAGAGAAAAAAATAGACAATAACAGTCTTCTTATTCCCACAGTGAGTGGTTTGCCCTGTCTCCATATGCCTTCCTTTGTCTCTTGTTTTTCCTCCATCTAGTCATGATAGATGGATACGCCTCCATGAGCCTGGTTCCACTCGAGGTTTTCTTCCTGTTAAAGGGGATTTTTTCCTTCCCACTGTTGCCTAGCACTTGCTCACAGAGAATCATCTGATTGTTAGTGTTTTCTCCCTAATACTGTAGGGTCTTTGCCCTGCAGTATAAAGCACCTTGAGGCAACTGTTGTTGCGATTTGTCGCTATATAAATAAACTTCAACTTAAAGTTCATCCGGGGGCATGGATACTTTAGCTGTGCAGTGTGCCCTTTTGTTTCTCATTCAAATCCACCTTCACCCGTGACATGTGGTGACAACAAATTAAAATCGCCACAACCAAAATGCTTCAAAACCCGAGTCCATAAACCAATAGGAAATGTAATTTTAGCTACATCTGCCTAGGAACCACCTAAAAACAGACTACCATGGGCTTTTATATGTAAGTCTTGGGGGAGAGGCGTTGCTTGTTTGTTTTTAGTTTTTTTTTAGTTTTTTAGGTTTTTTTGCAGATAAAAATTGGTAAAATAAAATATAATTAAAGGTAAAATTATTGTTTTTCCTGCTTATAACTGTTTACTACTCAACATGACTGTGACAGTAGTCATGAGTAGTCGTGTAAGAGTGGTGGTGTTGTGATTAAGCTTGGTCATACTGAACATACCTGAGAAGGAGATGTGGCCATGTCCATCTTTTCTTGACTCTTCTCCTTAGCGAGTCTTGCTGCTTCTTTATATTCTGCAAACTTCTCTGCAAACTGGACACAGAGGACAAGTGCGTGAGTGAATGTGGGCTGTACTTCCTACAATAATGTGGCTTAATCTGTGCAGTATGTATGCATCTGTATGTGCAGAATATATGGACTTAAATGGGCTGTGAGAGAAAGAAAGATCTCAGTATGTATTAGTTCAGCTGTGACTTATAGAGAGAAGCTGTCTCCATTAAAAAACTGCAGTTGAATTTGGAGAAGAATTACCCGTAATTCCTCTGCAGAAATATGACCCAGCGGGGTCTCCAATGACAACCTTTCCATTGCACACGCACGCACATACTTAGAGCTAACCAAACTGTGCCATTTTCCTCTTAGACTTTTCCTGTAATCAGAAGTTGTCAGCGGCTGAAGTTGATCTCTTGGGTTATTTTGGTCGAGAGCAAAGATACATTCAGCCAGCCTGAAGCGGTAAGGCGAGCTCAGCTGAGGGGCTTTGAGCAAATATAAACACTCTGGCACATACACACTAGCCCACCTCCCCAATGTCCCTTTAGGGTGTGGTTCATCACTGATGCGACTCCCACACTAATTTAGTATATACAGTACTGCAGAGGGCTGAGTGGTGAGGAAATCAAATTGACTCAGCTGAAGTCGGTCTTGTGTCCGCCATTAGTGGAGTTGCAATAAGTAACTCAATATCATTTTACTTCAGTGCAATATAATAGTCCTGGTTCTGTGCTTTAAATGCATAAGTTTAGTTTAAGTGCTTCAGGAGTTTTGGCACTGCGGTTATCTGAGAAGTGAATTAGATTATTTCTAATTTAAAACAAAGAAAATACTTCCACTTGGCTGGCAGGTATTTCTCAGAGAGTTCCTGTTCGCAGTCTAACTGCCTGCAAGTCGGTTAAAGCACTGATGTCGAGCATTTGCAAGTAACTTGACAAAAGTATTTTGTTGATCATCATCATCATTAT
Organism: Oreochromis niloticus; assembly: GCF_001858045.2. Lineage (NCBI taxonomy): Eukaryota > Metazoa > Chordata > Actinopteri > Cichliformes > Cichlidae > Oreochromis > Oreochromis niloticus. The sequence goes on from NC_031977.2 coordinate 17,232,915, forward strand.
TATTGTTAATTTTTCATCCTCTGTATTGAGGTTAGGTGTACCCTTCCTCTCGCCCTGTAACAGACTGGACAGGGTCCAGTCACTCTGCAGCCCAGAATTAGGTAAGTGGAAACAAATGGCTGGATGGATAAACTGAACTGACTGTGCAGGTTATTGTAAGCTTTATTTATGTACAATGTCTTATTAAGATTATAAATTATACTTGCATAAACTCACAATAAGATTCAGTGATACCAAGCAGTTGTTACTGTAATACAGCAACCGGCTACCTTACAGACACATAATTGGATAATTTGGTACCTGGCCACTGAGCAGAGTCCAGTTAGTGACAAACTGCTGTGCACAGCACCTTTAGTCCCTGCCGAAGTGCTCCATTTCCAAAGGAGCCGTCAAATTAAGAACATAAGAGGCTGAGAAATCCAGAGTTTTGGCCCCTTTCTTAAGCCATGAGCCAAAAAAGAGCCAAAAAGAGGACAGGTTATATAGTTCTTCTCATGATAAATACACTGAAGCCAGTTGGTTTAAACCAGCATGTGAAATGCAAAGTGTGCCACTTTAAACTCACAACCACTGGGTCCTATCTTTTCTGCTAATGGGAGTTTTCTACTGACGAAGCATGAGCGAGAAATTTGTTTGAGGGATTTTGAGATGGAGGAAAAGAACACTTGACCTTCAGCAACCTTCAGGTCACATGACCACACCGCGTTATTGTGCGGTATAAAACAAGGAATGCTTATAAGTATTGTTAACAGCCTTGTTATCCTCGCCTTCCTGGCACAGGTGACGTGTCTGTACTGCTGAGTTTGGTAGTAACGTGTGTGTGTATGTGTGTGTGTGTGTGTGTGTGTGTGCCTGGGTGTGTGCATGAGGTGTCCTAACAGTCGGGATGCTGTGAGTGTGCCTGGTTCATGACAGAGCTTAATCACACTGCAGAGGAGAGAAATCACCAGCTCAAAAGTGAAAACACTCGTATACTGTACACACAGAATGCCCAATCAGGACTAACTGCCTGACGAAGGAGCTACGCTTTGAGAGAAACTGTAGCAAGCAGACGAAAGAAAGCTGAAATGCCATCCTCTCTCAGGGACCGTGAAGAAGAAGAAGAAACAGCAAGAAGCTCTGTGATTGATGCTGAAAGGTTTATAGTAGAGGTGGTTTGAGTGTGTGTGTGTGCATCCCTGTGTGTGTGTGTGTGTGTGTGTGGTGTTTGGGTGGATGGGGGTGGTACCTTGGATAGATGATGCTCAGTGGAGAATCCCAGTCCATAGACAGTGTTAGCTCGGCTGTCCGCCCACTGCCCAAATTTCTGTGAGGTCTTTGTGAACGTCATGTTGGGGCTGATGGTGCTGTTGATTATTGCCTACAAAAAAACCGAGGAGACCCATTTAATATGCATCAAATTAACTGTGTGTATCACGACTGGAGGTGTCAAACAGAGAGCTAGAAAGATTTAAAGTGAGAATGTTGGTGAAACTCTCTATTGTATGTATGTAGAACTCACATTAGCTAAAAGCCTAGTTATTTACATCTTGATCCAGAGTGACTCTGTTCGATTATATCCTGATACATGCTCAGATGAACAGAATCAACTTTTTGGATCTTTGATTGTAAGTAACTAACTATTTCAGGCCTTTGTGAAGGTTTCTTTGCTTTTCAAAATAAAATATCAAAGTGTTTCTTCAACTAATTTGATTTTTGACTATTTCACTTCTCAGTTTCTCTCATCTTATAGGACAAATAATTATTTGATTCTAAAAATTCAACCTTTCACCTAATCTAAACAAATACTGTGGTACTGCGTGCCTTCGAAATCCCCTCTAGACCTAAATCTGTTTAAAAAAAACAAAATAAAAAATATGAGTGTGCAGTTCAGAACATGATGGTGACATGTCTTTGTTGTTGCTTTTTTATTACTAGTACAGATAGCAGCTTCCATTTACAGACAATCCCACAAACACTGAACGTGGCTTTTAACAAATACACTGATATTAATAAGACACAACAGTATCCAGGCATTTTAAATAGACTATTAAGATTCTTTAACTGTTACTATTTTCATCAGGAGTGACCAGGATGGACAGGATTAGAAATGAGAACATCAGAGGGAAAGCTCAGGTTGAAAAGTTTGGAGACAAAGTTAGAGAGGCAAAGTTGAGTTGGTTTTTAACATGTGCATGAGGGATAGTGGATATATTGGATAAAGGGAAGACATTTAATGGATATAGTGAAAAAGGACATGCAGAGGGATGTGGGACAGAGGTGGATGCTAAGGATGGGGTGAAATGGAGGTAGATGGTCTGCTCCGGCGACCTTTAAAGGATCCAGCCGAATGAAGAAGATTAAGAAAAAAATGTAAAGTGATTGGTTTATAGAGATTCACATCTTCAATGGGAAACAAAGAGACTCAATGCAACAGAGGGATTGTCAAAGTCAGAAAATACTGAGAGACGAACTAGAGAAAAGCAAAAAAACCACCAAAATTCTTCAGCCTTTTCCTCCATTTTCAGTGAACCAGAATTGAAGTGTACCTCTTTTACATAATTCAGCTGGCTTTGTTAAAAAACACTAATGTAGGACAAATTAATGGCTGATCAATTAGCAGTGTTGTGTAATGCTTGGCATTCTGGTTGGCATCAATGCACGATGCTTTTTTAGTGAAGGGGAGAAGTCATTGAGTGTGTGTTACATAATAGTTGAACTTAGCTATCTATTTTGTGCTGGATGATATGAGACGATTGCTAAATTGACCTTGTTGAAGACCTGGTTCTTTTCTGTATGTGTCTCCTTGTTTCTATTTCTTTTTCTCCTCACACTGTCATCTGTTTTTCTAATTTAGCTTCACCCCTCTTTTCTCCGTAACAGGCAGGGGGCGTGCATGTGTGCAGTACCTATAAAGAGCTCCAATCTGCCCTTAGTCATGCAAAGCTAGGGCCAATCACACCAAGTACCCCTGCTGGATATCTAACAAAAAGAATATCCTAAGATATAAGTATAGAAGTGCAGATAGACACTAAAGAGCAGTTGCATGAGTGAAACATGAGCTGCCGGTCTCGGGACGTCCTACAAACCCTGAGTTCTCTTAAGAGGTGTTTGCACATTAGTTTCCAAATATAATAAATTATAAACACCATTAAAACTCAGTGGATTGCAGTGAAGCCTGTTTGATGTGTGATGAGGTAATTACGCTGAAACATCTGGAACATCATAATAAAACCACACCGGTTGGCAAAAATGAAAAGCAGTCGGTGTTTCATATGCAACATTTGGGGTGAGACGTGAATCAGCAACCCGAATGAGCCGCTCACCTTGGTGCCGTCCAGGCTGATGATGCGGTAGACGTTGCGCGTGCTGTCGTAGAAGTAGGAAACCGTGACGGCATGCTTGCTGGTGGGCAGCCAGTTCTTCTTGGTGTTGGGATCGATCTGGAAGACGTGGGCCCGCGTGCTGTAGATGGGCTGCTCCCTGAAGGGAACGAAGAAGAAGTGGTGAACCTCTTTGTGCCGCAACACCAACGTCTCACCAAAACCGCCGCCGGCAACGAAACCCCTGTTGCCCACAGGGGAGTCAGATCGCCCGGGTAAATGAACAACCAGCTCGCCATCCTCCATTGTTACACCACAGACACAGAGGCTGTCACCGAGTTACTACATACTCAGTGTCTTGTATACGAATGAGAAGCTGGCTTAACTGAGTTCAATCATATATGTTAAACCTAAACTTCCTCTCATATTGGCTGTCTACCCAGAACACACTCTGTCCTTCTTTCTTTGCAAGGCAGCACCCCGTCTCTCTGCTCTGATATGGGAATGCCTGCAGCACCAAGCGAGGGTCACACAGGAGGAAAGGAGAGGGTTTCAGGCTAAATATAGACAGTAGGCCACAGTTAACTAGCATAGACACACCCCACTGAGCTGCAGTTTCCACACACACAAACATACAAAAACAACGACACAAACATGATGGGATTTTAAATCTGCATCCTGGTGTGCGTGTGTGGAAGGAGTTTGCATTTGTGTAGATCATCTGCACATGACCAGCCCCCTATTACGGGTTTATCTGAGATGTCTTAATTCCTATTTGACCTCTGTGTGACGCTCAAGCCAGGGCTTAGATTAGCCCCTGTTAGGGCTGAAAATTATATAACAGCCATTTCAAAAAAATTTTTTAGACAACCCATCACCCATGTGCAACCTTCACCCTTCATTCACTTATCCCCCTCCTCTCCCCGTTTGCTCCTACAGTGCCCTCATATATTGCACCATTGTTGGGGCTTCTTGGGTAATATCTACAGTCAGTACACACACAAACTCAAAGCGCAGGGTGCTGAGGGAGATATTCTGGGCTGGCAGTGCTGGCAGAGAACGAGATAGAGAAGTGCTTACACTGCACTGTGGGGGTGATGGGGGACATCAAAGGCTTGCTGTATAAATGAATATTAAAATTCAACAGCAGCACCCCTCCTGTGTGTGATTAGCCAAGACTGGGAAAGACAGAAAAACACGAAGACAGGGGAAAGGGAGAGAAAAGGCAGAAAGGAGAATGATGGGGGGGGAATGTGGAGTATAGGAAGTCAGGGAGTGAATCTGGGATGATTAATGCCGCTCCACAAAGCTGCTTGTGGAGTGCTGTGCGCGAATTATCATAATCATCGACAGCAGTGTAAGTGGCGGTACTGTGAGTCATTTCAACTCTCTCCCAGCACACATCACACAACCACGGCCTGTCGGTATGATCTGTGCAATAGCCGCTTTGGCAACTCGCGTCATTTTTCATTGCATAATTTGATGAAGCTGTGGCAAATTTTCCTCTCCTTGTCGTTTGATTGTGTGCGTGTGCGTGCCGAACACAGACTCGTTCTTGGGCTTTCATTTTTACATAAATGCCTGTGCCAAAGAGTTTTGTTCCAAAATGACACCCACTAGTTGTCAAGAAAGAAAAAAAAAGCAGAACTCACTCCTACAATTGAACTTTTAAAAGAAAGCAAAATAAATGAGGGAATTTGACTGCAAAATGTGCATAAGAATCATTTCTCGAGTCTTCTGCCTTCCTTTAAAAGATGGCCCAGTCCATAATGGCTTCAGATTCATCATGCATTCCCCCATTGCAGTCCTTTTTGTTGTCTACAGTGATCTGCCCTGAGCCAATAGCCTGGCATAGTTAGCAGTTATGGGATGGCATGAAGGTCAGTTCAGTACGTGCTGATCCTCTTGCACTCCAGCAATGAACTCTGTTTTATCAACAGGGGACACGCGCTAAAAGTGCTTACAAAAGCTGCAAGGAAAGGTATGAGACCCTACCTGCCTCCCATCACTGCATGAAATAAGTAAATATACGCTACAAAGGGGGGGGGGACTTCAGTGGGATGTGAGTGAGTGGGAAGGAAGAAAGTGTGGAGGAGGAAGAAAAACACAGAGGAAGAAGAAGAAGAGGAGGAGGAGGAGAAGGAGGGGGCGTTTAGCATGCAGAGTACACTGCGTGACACAAGGGCAGGTGATGGAACATGAATGTTAAGACAGAGAGAAAGACGGGGCCGGCAGAATGACTGAGGGAGGAAGAGTGATGAAGTGAGAGAAGAAGGGAGGGATGAGGAAAATGTGGAGGAGGTGATAAATGTAGGAGAAGCTCAAGAACTGATAAATCCACTCATCTTCCAGTAGGAGAAGACAAGAAGAGTGGGAAGCTTTAACTGCAACACAGTGTGGCAGAAACGAGCATGTGAACGGACTGCGAGCTGCTCAAATCTGAGCGCTCGGGAACACAACACAAGCACGCCAAAGTGTCAAGCGGCTTCACGAGTAGGTTGTGTGCCCGAGACACTCTGCTGACTTCATTGTATGTATTATCTCTCCATAACGATGGACAGATAATACTTGTTCGGTTTTTAATACGGTATGAAATGAGACTTTAAAAGGGAGCTGGTGTTGTCATTCCCAGCTCCATAATCATCATAATCTTCTGGTACTATGCTAGAGGAGCTTTGCATGAGTCACAGCTCAAAATAATGCTTATTTATCTTCTGCAGGGCCTTCGGGTTACTCTCTATCTGAAACATGAAATGATCATAATGTGGCTGCCCCTTCTCTTTGACAGAGGGAGCCAAAAGCAGCAAAAAAAACTTCTGAATCTGCATTTTGAGCAGACTAAAGTCTGACGTCTTAGTTCACATGGATTACTTGCACATGTGCTGACTTCATTATTTGAGATTTTGGCCATATTTAATATGACCATCCATTATAACTGTAAAGAAGGAAAAGTTTTTGGAAGAGTTTTTAAGACCTCTACATCATGAGTGTGATTTTTTCCCTACAAAATGTAGCTGAAATTATAGAAAAAAAAATCTCAAATATCCAAACTGATATGTCTTTTTTTGTTTGTTTGTTTGAATTTGTCAGAAGGTTCAAAAATTAGAATTTTCTGGCAATAATTTCATGGTTCAGACTTTACAGGGTTAATGCTGAGCAGTTTTCTAAGCATTTGATAAGGAACACGTTTCAGATTTGGCATTTATAGAAGTCCTATCTACAAATTAATTGATGCAGGTCACCTACCCCGAGGGTGTTGTGAATTAAAGGGTGAATACTAATATTTTACAAAAACAAAAGGTTGGGTTGTGTGTGTGTGTGTGTGTGGGGGGGGGGGGGGGGGGGGGGGGTATTTTGATAGTTCTGATTTTATTTTCACAAGTTTTGAGCTGTGTCTGCCTTCACTCCAGCACAATAGGAGTGAATAAAAATAGATCTGAAAAACATCTCCTAAACAGAAGAAGCGTCTTTGTGAGGCTCAGTAATGCTCACTCCATCCTTGTGTGCAGATTTCACTGTAACTACTGCTAAATAGTAGAAAAATCTTTTCGTGGCAATGAGCGCTACATTTGTGGATCGGATATTTAAACACTTAATTGTACAAAATGTGACAAACTGGGGGGGGGAATAGGGGGTGAACCACTGCACCCTTTAAGATATGCCAAGCTATGGTGAACAGCATGTGTATGAATGTACCAAATGTTCTGTGGTACATACACACATCTGGATTTCCGGGAGTGGAAAAAGGTGTTGCCTACACCGCCTCTTGTGCTTCAGGGGTTTGATGCACAGATGTGGGCACGGTTTCCAGTCTCAGCTCACACATTTTATAGCACAAAAGGCTGTGCTTTATTTTCTACTCCAATGTGTCCCCTTCAACTGTGCAGCTGCCCCTAGCTAGGCAAAAAGCTGAAACAGAAGTATAATAACGAAACAGCCCCATCTCAAGAGATCTCACTTTCCCTCGCCACCTACACCCCATAGAAGATGTCCTCATTTCCAGAGTTTTTCATTATTTGAACAGAAAAGAGCTTGAGATGGAGTAGATCTTATTTAAGGTGGGGAGAGGTTAATAATGGGACACGTCACTGTTGCACCGTCTGCTGGGAATAGTTGGGTTACCTAAAGTGTGTGTGTGTGTTTGCGCTTGTAAACACACATACTCTCTCTCTGTCTCTCTCACACACACAAACATGTGCAAACGAGCAAAGACAGAGAGAGAAACAAGTCTGTCTGTGCATCGATTGTATTTGCAAAAGGAAGTGAGTGAATACCAGAGAGGGTGTTGATAGACATTCTAATGTTATCCTCTGTGCCATCACCATCGGCGCTGGGGGAAGGCTTGGAATAAAACCACTCGAGGCCGGAAGTTAAATGTAACTTTATCTGTCTGTGTACTACACCCTATCTGCACCTATTCAGACACTGTAAGCGGCGCGGTGCTTTGAATCCGAGTTTACAATTAGTCCAACTGCAGATCAATTGAGTCATTGAGTCAGTTGCATAACAGTAACTTAGTCACCAGTATGGCAGAGCCTGGTGGAGAGCTGAAGCTGAGTGGGACATGGCTGAATGATGTGCAGCCCACACTGTGGGAGGGCAGAGTGGGCGACTGTGAGGCCTCCAGAGTATTGTAAATAGTTAATGCAGGAGTTTTGGCTGATGCCTTAGAATCGCACTGTGCCCTGTGCCACATTGTTTACCCCCTGCTGTGCAATTAATCACAATGAACTGCGGGAGACAGCCGTTAATGAACGGCAGGCTTGGTGGGGGAAATGGACCACTGAGCTCGGGGTTAGGGGACATGCAAATGAGCGGCGCTGTGTGCACACCAGGCGGCTGTTTCACTGATGGAAGCCTGTTGTTGAGGACGTGTATGGCAGCGGTCACTGTGCTGCCATATAGAGACAGAAAGCCACCTTTTGTCACTACAGAGCCCAGTGCAGCATATGACATCCCCCTGCCTCTGACTGTTCAAACCCTTCTCTGGAGCAGGAACATCATGTACAATTCATCACACACTGTCTGTGACTGGGAGTATACAAGAACAAATGCTGCCCTTTAACATGATTTCTTTGAGAATTTCATAACTACCTATAATGAAGTAGGGGAGTAAACATAGGGACCTGGATAAAGCAGCTCATTTTCATACTGCGGTGTGTCAGATTTAAAGAAATAAAGAATAACAAAGAACTTAAACTTTGCTTTATTTTGGTAAACACAGCCAAAGCCCCTATAAGACCCACCGGTATAATCCCACTTTGGGAATGACTGCAGATTAACAGAGTATTTTGATCCTAAAAGTTTGAAGCTAGACTTAACTTCTGAATGAGGCTTATATTTAAGCAGTATGTTTGTGTTTATTCTTCGTTTTTAAACCTAGAAGACGGCAGGCCTGCTTCATGGAGGAAATGAATAAGTTGTCTCGTTATATGAATGCCTTGTTTAGTGTGCAGCACATCAAGGCCGTGAACAGAGCACCTCGTAATCACACGTCATATAGCCTTTTGAACATGCATCCACCACACGCTCTATTAAACACCACGTAAGGCGTGTGATATAGAATCTGGGTACATTTTTACGCATAGTCTCCGGTCGTTATTTTTTGCCTGCTGTGTTTTCACGGCAGGCAAGTTCATACCCCGAGAGGCAGCTGCAGCTGATGTAAAAACAGAAAACAAGGGAAGAAAACTAGTCAGTCTGTGGGATAATAACCACACTTACCCCATTGTTGTGGTTGACATGAAACCTGACCGCTGAGGCTCTTTTTCCCCCTTTTATTTGGCTGTCAAAACCTCCCGAAATCTCTAGGATTGGCCGCTGCGTATGAAGGTCTTTTCACTACACGACAGCCTCCACAGTATCACCGTCGGTGCGTCTGCAGGAATTTGATGACAACTGCTCCATTCCCCCCTCCGCTGTCACCGCGTGAATTCACACATACATGTTGTTCTGCACATGGCACGGAAACCAGACCTCGTCCTCCTTCGGCGTTAAGAGCTTGGTGATGAAGCAGCAGTAGCAGCAGAAGCACTGTGGGAGATCCAGCAGCGCAGGGTCCAGTGGAGATCCGACAGGCGCCCTGCTGTTGTCGTGTAAATTACGGATCCTTACTGGAAAGGGTGGAGAAGCCCTGCTGCCTAAACTGGGAAAGACAACCCTCATTTAGCCAGTAGATAACGCGCAGCATCACACTGTCCACCCGCGTCTCTCTCCCCCACCTCTCTCTCTCTGATATTACCACAGCCTCACGGGCTACACCCCCACTCTCCCGCCCAGACTATTCCACAGCATTTCCACTCACTCTTTATTAGTTGTGTATGTCCTCATAAAATAAAATAAAATCACGCGCTTCTTCAACACAAAATCATACCCGTTTTGTCTCTCTCTCTGATTCACCAAACTGACAAATTATCACTCCTTATCAATATTTGTAATATTGGTTCCCATGAATTAAAACGTCCTGCTGTAGCTTTATTTGAGCTTTACTATTGATCCAAGCCCCCCACCCCTCCCTCCTCCCCATACCCGCTCCACATCTGGCTGATGCTGATGCATCCGCTTCCCTCCTACTCAGTTCATGTCAGTATTGATACTGCCGACGTCACGACACCATCCTCCGCAGTGACGTCACTCGGAGTTCTAGAGACCGATGCCGTTTGATGCTTTATGAGAAGTTTACTGGGAAGTAGCCTCCTCACTAGGGCTGTAAAGGAAACATTATTCCGCTACTGTAATAGGTAATTTCCTACTTTAATATTCTGTTTGTTTTTTTCTCTCGCTGTGAATACCAGCAGCCCGAGGTGATGCAGAGAACAGGTCATTTATTTCTGAAAATAGGAAAAATTAAAAATAACCCCTTGAAAAATGAATAACCCATTATTTAGTTTGTTGGCCCTGCTCTCTGGCAGCTCAAAAATATGATATGATATGATATGATATGATATGATATGATATGATATGATATGATATGATATGATATGATATGATACACCCATACAACTTTATTTGGGTTTATTGTTTGTAATTCCTGCATATTTGTTTTTTTTAAATGATATTCTTCTCCAGTTTAGGGGTCATGATTAGTCTACAGGTGCTGTTTTGTGAGTTTGGGGTTTTTTAATGTATCTGTCGAGTAACCAAACCCTAGAACAGCATCTAATTCTGGGGATACGAATAATATGAAGCCATAAAGTGTAAGCACATCTTGAAGAAATGGAAAAATAGAAAACAGCAAATAATTTATTTAAAAGTGGTTGGTTAATGAAAGCAGCCTATCTTTTATTATGGTGTAGATTTATTAGCCTGCCTTCTCACAGTAAGGTCATGTCTAATCACTGAAAAATGTACATTGTGAAAGGAGAAAATACATTTTTTCATATCAGCTAACAATGACTTAAATTTGTGAATTTTTAACAGCTTAATAGTAGAGAGTGTGGAGAGTGAAGAGAGGATATCATTTGGGACCAAATCCTAAAGCTTCTCAACAGACAATAGATAATAGATAATATGAAAGGAGCCATTGTGATTTTACTAGGCTTTATCTGATCCCCTGCCCACATTCAAATTAACCTCATTTGAATACAGAGTATTGTGCAAAAGTCTTGAGCCACCCCTCATTTCTTTATACTTTGCTCACTTTACCGTTTTTATTGAGCCACTTAACACTGACCTATGATGAATCAGTGAATCATGAAACAGGCACCTAATTTAAGCGATGAGCCAGTGTGGTCTCTACTCATAACAGAGAACTTAGCAAGAAGCAATTTGAAATTGTATCTTTAGGCACTTTATTCTTAGCAGCCTGTCGCAAAAACAGGAAAAAAAAATCCCATTTCTTTAATTTAATCTGTGAAAAATGCACAGACTTTGACAGACATGAGAAAGTATTTTTGGATTAAGATGATTCCCAAAGAAAGACTTGGCATATCTCAAAACTGTGTGCAGTGTGGCCTTAAAAATGTTGTTAAAATGGGACAATGTGAGGGCAAAAGAAGAACTGGTAGGCGAAAAAAAAACTATCTACAGCAGATGAACAGTATCTGAATATAGATACTAAAATCAGGACAAATCCAGCAAAGACCCAGCACAGGTGTGGGGCTGCATTTCAGCCAGTGGTCTTCTGGATCTTATTGACGATGGAATTATAAACACAGAAAAGCATTGGCCAGCTGTGCAATACCATCCGAAAAGCATCTGATATGCAACAGCTTCATTTTTCAGAATTATACTGATTCCAAACACACTGCCAGTGCAGTAAAAGCATAGTTGAACAGAAAAACACATTGTGGAGCACTACGAGTCATGGATTGGCCTCCCTAGAGCCGGGATCTCACCATAATTGTGTGAGATCATATATAACAGCGTGGGATCATCTCGACAGAAAACAGAACAAAGGCAGGCAACATGCGAAGACGAGCTGGGTGGGTGTTTCCTTTAAAGAACTCGCGGATACGGTCCCTTTAACTCTTGTTTCATGACGTCATGGCATCAATGCGGAAGTATGTACGCAGGAAATTAGCATCTTCAGTTTTGTTTACATGTGACATGCAATTTGGTAGGTGTGTTCGAGTGTTTTGGCTTCAGGTTTTTGGTGAATATTGTTAGAATTTAGTGACACATTTTTCCAGATGCCCCCTTCATTATAAGCATTACAGAAACGCCTTTAACTGTTACTGTTGTCTTCAACGATGTTTAAATTAGCTAGCTAGGCGCTGCTAGTCACCAGCTAGCGAATGTTAGCTTGCTACATTGCGCGTTAAAGTTTCGGTTTCCCGAGTAACTTTTCATTACTGTTAATATTATTATTGGATAACAGATGACGCCAGTTTCTCAGTTGACAGTTTCTCTTCCGGTACTAATGATATGGACTTCAATATCTTTTTTTTTCTTCTTTCGTACCATCAGCGAAGTTGATGCTGGAGCTCTGTAAAGAACCACAGCATGTTCCCCCGCAGAACTACCCCACCGAGGGGACGATCAGCCTACAGTAACGGTCTGCATCCACCGCCAACGGCGCCCCAGAGCTACGATTACAACCACCAAAGTCTGCCAGGTGTCAACAGGTGAGTCCTGTGAATGGAAAAACTCGAGTATCAGTCTCGGGGGTGTACTGCACAGCAGCTGCTTCAAGATGAACTGGAGTAAACTTTGTTAGCTGTGGTTGAGATTTCCTGTTGTGTCGGTGCATTTTGTTCAGAGCTGCAAGGGCTGGTTGATTAATGTTGATTGATTATTGATAAGTGGATCAGTTTTTATTGGCACCTTTTTTGTCGTTGAATAAGCGCTGTAGTCATTTAAAAAGAAAAACAGTGAAAGAAGATAGTAGTTTCCTACATATGAGACTAGGATGGTTTTTCTTTTTACTTGATAGAAAACCGATTATGTAAATATGGATTCTGGTGCTCAGACATTACACATCATTTTTTAATTGGCTAACTGGTCTACTGGAAATTACAACAGGCAGTGTTTATCAATTTTATTATAGTGAACTTAATTTAAAACTCTCGATGTGGGGAAACTGAGCCAAAGTCAATGAAAACTGAAATGTTGTTGTGTACTGAAAACACTAAATTAAATTTTAAAAATTATTCACAACAGGAATTTTTCATCAAATTTGTCCAAGCAACAAGAGAGGATGCATATATTCAGTGTACACTCACCAGCCACTTTATTGGGTACACCTGTTTGAGGCTTGTTAATGTAAATTAAAACCTAATCAGTCAATCATATGGCAGCAGCTCAGTGCATTTAAAATATTTAGACATCTTTAAGATGAGCTGCTGAAGTTCAAAGTGAATATCAGAATAAGGAAGAAAGGCAATTTAAGTGGCTTTTGAACATGGCCGCGAAGTTGTTGGTGCCAGACAGGCTGGTCTGAGTATTTGACAAGCTCCTGATCTGCTGGGATTTTCCCACACAACCATCTCTAGGATTTACAGAGAACAGCCCGAAAAAAGAGAAAATGGCCAGTGAGCGGTAATTCTCTGAATAAAATTTCCTGTGTTTATGTCATATGACAGAGGAGAATGGCTAGACTACTTGGAGCTGATAAGAAGCCAACAGCAACTCAAATAACAAGATTTGCAGAAGAGAATCTCTGAATGTACAACGCATCACACCTAACAGCAGCTGGGCTGCAACAGCAGAAGACAACACTGGGTGCGACTTCATTCAGTTTAGAACAGGCAACTGTAGCTACAATTTCCATGGGTTCACCAAAATTGGACAACAGAAGACTGCTGTGACATTCGAATGGGAGCGGGGAGGGTAAGAATTTGGTATAAATGGCATGAAAGCATGGACCCATCCTGCCTTGTATCAATGGTTCATGCTAAGGGTGGTGTAATAGTGTGAGGATATTTTCTTGGCACATTTTGAGCCTCTTAGTATGAACTGAGCATCATCTAAACACCACAGCCTACCTGAGTATTGGTGCTGAGTGCTTCATCCCTTTACCACAGTGTACACGTGTGGTAGCTACTTCCAGCAGGATAACACACCATGTCACTAAGCTTAAATCATTTTAAACAGTTTCTTGAACATGGTAGTGAGTTCACTGTTCTCAAATAGTCTCCACAGTTTTCAGATCTTAATCCAATAGAGCACCTTTGGGATGTGGTGGGACGGGAGATGCACTTTTCGGATGTGCAGCTGTCAAATCTGCAGCAGCGGTGCGATCCTGTCATGTCAATATGAACCACAATCTCTGAAGAATATTTTCAGTACCTTGTTGAATCAATGACATTAAAGAATTTTTGGAATCCTGAAGGCAAAAAAAAGGGCTCCAACCCAGTGCTAGCAAGGCTAACTTATGCAGTGGCTGGTGAGTTTGTATGTTAAGTGTTGCTAAATATAGTATCTCTTGAGATCGAAATGTCAGCATACCTTCATTCCTCTGAACTTCTAAAGTCTTGCTCCTGACAAGCACCAACCATATTATAAATATATCCATCCACTTTTCTAACCGCTTATCCACTTCAGGGCAGTAGTGGGGCTGGAGTCTTTTCCACTTGTCATTGGGTAACACAGAGAAGCAGACAACCATTCACACTTCCATGTCTGTCTTTGGACTGCGGAAAAAAGTCAAAGTATTCAGAAAGAACATGGAAACTTCACACAGAGCAGCTCCATGGGTTTGAACCCACAACCATCTGTCTCGCAGTCATTTTAAATACAAAATCCTTATTTTAAATTTAAAAAGCCAATAATAAATATTGCATTCTAACTTTTATCACATTTGTTAAGGACAAAGGCGTCTCGCTCTGTATGGATTCATGCTTCGTGGCACCCGAGTGAAAGAAAACAAAACAAAGAAACTGAAAAGTTCATCATTTATTAGTGGTTGCTTGTTTTAGACTTTTGTGTTCTGTGCAGTAAAATGTGCATATGTGTTTTTGTAAGCTTTCCTAGACTTGAGAGATTGCCTTCTTATGAATGGAACCCCCCACCATCCACCTCTACTGTTCAGCCTCGTCACATGCCAGCTATGATCAATGGGCGCAAGTATGTCACGTATTACTATTTATCGATCCAAGAATAACCCACATTTGTCCAAGTCCATTGCCTTTTACGTCTTATCACCTTTCTTTGTCTTCGTGCTTCTTCCAGGAGGCAGAATGATCAGTTCAGCGCTCATCATGTGAAGCGCCAACGTGTTGACACCCCCAGCCACCACTTAAGCAGCCCACCTTTAATTCATAGCCGGCCTCCACATCATCGTACCGACCGAGCGGTGGCAGAGCCCTCAAGATTATCCCTCACTGGTTTTGATCACTCTTATCCCGGCCCTAACTTAGATGTCCGCCCTCAGGTACCCGCTGTGCTGGAAAGCTCCAGCAGTCTGCATGCCAGCATTACAGACAAGGTAAATTCAGAAGGACTTAGTCTTTATTTAATAAACATGAAGTCTGAGCATGTTTACGTGTAGATATGTTTGGTTTAGTCAGCGTCACATGTTTATGTGCCCTCAGCTGAGTTGTCAGATGGTGGAGCTGTTTGAGGCGTGCCAGCAGCAGCCTTCAGATTTGCAGCGGAAGGAGGTGTGCCGCACTCGTCTGCAACAAGACATACAGCAAATCTTTCCATGTATGTATGAACTGGACATCCACATTCTGCTCTGTCTTGCTGCTTTGATTTTTATTCACCACGTGCGTTTCTCACAGCTGCGCGGCTTTACTTGACTGGATCGTCCATGAACGGATTGGGCTCCCGGTGCAGCGATGCTGATATATGCCTGGTTATCAAGGGAAATGTAACTATCTTTGTTTCTGTACCGTAAATGTCATGGAAATGTGTAAAATGTGCAATCACAGATGCTGACTTCCTCTTTAACACTTGCAGTGTTCCTTCTTTTTGTTCCAGAAAAAGCCTGATGCTCTTCGTGTTCTTGGTCGTCTCCTAAAGTTGTTCAAAACCCTCTGTGAGTAATCAAATACCAAATCATCTATAAAAACAGAATTCATTGTTAACTTTTAAACGCTCGTAGACATGTCTGTAAACAGTGTCATATTTAGTATTGTGTAAGTCACTATTTTTGCGTATATCTAGTAAGTTTTCTTAACCAAAAATACAATTATTGGTGTCCTTTGTGAGCTCTGATATGAAGATTTTCCCTTAGAATTATGCTTTTGTCACTAGGGGGAGCTGTTCACTTAGTGGAAAATGGGTTTCTGTTTATAGAAAATGAAACAAATGACAATGGATCTCATGATGTTTGTTTTGATTTTCAGCGTATGTAGAGAGGAATCAGCTGATCAGAGCCAAAGTGCCAATCCTCAGGTTCAGGGAGAAAGGCAGGTGAGAGCAAAGCAGTTGCTGGAACAGTCATCATCAAATCAGAAAGCAGATTTATGATGTTTATGATTCTCTCCGGTCTTCGCTCCGTAGTGATCTGGAGTTTGATCTGAATGTCAACAACACAGTGGGCATCAGGAATACATTCCTTCTGAGGAGTTACGCCTATGGTGGGTGAGACGGTCAATAAGACCAATTTTGTTCATGGCAGCAGCTTTTCAAACTTCAGCTCTGCCTGTGATCGTTTGTTTTTAATCCAGCTATAAGCAACGCATACTTGTTGTGACATGCTGTGTTTGTGTGGTCTCTCTTTCAGCTGATCTCAGGGTAAGACCCATGATCCTCGTCATCAAGAAATGGGCACGATACAATAATATCAATGATGCCAGCAAAGGAACATTAAGCAGCTACACGCTGGTGCTGATGGTCCTGCACTACCTCCAGAGTCAGTACAGTCACACGTGCAGAAAAGATTCCTCCCACTTGTTCTTTTGGCTTAGACTGACTTGATTTGTATATGATGTGTTTTCTGTAGCTCTTAGTGAACCTGTCCTCCCATCTCTACAGAGGGACTACCCAGTAAGTATCTTCTTTGCATTTTGAGTCATTGAAATCTCTTTTTGACAATGTTGTTTTCATTTAAAACCATTTATAAACTATATTCTTTTTCTTTTGTAACCTACCACTTAGTAAGATAATTAGCTACTTGAGAAACTGTTTAAAGAATCTCTAATGGCTCAGTCACACTAGAGAAAAATAGGACGAAAACTGTGATCAGACTGGCTGCAGTCACTCTAAGACAGGCAGGTGAAGGTTTGCAAATAAGCGCCATCTAATTTATAAATGCAGACAGACATGCCGACACGTTGCTGGCGGACTGAGTCAGCCTGTGCCAGCAAGTGCAACTCGTCCGTGATGAGTTTCTTTGCAATAGTGGATTCAACTCAACTGGTTCCATTCTTGTTATGTTCCTATATAAAAGCAAGGTTTCCAAGCGTGTGTCATAAAGTCTCCTTCACTGCTTTCCTTATTATGTTTTTTTTGTCCCGTGACTTGATTTTAACAGGAGTCATTTAATCCTTTAATGGACCTGGACATGGTTCCAGAGGGACCCAAACACATCCCTCCCTACATCTCGAGAAACAAGTCCTCTCTGGGGGAGCTGCTTTTAGGATTTCTCAAGTACTATGCCACAGAGTTCAGGTATCTTCCAATGAGTATCATGTTGAGTGGCTCTTTACCGTGTTGATTTTCTTGCTCCCATTCTTCATCTCCAACTCTCCTCGCCAACTCCTCCTCCCTCTCAGTCCTCCATTTCTCCTCACTGTCTTCTGTCCCGCTTCCTCCTCCCTGGTTTCATGTTTCTTGCTGAGGGGCAGAAGCAGGTGAGACCTTTGGCCTTACACAGCACTACCATGACATACCACGATCCCTGTGTTTGCAGTGTGTTACCACACCATCCCAAAGTGAAAAATCAGACTAACATTCATGGAGCAGACGGTTTATAGTGTCAGTGACTTTAGAAAACACAAGTTGAATGATTTTTGCTTTTGTTGGGGGGGGAGGGCTAATTCATTTATACATACATATAATAACATAAATATAACATAATTCTGATAAAAATAAGGCTAGGTTTTGTTTTTTTTCTGTGTTTTCATGACTTAAACTAAATCTATCTCATGCTTGGAAGAAACTTCATCTGTCTGCGCTTTGTTTGGAATAAAGTAGTATGCAAAGGCACTGCTGTAGTCTTTGAGGCGCTTGAAGATTGCGTTAACTTTCAGCCTAACGAGCACTGAGTGTAATCCCTTTCCTGTTGTTGTCTTTGTCTTGCAGTTGGGATAAACAGGTGATTTCTGTTCGAGAAGCCAGAGCGTTCCCTAAGAACAATTCTAAAGAGTGGAATAACAAATTCATATGTGTGGAAGGTATGCAGTTTATTGGAAGTAACAGGCCACAGCCACCACCATTTAACATTAGTATCGCTGTGAGAAATGTCCACAGTAATCCAACAGTGACTCCTTTTGTTTCAGAGCCTTTTGAAAGAAATAATGTCGCCAGGGCCGTCCACGAGAAGCTCAAGTTCGATGCCATTAAAGCGAAGTTTGCTGAGGTACGTTGAAGTTTTGATAACTGTGCTGGCTCTTCATTCTCCAAGCCGCTACGGGCCACATATGAGTTATTCATAATCGGCTTCTGTCTCCTCAGTCGTGTCGGTTACTACACGAGAGGAAGGAGCTGAACTCGATCCTCCCTTTCAGAGCCATCATCATTAAGGA
Organism: Oreochromis niloticus; assembly: GCF_001858045.2. NCBI lineage: Eukaryota > Metazoa > Chordata > Actinopteri > Cichliformes > Cichlidae > Oreochromis > Oreochromis niloticus. The sequence continues at coordinate 17,251,291 of NC_031977.2, forward strand.
GTCATCCAGGGGATGAGAGATTCCTCTAATTAGATGAGCTAACCGGTGTCCTCTACCTCAAGACCGTCTCCTGAAACAATGCGAGAACGTATTGATGTTCTGAGAGAGAAACCCTGCTGCGCTGGCACCTTCACGGCCGCTTCCATATCTGTGTTTTCTGTGGCTGTAAGATTCAAAATGTACCACCGACTTTCAAATGCATTGCTGTCAAATTTGTGTAACGGAGGATAATGCAGTATTTGAGGGAAAAATGTATTTTATAGAGATGCTAGAGGCCTCTGAAATTAAAATCCTGTTACCTAAACTGATGACAGAAAAATGCTGAACCTCTTATAAGAGATGGATATTGCTGCTATATGGCCTATTTTCCCTGCAGGGAATATGTTTATCAATGAACTGGGAGATGACTCTTATGTAAAGTTAGCTTAAATGGAAGCAGCAGCATTTTATTTTGAAAGGCGAGTCCCAGCCACTGATCTCGATTAAATTTCCACATTATTAGAGCCATACTGCACAGCGTTGTATTTAAAAACGATTAATCTCTGCCACGTATTTACATGTACAGTCTGTCATGTTTCTGTCTGGACCAACTTGTAACATCAAAGTTTATTTTTTATTTTTATAGGTCAATAGTGAGAATGTGGTGGATTTAAACACTTCAGACACTTTTTGCTTAAAATCGCATTAATTGCCCTCTAGTTTCCCACGCTCACTGCCTAAAGCTTAAGTCAGTGTTGTAATTTGAAGTGCCCTTATTATACTCATTTAATGGCTCCTAAATGTCATTTGGTTCTGCTAAAATTCTTTACCCGCTTCAAAGTGCAAAAGAAATCTCCCACTGCTTTGCTGCCTCTGTCTGAAACACACCTTTTGTTGTCTGGAGTGCATAAAAATTCTCGTATTCACTCTTGCAGCCATCTGCAGAATACTTGGTGTTCGATTTCTCGTAGCTGAAACATTTTATAGCTGGCTACCAGAAGCTGTATGTACTGCAAGCAGCTGCCTGCGCCTGGACTTAATCAGGTCCTCACTGTTTGTCTGAGGGCATATCAGACTAGCTTAGGTGGGGAGGTTGCCAGTTTGTTACCTAGTGATGTAGATAAGTAACTGTAGAAAAGCCTGGATTGCAAATGAGGTGTTTCAAGCAGTTAAACAGCTGCATTTTTGGCTGTTGAAACTTTGCAAACCTTTTATATGCACACAAACCTTTCAACAGACTTAAGGAACCCCCAAAGCACGATAAGGGTACTTTTAAGTCACCCGAGGGCTGCAAAGAGGCCAGACTCTAGATTTCCCCCCTTCCTGTAATAACTGGTCCATATGTCCTGCATCAAGAACTCAATGTCTGGTGTAAAGGCTGTGCAGTGTCATTTTAGAAATGTACTTGATTTATTTGTTATCCACTCGTGTTTGGATTACGTATACATAAGTTATTTAAAGAATTTACACTTCATGTAAATTTGTCTTTTCTTTCCTCTTTTTGTACATTTTGTGAGTTACTGACTTTTAAATGTTTATTTAAAAAAAATTAAATCTCTAAAGATGTATGATTGTTTTCAATGTATATTTTGGAGCTTCATGTGAAGTCCACCGAAATCTTGGCTATGCAAATAGAAGCACCAAAATCAGATTACTTTGTACACGGGCTTCTTTTGGGGGGGGGGAGGTGTTGTTCGTATTCACATGTCAGCACATTTGAAAATGCAACCAGCAAATTAAGGGTTAAAGACTTTTTTTTGTTGTTGTTTTTTTTTTTTTTGTATAAATACCTTGCAAATGTTTTGAGCCACCTTACTTTCTTTATCATTTGTTTCCGAGGAGCCAGACGTTCTTGAGCGATAGTTCTGCAGGTTTTCTGGAGGTCTTTCAAGGATTTTTTTTTTCTTTGGACATTTACTGCTTTTTCATCCATTTTCCCTCCGGTTCTTTTTTTAATGTTGTTATTTTTTGATTTACCACTGATATATGAATCATTAAAAATCACACCTACCTTAGGGGATGAACCAGTGTTGTGTCTACTTAAAAAAAGACAATTTAGAAAAGACTGAATCAATACTGGCAAATTTTAGTATAGTGCGCAGTGTGGCCTTAAAAATTTTGAAGAAAATGGACAGCATCAAAGAAGAATTTGTTGACCTAAAAAAAAATAAATAAAAATTATATATATATATATATATATATATAGGAGATTAACAGTATCTAAATGCCATGTGAGAAATGCATCTGGCCCTTCAGTTTATACGTCTACTGAGAGCCGTATCAGAAATGCTCTGGTGACTGTCAAGAAACCATTCAGTTTGCAGTTTATTCGCCCTCACCCTTCATGAGCTTATAAGTATAATTCGCAGATCTTTCGAGAAATTATGATCTTGTTTTTTTTTATTATATTATTTGCAGCCTCCTCTGGCAGCAGTGCGCCACTTGCTTTTTGTTCTTTGGTTTGACGACCTATTACAACTTGTTTTATGGCTCCTGTATAGTTCTGGTCAGCGGTTAGATACCTTACAAGATATGTGGGTGCGTGTGTGTTGCCACCAGCAGCAGGGGGGCAGGGGTAGTCTTTCAGCACATGGCCTATATTTAACTTGGGGAAGGGGATTTTGAACTTAAAGTCATATTGCCTCTGTCAGCTGCCACTGGCACACACAAAGATGCAGTGAAACATTGCTTTTTTAACATTTTGAAACTCTAAATTCTTCTTAATGTTCGCTGTTCGTGTGTTTGACTCAGTCTCTACTGATACGTACCCCCACCAACTGCTTTGCCCTTGTCTTACTTGACTCCCCACTTTTCATTCCCGGCTCTGTCTATTTCTGTCCCTCGCTGAGTCAGATGGACATCTCCCAACTTAGAATGACACAAACAGGCGGACCGACTACCAATTCAGAGTGACTCAAAACATCAAGAGGACTCTAAAAAACAATACTTGGAGTTGAAAAGAGAAGATTTGGGGGAAATTACCAAGATGGACGAATGTGAGAGTCTGTATTCAGAGATGACGGAGCTGCAGGAGTTTCAGTGTGAAGCTTCAGATGTCATGAGCCAGGACGATGAAGATGAATTGGAAGAACTACAAAACAGGTGCTTTTAAAAGAATCTGAATAACGTCATTTTTATTCATATTATCTCTGTTTTAGAGTGATTTTTTAAAATGTTAGCTCTTTGTCTCTGGGCTTCTTAGCATCAAATAATTTGTTATAAACAAGGAAAGGAGAAGTTGTGGCTTATCTCTATCTGGAAAACATAAACTCAATTTAGTTTCCATTAATCTCCATTAAACTAACTTAATGCCTTAAATAATCACGTAAAGAAGTGTCAGTGTGGCAGCTATATCAATGTTCGATGTTGTTCACCACCCCATGTTTTACATCTCATTTTTATACTAGTTTCTCTACTTATTCTTCCCATTTCATAAATAGTAGAAGAAACTGATATCTTGGTTGCATCCCAGAAGGCCAGGCATCGCTTTTCTAATATTACATGAATGACGCCTTGGGACGTCACCTTTCAGGGGGCTCGGATGTATTCATAGCCGGAGCGATGGCTCAGAGCGCATCAGATCGTTATTTTTTTCAGATCATCACTCTCACTGGTAGCCCGGCACCAAACACCTGGTCTAATGCTGGAGGTCTGCAAATCTCAAGTGATCATCTTGAGAAAAGATTAACTGGTGTTACTGTGTTTTCATCTTAGATTAACTCAGCTGCCTCGGTGCTCCAAAATGTTGCTCGAATATGTTTTGATTTGATTAATTGCTTTGTCCTCAGCTTATATTTCCATGAGCTGTGCCAAAAAGATCTCCTCTTGCAGTCAGACTGTTTAGTCATGCCTTTCCTTCCTCCCTCCTCATTCCTCTCACTCAGTCAATTCCTCTCTCCTTCAGTCTCCGAGAAGTTGTCCAGGACCCATCGGTGAAGCCCAAGCTCCAATGCCTAATGGTGGATCCGTCGTTCTCGATGGTAACAGTTCAGAGCGAGGACAGTGGTATTGTTTGGGAGACGGCCTCTAGCCGCTGCTCTACTCCGTGGGCCTCTGAGACGAGCTCCACCTCTGAAGCTTACAGCATGGAGGGCTCAGGAGCTGCGGGAAAGATCACCATCGTCTTTGATGAGGAGAAAGTAGTCCGCAGGAGGACGAGGTCTGGAGGAAGAAGCAGTAGGCTCGGGGACAGGCTGAGCCGACCTGGGAGCTCGAGATCGGCTTCAGCTCTAGGAGTGGAGAGACCGGAGATGGCAGAGGTTTCACTTCCCAATGTCAAGCAGGAAAATAGCAAAACAGAGACGGGCTTGGAGGAAATCAAAAGCAAAGATCAGCAGCTTTTTAGTTTGATTTCAGAGGGCTATGAGATTCTTAACATTAGAGTCCCCTCTAAACTACCCACTGTGGACGAGGAGGAGAGTACAGAGCTGCAGGACAATTTGTCTTATCTGGATCAGACTCCAAAGATCAAGTCTCATAACCACATTGAGTGGACGTTGCAAGATAATCAAGTCTTGCCAGAGGGGGAGGAAATACTGGAACACCAGGAGGTACTTTTCTGTTTCATTTGAAAGATTGTTATAATGAACTTTTTGATCTTTATTATGTTTCATTTGTCAGTTTAAGTGTTACAGTGCACCTTTTGGATTGAGATGCTGATTTTAATTTCTCCACAGCCCTCAAAGCAAGATTCTTCTCAGCCATCAGCAGACACAGGACACACACCCACTCAGAGAGAAAGCACCGGTGACATCGACTATTTCGAGAAGTTTACCCTTTTGGATGTGGTGGCTCCTGGAGAACAAGCAGAGCTGCAGGAGGAGGTTAAACAGCCTGCAGCAAAACTCCAAGCTGAGGAACAAAAGCCTGCAGGAGAAACAGCCACAGGCGCCCCCTCTGCATCCGAGGACTCTTTCGTGTTTGTTTCGGATGTAGATATAGTTGGGGAACACTTTGATGAGGTCTTTTATGGAGAAGGACTTCCTGCTGATGCACTACATCAGAGAGAAGAGGACAAGACTGAGAGCCAAGGAGGGATGAGAAGCAGACGAGAAAGCCAGAGGTCAACGAAGGGGAGCGGATCAGTGTTGTTTGAGAGTGAAGAGACCACTCTCACGCCCATCTTTATCTCTCCTGGACCTCCTAAGATCATTGACCCGATCCTGCTGGAGGAGCCCACTGCCATGTCCTTCATGTACTCTGACCTTTACGAGGATGCTGTGGGTGAAAGGAGGAAGAGTGATGAGGAATACTCTGAAGCAGAGAGCGTGGCATCTGAGAAGTCTTACAGGAGACGTTTGTCAGATTCAGAGGAGGCACATGGGTACCTGGAGAAGTTCATTTTAAAAGACGAAACTCCTACGCTGGATGTTCAACCAGAGCCAGTGGCCAGTGAGAGTGAAGGAAGGATGATGTGGCCGCAGAGTAAGTTTGAAATTACAGGATGTCTAATACGAGTACCAGAAGAAGAAAAGAAAAAAAAGGTAAAGAAGGAGGAACCAGAGGAGCAGCAAGTCAGTGTTGGAGACAGGAGTGAAGATTTGCACGAGCAAAGAGGAGTAGATAGGAGAAAAGTTAAAGAACCAGAGGAAATGCAACTCTCTGAGGCTACTCAGGAGGAGACTATAGGAGTGACCTTGGAAGATTCAGGTCAGGAGTCTAAACCACCGGAGAAAAAAATGGAAGATCAACAAATGAAGCTTGAAGGTAAGACAGACATGACAGAGTCTTCTGAGTGCAGCTCAGAAAAGCCACTTCCTGAAACTCACCAGGTGGACTGTAAAGTAGACCACACACAACAGAGTGAGGGTCATCAGAGAGAAGAAGAAAAAAAGTGTGAGCAAAGCTGCACTGAACCTGAGCATGGCTGTGAGGAGGTGTCAGAAAAGACTGATGAAAAGACGCCTGTAGTGCGTGCAGATGTAGAAGCACCTGTAAGCAGCAAGGTGCCTCCTGCTGTCATTAAATCTGAAGTACAAGCAGAAACCTGGAAGACGAGTTTGCCTGAGGAGGTTGTTTCTGACACCAAAATAGAGTCTGCTGATGAAGAACTAGTAACCAAAGCAGAGGCCTTAGCTGAAGTGAAGGAACCTGAGACTGTAACACAGGAAACGTTTACTCTGACTGAACCCTCGGCTCAAACACCAACGTTACAGCACAAAGAGGCTGAAGATGTTGGACCTGTTGAGGTTATCACGGACTGTGATGCTGCAGTGCACACTGTTGTGGAGGTAACAGAAAAAGCAGTGAATGAAAAAGAGATTCAAACCCAAGTTTGTGTTGATCTTCAGGAAGTGAGAAGTATTCCTGAAGGACACGAACCTCTGACAGGGAAAACTACTGCTGAGGACAAGTTGGATAAAGAAGGGTTAGAGGTCACAGCCACGTCCATTGAAGTAACCAAGCCTGTTTCAGAAGCAGTCATGACAGATGCAGATGAGAAACTTCATGTAACCCTTAAAACTCAGCAGAAGCAACAAGACATGATTGATGGTGAATCAGATGAAACAAACTCTAAAGTACCCGCAGAGACCAGTACGACTTTGGTGCAGGACATAGTGACCGTAGGTGATGAGCTAATCCTCCTCGTCCCCAAAGGAGAAGCTGTAGAGATGGATGTAGAGATCAGTCAGTGGTCAGAGAAAGATACGGTTCCTCTCCCTGAGTCTAACAGCACAGCTGAACTTCAGGCACCAGTAGAAGAAACAATGATGGAGTCTGAAGTCAAAGTAGAACCAGAAATCTCTGCAGTAGAAAAAGAACAAACCAGGAATGATTTCGATATGGACTATTCGCCACCTGCACCTGTAGAGGAAACTGACTCCAAGGAGGCGAAGATGCAGAGACCCACAGAAGAAGACAAAATCATCTTTACTCCCCAAGACGATTCATATGAAGTGCACAGAGAGGAAATACATCCTGAACAAACGGTCGTAGAACAGATGGCAGAGATCCACAAGATGGAAGAAACGAGCGTTATTAAAGAAGATCTAGTTCCACATGTTGAGCTGCAAAGAGAGGATGTTGAGCAACAAATGGAGCAAGATTGGGGATTTGCTGGGCGCCCCGATGTACCTGACGTTGAGATGGAATATGAAGTGATATCTAAACAGGATGCAAAGGAGATGCCAGAACCTGAAACACAGAGAGATGTGGCTGGGCTATTACCACAGCCTACTCTGAAGAAAGAAGAGGATGAAGAGATGGTGGTAGAGAAGGTAGATTATTTCCCAGAAGAAGAAGAAGAAATGATTGAGGCTGACTATGAAATAATCGACGCAGAGGAGGAAATGCAGGCCCAGTTAGCTGCTGAGCTACAGGGGATGGACTGGTTCTGTCTCACCTGTGGATTTCTGCTGTCAGAGAAAGACTGCATGTCTGGAGAGCATCACAGCCACGATGTGACTGCTGTGGATACGGCCTACGAAGAAATAAAGGTAATCTAATATTGAAGCACAGCTACACATGCTGGGCACATGCACTATTGCCTCACAGCAAGAAGGTTATCTGTGTGGAATTTGCATGTTCTCCCCATGTCTGTTCTCTCTGGTTCCAAAGGCATGCAGTTAGCGGGGTTAGGTTTATTGGTGGTTCTAAATTACCTCTAGGTGTGAATTTGAATGGCCATCTGTCCAGATTGTGCTCTGCCTTTCGCCCTGTGGCACCTGGGATAGGACCTACATCCTACAACTAATGCTGATGTAATTGCTCTCTATGGTACCTCACCTGATTTAGTCTAAAACAGCCTGTAAGGGGTTACTTAGCCTACAGTGGTTATTTCCTAAACCCTGAAAATAAAGCCAAGAGCAGTAGTCAGGATACAGTTTCCTTTCTGAACTATGATATAGAGTGCAATACAAAAAGTGGCACAGCATTAAAGATAAAGATAAAGTTAAAGATGACCTTTATCAGTCCCACAGGTGGGAAATTTGTTTTGTTACAGCAAAAGTGCAAGTTATGTAGCAGAAATTAGAAAACACTGGAATGCAATAAAATAAAAATAAAAATAAAATACTATATACAATAGAATAAAAATAGAATAATATATACAATAGAATAAAATAGAATACAAATACTATATACAACTGAGTAAGAAAGTACAAAAGTACAACTTTGTCAGAGAAAGAATTGCACATATAGCAGTCTTATTGCACGTGTGAGGGTTTGATCAGCTGCAAAAGTCTTTGTTGTGGAGTCTGACAGCAGTGGGGAGGAAAGACCTGCGAAATCTCTCCGTCCCACACCGTGGGTGCCGCAGCCTGCCACTGAAGGAGCTGCTCAATGCTGTCAGAGTCTGACAGTTATGAGTCCAGTCCAGTTTGCTGTTCAGATGAACACCAAGGTACCTGTAGCTGTCCACAGCCTCGATGTCCATACCTTGGATGTTCAGTGGTTGCAGTGGAGGATGTTTGTGCCTGCAGAAGTCTACCACCAGCTCCTTGGTTTTACTGGCACTGATCTGGAGGTAGTTCAGTTGGCACCAGTCCACAAAGTCCTGAGTCAGTCCTCTGTACTCCTTGTCGTCCCCATCAGTGATGAGGCCGACTATTGCAGAGTCATCAGAGAACTTCTGCAGGAAGCACTGGGTGGAGTTGTGGGAGAAGTCTGCAGTGTAGATGGTGAAGAGGAACGGAGCCAGAACCGTTCCCTGTGGGGCCCCCGTACTGCAGACGACCCTGTCCGACACACAGCCCTGAGTCCTCACATACTGTGGTCGGTCGGTGAGGTAGTCCAGAATCCAGGTAGTGAGGTGATGGTCCACTCCAGAGTTCTCCAGCTTGTCCTTCAGGACCGTGGGAAGAATAGTGTTGAAGGCACTGGAGAAATCAAAGAACATGATTCTCACAGTGCTCCCAGCGGTCTCCAGGTGAGAGAGGGAACGATGTAGGAGGTGAATGACGGCATCATCCGCAGGTTGGTAGGCAAACTGAAGTGGGTCCAGTGATGAGCTCACCAGGCGCTGAAGCTGAGCCAGGACCAACCGCTCCAGGGTCTTCATCAGGTGGGATGTCAGAGCCACCAGCCTGTAGCTGTTGAGGTCCTTGGGGCGTGACGTCTTTGGCACTGGAACAACACAGGAGGTTTTTCAGAGCTGTGGGACTCTTCCCAGCCTCAGGCTCAGGTTGAAGAGGTGCTCCATCACCCCACACAGTTGGTCCGTGCAGGACCTGACGACCCTCGAGCTGATGCCATCTGGGCCCGCTGCCTTCTTGCCATTAATCCTCCTCAGTTCCCTCCTAACCTGGGTGGTTGAGAGAGACAGGCTGGAGCCTTATGTTGAGTGTGTATTGGATGCTGTTGTTGGGGGTGGGGAGGAGTGAGCAGGGTGAATAGAGGAGTTGTGAAGTGTCTGAGGTGTCAGAGGTGGAACAGCAGCAGTGGGGGTGGGTGAGTCTGCAGCCGATGTTGGAGACTGCCTCATGGCTGAATCAAATCTGTTGAAGAAATGATTCAGTTCATTTGCCCACCTCACATCCCTCCCAGGCAGAGAGTTCTGATGTTTGTGGCCTGAGATCGTTCTGAGGCCTCTCCAGACTTCACCAACGTTGTTTTGCTGGAGCTGGTTCTCCATCTTCTGCCTGTAGCTGTCCTTCCCATTCCTTATCAGTCCCCTCAGCTTTCTCTGCACCCTTTTCAACTCCTCTTTCTCTCTGGATTTGAAGGCCCTCCTCTTCTGCTTGAGGACAGCTTTAATTTCTGGGGTAATCCAAGGTTTGTTGTTGGAGAAACACCGTACAGTCCTGGTAGGTACGGTGTTATCCACACAGAAATTAATATAGTCAGTAATGCATGTAGTAAGGCTGTCGATGTCCTCTCCGTGGTCGTCACAGATCACCTCCCACACAGTCGACTCAAAACAATCCTTAAGAGCCTCCTCGCTCTCCTCCGACTATGAACTGAACAGAGCAGAACACCAGTTTTTATGCCGTAAAATCAAATCCAAATTTTTTATTTTCTCTGGTTCTACAAGGTCAAAGTGGCTCCCGGCTGTTTCATCATTCAAACATGTAGCTGCTGACACAGCACAAAAACCACACTCGTCACTGACGAGTACTGCAATCAAGTAGCAGCTCATTATCCTACATCTCACCAGTGTTATGAACTCTTGTTATGAACATCACACATTTTACGGGCATTAGTTTATAATAAACTGGTCTTAAATTAGTCAACGTTTCCATTCAATGCCAACAGGCCGCCGCTTCTCAGGCTGCAGCCAAGCACATTGAATTGTAGTGATGCAATGCTCTGCTTTGATCGGTGCAAAGGTCCAGTGTGACATCATCACGTAGAAAATGATATGTGATCTGTTCACACACACACACACACATACATGCACTTTCCTCTCTCGCTGTGCCTCTGGGTGAGCTTAGGGTCAGCCATCACGTGTGGAAATGAAACCTTCTAACAATCAGCTATTTTAGTCTTTTTCCTCAAATTAAAATGTAAACAAACACGGATCTGTGTTTTTAGGCTGAAGGTTTAAGACACCTTTTATTGCAACAATCAGAGAAAACTCCTAGACACACACGCCTCACTAAGAGATAAGTTATTTCGGCTTTTCTGTGTGGTCTGTCAGGAAACACCTGACAACAGGACAGGGGTATGTCAAACTTCTGGCACTTAAATGAAGAGAAAGTTGGAACAATTTTAAGAAAGATTGAATGTCATTTCCAGCTGATATTTGAACCAGGTCTTGAGGATGTGTGATCCTCCATATTTATGTGAAGTATTGACAGCTGTAGAGAGTAAACAACATAAAGATCAAAAGAGCAAAGCTCTAATCTAAGTCTGACTTCAGCACCAAGAAGTGCAGTATATTCAAGTACTCCACAGAGGAGGAAAATTGATCCTGGCATGCTCACCAGGGAAACTTAGCAAACCTGTGTCCGGTCCAGTTCTCCAAGCTAGAAATTACATTGCACTGCTTCACTTCTTCATGCACAGGAGCCTGTTTGTCAAACACGTGTTAAACTGCTCTGTAATGTTATAAATCTGCTCTTAGATGAGAAATTCATAGCATTCAGAAAAATAAAGACTGGCTTATTTTAAGCATAAAACATTAGCCAGCTGACTCTCAGACTAATTTAGAACTAAGGTGTCAGGGCCCATAATTTGTGGTTGAATATTATGGAGCCAGCAGTGTGAAGGGAAATACCTTTTCAAGACCACAGTTACTGCTTTTAAAATTTAATGTGGTCATGATTGCTAATAACTCAAAGAAGTGAATCTTCTTGCTGGAACTGAATGGGCTGATATGGCTGTTGTTTGGAAAAAAAATCTTAATTGAATACATTCAAACATATGACTAAAGTCTGGCTGTTGGTAAAGCTAAAGGCTATCTCTGTGTGACTGGCCCAGGGTTGTGTGTGCAGGTATGTTCACACGTTCTCCTTCAAACACCTGTTCTGACTCTTAGCAGCGAGGAGGTCGGTGTCAAGAAGCAGAGAGCAGGGAGCGATCAGTGACCACATCTTGACCCAGTTAAATGTGAGCTGCTTGTGCTGAAGTGGTGACAGGGGATCGCCACTGCTCTTCTTCCTGGAATAGCCTCTCTGATGGCTCTCCTTAAAGCTGCAGCGGGCTCATATTTTAACTTCAGGATGAACCTGTTTTATCTCTCTGAATAGTAACAACTTGCGGGAGGGATTTGTTTAATCTTTAAACGAGATAAAGAACTCAACAGAGCAACTGAGAAAGTGTGACTCACTGAATAAACACATGATATAAATGTATTTTCCCTCTTGTTATCGTGAGTGAAAAAGAAAGCATGTTGTTTTCAGTTGGTTAATCACGTTGTGAAAGATGAAACTCCTCTGAAACCCTGGCAGAGATACCAGCCCACAAAGAGATCCTTATTCTTGTTTATCTGCTAGATTTTATTTAAAACTTTATAATCTTTCGAGGTTACGAACTCTGAGAGAGGTTTGGCTCAGCTTTGGCATCATATGCAAAATATTTCACTTTGCATCTCTACATTATTGTCAGGGTGCTTACAACTGATATTTCAATAGGAAGAGATCACTTGGAAGAACTGAACATCATTTATTGAGACAGAAAAACTTTTTAGCGATTAGACTTTGACGATGGTGGTACAAAATCCCAGCAGTGACAGGATTTAGGACAAGAAGGCTTGGATGGAGCTCTAACTGAGGTGTCTGTGAGGTGGAGATGGGGAGGAGAGTCTGAAAGGGAGAATGACGAGAGCACAGATTTAAACCACACAAAGTGGATGCTGATTTGCTCAAAGAAGGCGAGCAAGAAGATGATTGGACTAGAGTAATGATGTCAGTACTGAAACTGACAGGATGGGAAAGCAGTAGTGATGTAAAGAACAGAAAAGCAGCTGAACACCCAGGAAAGCAGGCAGATGAGTGATTGCAGATCTTCCTTACTGAACTTACGCACAAGCTTCATTTAACCTGTAAGTGTTCATAAAACAGGAGTCGCTAAATGGCTGGATCTCAGAGCTTCAGGGGAGATCGGAGAACATTGAGGACTTGGTGTCAGAGCTGGAGCTTGCCTACAACTCTGTGGAGGTAAAGCATGCTTTAGTTGCTCAAAGCAGTACTGTTAGCTCGTGGTAGAGTTTAATCAAAAGCCTCTCTTTGCTGTTCGTCTGGCTCAGGATCAGTTCATAGAGAGCGAGGCGGCCATGAAGGCTCAGAACAAGGAGATGATGGACGTGGTGATGGAGCAGTACAATAACATGTCTGTCAGCATGGAGGAGGAGAAGAAGACCAAGCTGGAGCAGCTCTATGATCAGATTGTCTCCTTCCAGGAGAGCATTGACTCAGCCAAGGCCATTCTGGAGACCACAAGCAGAGAGGCTGAGACTGAGGCCAGGGTGAGTCCCGAAGCTCCTCGGGCTGATTGCTCATGATGGTTTGTGTCAAATTTCTAATAAAATCTTCTTCAATCTGCTCCCTCACTAGTCGCCTGAAGACATTCATGCAAGGTAATTTGCTTTCAGTGAAAGCTGTGGGAGTGACTGTGATTTCACAGGACTTTAGTGGTAACCAGTTTGGCATGCTGCCTGACCTCCAGAACCCTGACCTGTGGAGCATGCCGGTATGCTGGATATTAAAATGCATGAGTGAATTTTTGTTTTATCATTACATATCTAAGAAACCATGACAAAAAGTCAATAAGTGCTAATTTATTTAACCAAAAACATGAATTTAACACAAAAAGTTTTGCCAAGAGATGCGAAGCTCAGTATGATCAGAAGACAGATTTATAATCATACTGACTGCCACAAAATAAAGCTCCATGTGGTGTAAGCATGGGTGAGGGTTTCTAACTGATCTCCTATAGCATAGAAATATCTAACACATAGGCTGCGTTTCCCAGGCATGGATTATATGTAGTCTTTATAATGGAGATCATCATTGAATTTTTCTTTTAGGTTAGCTTCAGGCTTAATCTGTGTCTGGGAAAGTTGGACAGGTGAGCAGATCGCTCACATTTTAATGCTGATTCACGTTGTGGTTTTATGGTCAGACTTACAGCAGCTCTGGACTCAGCCTCGACGATGGAGCTGGGTCCCAAGGGACTGCTGGTGTTTGAGGACTACGCCAAGGCCAACACTTCAAGCTCAAACCTCGCACAGCGCAAGGGGATCCCAGGTGGGTCTGCTGTGAGCTTGCACTGTGTTTGCAGATCTCGTAATATCACATGTACGTATATGTGGCATAAAGCTTCCTGGTGTGTGTCTCAGTGCCCCAGAGGCCGACACTGCTGCCGCAGGAGCCGGGCTCAGCCACCAGCACCAGCGTCACAGTTTACTGGAAAGTCAACCCTGGAGATATCATAGACTGCTTCCAGGTCTACTGCATGGAGGATCCACAGGGCGGTAAATACTGACAGGATGTTGCTTAAACTGAAAAATTGTGGAAGACTAATAGTTGTAGATCTTTTTTAAAAATAATGACGTTTAACAGTGAACAAATTAAAAGATTTCTGAGTATATAAATGTAAGGAGGTGTTTTATATCTGCTGTGGTCCACAGCTGTGTCAGAGGAGTACCGTGTGACAGTAAAGGAGAGTTACTGTGTCCTGGAGGACCTAGAATCTGACAAGATGTACAAGGTGTGGGTGATGGCTGTCAACTATACAGGCTGCTCTCTGCCCAGCGAGAGACTTACCTTCAGAACTGGTCAGTCTGCACACCGGACTCATGGCAACACATCTGTTGTCTGATAAAAAAAAGTTGAAGAACTGCTTTCATTTTTTCCTGACATGCTTGACAGAATTCAGATTTCTCCTCGACTATATTAAGACAATGTGCTTGGAAGCAATCTGGCTGTTTGTAGTTTACAGACGAAGCAAGAAAAGTCCTGCAAAGCCATAAAGGTCTACTTTACATTATAGTCGTCTCTCTTTGGCAGCTCCTACAGTGCCAGTGATAGACACAGAGCGCTGCAGCATCCTGTGGGATTCAGCTGCTCTGAGGTGGAGCTCAGCAGAGCAGAGTCCCGGACAGAGTTACACTTTGGAGTACTGCCGACAGTATGAACTGGAAGGAGAAGGGCTCAGGTGGGTGTTAACCAGACCGGTAAGCACACTGACACGTTACTACACTAGATGTTTATGTAAAATGTTTGTTTGTGCATATATTTTTGCTGATGTGACTTCCAGATCCATCTCAGGTATCAAAACCTGTGAGCAAAAGATTCTCCTGCAGCCCTGTGAGAATTACCTGTTTTACATCAAAGCTGTGAATGAGGCTGGGGCCAGTGAACAGAGCGAGGCTGCACTCATTTCCACAAAAGGTATCAAGAACACATACTTCACAAATCATGTTTAGAAATTTAAAGGATGTACATGATATCATGGGTATGAATGGTGCGGTAGGGTGGTGCTTTAGATTTCTTTGAATTGTTCTTTTTCCAGGCTGTAATGATTGTGCAGCATACATCTTTAATGCCTTACAAGAAAACAAGAATTGTTTTGTTTTTTCTCTAATCCACATTGGGTCAAAAGTATGCATGCAGGCTTATCAAGTTGCACCCCAACAGATGTTTTTTGGTAGCCATCAATAAGCTTCTGGTATAATTCTGACTAAATACTACTCTGCTTGGCAGAATCGGTAGAGTTAATTTAAATTGGTAAAAAGAACAGTCCAAGGAAATCTTGATTATGATGATTTTATGTTCACAAGTGTACAACCACCCTACAGAATTTCTGCTCCCCTGCTTATGCTTTTATACTCTCTGCTACTTTTGTCTTGAGGGACGAGGTTCCACCTGCTGAAGGCATCAGCTCATCCTGCTCTGCAGCTCTCAGAGAACCAGACCACTCTGCACTATTCCCAGGATGCACACAAAACCGCCTCGCTCACAGGCACACAGTAAGTGTAACCCAAGAGCACGTCCAGTAGACCTTATTAGGAAAACTCTTTTTAAAATCATCGTGTCCTAAAGGTGTCCATCCATCCTGGGTGAGCTGCTGCCAGCGCGAGGGATCTATTACTGGGAAACCAGTGTGTCACAAAGTACGGCCTACAGGCTCGGAGTGGCATACAGCACTGCCAACAGAAACAGCTCACTGGGGGAAAATAGCCTGTCCTGGTGTTTGCAGTGTAGTCCCTCACCATCAGGGTAAACATAAGGAATTTTCACCCATTGCTGTGATGCTTCTGATAGTTTTGGTATTTAACTTCCACTTTTCTCTGTCTTTCTGTCCCTCCAGTTTCAGGTATCAGTTACTCCACAATGACATTCAGTCCAGCGTGTTTGTGACTGAGATGCCTGACCGAGTGGGCACTCTCCTGGACTACCAGCTCGGTCGTCTGTCTTTCTACAATGCCCAAAGCGGTCAGTTATTAGGCACCTTCAGACAGAGCTTCACCCAGCCATGCCAACCCGCTCTGGCTTTGGAGTTGCCTGGCAGCCTGGAGATCAGCATGGTGCTGGTGGTGCCCGAGTTTACCAAGGACAGCTAGCTCTGCTAGTAGCCTAACACAGTGGAGAGTTTACAGGTCACGATGGACTCTTAAAATGTTGAAGAATAATGCAGAAGAGATGATTCCTCTAAACCTAATATATGGATTTGTGTGTTGTTAGCGAAAGGAAGAATGATCACTTCAAGCATCCTTGGATTTCTTGAAAGGTGGTATACAAATCTAAGTTATTATTATTAGTACTTCAACCACATAGAGCTTTAAAAGCTAGTTTTCTGCAATTGAATACAAATAAATATGTAATTGGGTAAAGAAAAAACCAAAAAAGGACGCTGTCAATTTAAAAAAAAGAAGTTCTATTTCATATAAATGGATTTAAATTAAGTGATTTATTTCCCCCATTGATGAGCGCGTTGTACTTTGTACACAAAGAAAAATGAAATGTGAAAAATGTTATAATTCTGAACAAAACGTGTGACAATTTTTTTTTACTGTTTTTGTAAAAGTTTTTCTAATTTCGCCCAGTTCCTTCAATCCCTTCATCACAGATACTGTTAGTAAATACTCGAATAACATATAGACGTCCAAACACAACCACTGTATAATTAGTCCTTCAACAAATTGTTATTCAAGTTTTTTTTTTGTCACCACAAAGTTTTAGACTGAGTTTGTGTCTCCAAACATACACTGTGGCACTTTTTAAACTGTTTCATAATGTGAATAGGTTTGTTTTGTGTAAATAACCTTTTTAAAGAGATGTGATCAGTTCTTTGTTTCTTATGTGCGACTGTCAACAAATGCAGATCAGCTGTTTTTCTTCTTCTGTCTTGTAAAAACTGATTTTTCTGGTCTGAAAGAACATGATTATTTTTCTATCTGCTCAACTGGACTAATTGGTTTGACTCATTTACCATCCAGCCATCCTCCCCTTATCAAGTTCAGGGTTGATGAAGCCTGTCTCAGCTGTCACAGAGAGGCAGGGTACACTCTGGACAGGACGCCAGTCTGTTGCAGGGACTGTGGGAGGAAGCTCCACATAAACTCCACATAGAAAGGACCCTTTATTTGAACCAAGCACCTCTGTGCTGCAGATGTGTTTTGACTCCTTTTCCCAATAATATGTCACCACTAGGGGGCCTCGGTGCTCCGTTAACTGTATTACTGTCTTTTTAAAAATAATCTTTCTGGAAGTTACGAGAACTGTAAACCTGATCTGAACCAAATGACCACAAAAAGAAACTGAAATCTAATTATTTTCCAGACAAGCTTTTTTTTTGGTGTTTGTCCTAAAGATTGTATTTCCACCCATATGTATTTGTTACTCAATTTAGACTTTCAAATCCTCTTTTATAAGCAGGTTTGTGAGCCACAAGCGATCATCACAGTTACATGCTTTTGGAGAGGACATTCGCAGTTATTGCGTCATTATTTTCCAGGCAATCACACCATTTCCCCCTTCTCGCTCACCTCTGACACCTTTTATCATTTCTGGGAAAATGGAAAGAGGGAGGGAGCAGAAATGTGGAGGGTACACACATGCAACCCATCAGTGACCAGATGCTCCATGTGATGTGCTGGATTCTTCGGCTGGAGCCTGGAGAAAAGCCCTCTTAGGAGGGACAGCCTTCCTCTGGTGGACAACACTCTGTTGGAGCCACCAGATTTCTCTTGATGCTATTTAATATTACTTGACAAACATATTGTTCCAGCACAGGAAGGCAGAAGATGACCAAAATTTCTAACAGATCCAAAATGTGGTATTTATTTCCAGCTACTGCACCCGCTTCCCAAGCCATCCAGGAGAAATCTCAGCAGGATACTCGCCTTCACGTGACTGACTTGGACAATACCTGGAGTCAAGTATGCGTCGTTTCCTCTCAGCTTTCTCTGTGATTAATTTTTTCCAGGCTGAAGGCCAAAACTAGACAAAGAGCCCTCTATCCTCCCAACATCTAAACAAATGATCACACAGTCAGTAGAGGTACGGCAGGCAACAGAGAAATCTTCTGTAATTGTTACTGGAAAAACCCAAAAGCATGCCTTGATGCTTTGGCTTGGTTTGAGGATGGAGGAAAGATCAGCATTCAGAAATTAAACAGGATGGCGAGAGTCTGTGAGAAAGTTCTTGTCTGGTGTTAGAGGACATTATTTTGACTATTGTTCAATCACGCCACAATATTCAACAATACTGGGGGGGGAAAGCCAGAAACCGTTTTTATCATATATGCATTTTAATAGACACTTACAGATTGTGAGCAACAGAAATTACAAATATAATTTTGGATATATGTATCAAAATGATGAAGAACACAGCATGTTGACACTTGTACAAGACACGAGGAGTCATGAAGGCACACTTTTCCCTTATGGTCCTTACAAGACGGCTGACCAGCATCAACCCCCCCCCCGAGCACATCTGTTTCAGAGCACATCTGTTTCAGAGCACGGTGCTTTCAAGAGCATGCGGCCATGAAGTGACTTTTTGAAGGTCTGAGGTGAAGAGAAATCATATAAAGGAATCATACGGAGTAGAAACACTTCGAGGGAATTTCTAACTTTGTGGTCCAAATTATAGTGTTTAAAAAAAACAAACCAAGATAACTAATGAGACATTTCCAACCCTTTCAGTCTGTGGCACAGGAAATTATAGCAGCACAAAACTGAAACGAAACTGAGCGAAAATGGTAGTGGAAAAAAGAAAACAAAAGCAACAGCAGAAGTGAGTAGATTCTTAAAGCCACATGACATCGTGAACAAAAAAAACCATGATCCTCGGGTCACACACAAGCACATTAGTCCCAAATATAATGCATGGATGGCCCTTCTCTTACCTCTGTGTGTCTAGCAACAACATTTTGAACAAGCTGCTCCTTTTTAGAGGAAACAGGAAGTCAATTTCATTGATTATCCTCATAACAATATTTACAACTGTACACAGCAGAGGAACTGAAACAAAGTTAAATAAGTTAAATTAGTTACTCTTATAGTCATGTCCGCGCACACACTGTACATTACACCCATTCAAATGTTAACAGAATTTATGGAACATTTTAAAGTGGACACGAGGAAGGTACTTAAAGAGATCCTTGGTGGTAAAACATGTTAAGTGCTCTAGCTTAAAAGTGCTCTACTGTAGTGACCAAGGTCTCGAAGGTGTCCTTTAAACGAAACAAAAAAAGAGTGAAAAAGTTAAAAGAAAATCTGCTGAGTGGTCCACATTGAAAGGTTAAACTGTGCCGCTGATTTTCCCTGCTGGACTTTTTCTTTGAACTTTCTGTGTCTTTCTCATCAAGCACCACTTCACAGCAATCCATCGCTGACCACATACATGCACGCTTCTTTTCTTTTTTAAAGCCTCACATGCACTGTCACTTCTCTTCCAGACAAAATCTCTCATCATTATCTTAAAATAGCCTCTTGTATTTATATAGATATGCTTCCATTCATTTTTTGTTTGTTTGTTTGTTTTTTTAGAGTCATGTTCTGAACAGCACCTTATGTGTGCAGGGTGCTGCTCTGCGATTCATAGAAACGGAGCAGGATTTAAAGGTCAGGTGTTAGGCAGGAGTAGAGCTCTTCGCACTGGACAGACTGGGTTTGGGCTCTGGTCTGTGGGGTTTGTGCTGTGGGCTGCTGCGCAGGTTGTCATCCATCTACAGCAAAAGGATGTACAGTTTAGTTAGTGCCCACAAGCACAAGCAAGAAATGAAAACACACCATAAACACGACTGAGATGGTACCTGCAGAAAGCAACTATGAACCCATGCAAAAGAAGAGAAAAAGGAAAGCAGAAGCACCTTTTCTATCAGATTGGATTCTTTGTTTACAAGCTGAGTTAGTTTCTGGAGGTTGGCATCCATTGTTTCCTGAACAGGTGGGAGAGAACCTGGAGAGAGATCAGGCGAGGGAGCACAGACAGAAGAAGAGGAAAAAGTAGAAAGCAGAGAGTGAGTGGAACAGGAGCAGTGTTAGACCATTTAACACCCAGAAGTAAAACCAACAGAAGAAAGAGAAGAAAGAAATATGTGTGAAGAATTAAAGTGCTGATGATGTTCTGTGTAAAGATGTTAGTTGTTTCAAGCGCTTACAAATAAAAGCTATAGCCACTACAGAGTATTACCAGCTTGTGCAGCAATCTTACAAAGGTGGTCTGAGCTGAAGTAGACTGCGAGGATGTTGTCACAGAAGCATGTAAGGTTATCCAGCTGTCTGAGATGGCTCTGCAGAGGGCTGCTGGGAAGACTGGCTTTATGAAGGGGAGCCAGGAAACCAAACACAAAGGCATCCAGACTGGTCGGCCTAATAGCACAAACACACATGTACAGAAACATACATTCAGACATGTTAGAGGATCAATCAGAAAATCTTTAAAGCAAAATTCTGTTGCTTTTTCCCTGCACAAAATAGAGCTGCGAGATTAATCAACTTTTCATTTAAAGTTTAGCCCTCGTGACAAATTATGGAAAACAAAAATGATGATCAAAATAAAATATTTTGCTTGTTTCTCCCCTTCCTAAAAACTTAGACTCACACAGTGTTTAATTCAGCTTGAGCCAGGATGATGGGGAAAAAGTATTTTATTAAAAAGAGCGATCACAAAGGAGTAAAGTAGGCACAGGACAAAGGATTCTGAGGGCTCACAGCCTATACCCTACGGAGGTGAAGGACTAAAGAATAAAGAACCTTGTTTATTTCATGTATTCATTTTTTAATAAGTTTTCAGCTGAATTGCAATCCAAGGACAAGCAGAGATAAAAAGTTCTCAAATAAATCAGAATTATGCGAGTTTTTCAGGTTTTTTAGTCTATTCTGCTTCCCCATAGCAGTCTAACTGTGGAGTGCATGAATGCTTCTCTAACTAAACACAAAAAGTATGCAAACACTGGAGAACTCACGAGTTGCCAAAGAAGAAGTTAGCTGTTCCCAGTCTGTAGGAGAGCAAGTTCAGGCACTCTTTAGCATCACTGTAGATCTACGGGACATACAGAGAGAGACACATTTACAGCTCTGAAAAAAACAGAACCTCACACCAGGCGAAGTTTAAACTGTGTCTAAGCGACGCATCGGTACAGAGCGGCGTTTACCTTTCCCTCCACCTCAGAGATTCTGTGCAGCGGTGCCTCTCCTGTGGTTAGAAGGATGCGGGAGAGGGCGCCGCTGGCGAGACGTCCTGGTACGAGAAAATTCAGCGGGAAAGGCGAGCGTGAGGCGAACCAGGGCCGTGTTAGATTGGAGTAGTTTTCTGCATCGACCCAGAACGTGTGCAGCTGCGGGACGCAAACATCACCCTGTTAGCTTGCGACCAGATGTTGTCAGGGAAACAGCAAAAGCAAAGCGCTTACCAGAGCTGGTCGCAGCTTCTCCTCCAGCAGAGCGATGTAGGCCATTGTATCTGCTCCTTGTCTGGCTGTCAGCTCATAATCTGCATTAAACCTCTGTTTAAAAAAAAAGAAAAAATAGATGTAGAGATTTATAGATTTGGCTAAACAGTTTAGGACACATGCTGAAGAAGCAGGCACACTCACTTGTTTCCTCAGAAAGTTAAGAATTTGTGTTGGTTCTTGAACTGCAGTGTCGCCGCAAAGCAATTCTGGGACAGTCACTGTGATTAATAGGAAACACACATTAAAGTTGGATATTACAACTGACTAATGTCTTATTAAAGACATTGAAGTTCATCATGCTCAATGTAATTTACATTTACCAGCCACAACGGGGAGGCTGGTATTGCTTTAATCATGTGTGTGCGTGCTATCAAGGCAAAATGCGGTCTCTCGAGAAATAAACTGTGGGAAGAACTGCCTCAGAGATGGCTCTGAGTACTTTGGCAGGTGTTTACACGAGGAGTTTGTTAAGTCTGCGCCACAACCGTGCAAGTGTGCTGCAGAGAACAAAAGGCGTGGTTCAGAAACTCACAGATCTTCGAGTTTCAATATGTAAATATTTATTTAACTTAAGTTGCATGAACAGATAAAAATATTTTAAAAGAATGCATGAATTATGCATTCTTTATAACTATATGTACAGTTATATATTCAGAATACAGTCTTGTATGGGTTCACTGATTCTCCGTCTAAGGCATGCAGAGCCTAAAACTGTAACACTGTGTTTATGGGAGGGTGCAGCCCACCTGTGATTGTTTTCCATGTCCAGTCTATTGGAGAAACTGCGACTTTTGCCCCAGAAAACTTGGTGTATGCCTGAAAGAAAACACGTGTTAGGGAAGGTTTTAAAAAAAATACCACTTATAGTTCAAATGTAATGTTATGTTGGAACAAATGATCTAAGAGCAAAAGTACTACAGGATAAAACTACTTTCAGGGAGATGAGTAGACCTTTTAGAGCCACAGTGCAGGACTTTCACACTTCAATCAAAGTTTTACACAATCTCAGTCTTGTAGTACAGATGAAAGCTCGCCGCAATCAAGCTTTGGCATCGACTGCAAATTCTAATTTGGCACAGGGACACTATGATTACAGCGCTCACCTTCAACAGCTCCAGAGAAAGAGAGAAAATGTGAATAAAATAACAAAAATTAGAAGAAAAATAAAAATGCATCAAAATAAAGACCAGCATGTGCAAAGGTTAGGGCTACAGGGGACTATTGTAAAGGTGGGTCATTCCACCATCTTTTAAAAAACTGGGGCAGATACCTATATCTATTTTGTTCTATTCAGATTAAACTGTCGATTGATTTTTTTTTTTTTTGGTGTTTTTTTCGGTACAACTTGCCATATTTGTTTAATCCATCATGAAAGTTGAATGAAAATAACATTTTGTGACTAAAAGTTTAGTGTTAATAAGAAATACTATACATGTTTTATTTAGCAGCATAGTGAAATGTAACTTTATTGCATGTCACTAGTTGTCTTTTGCAATGTGAAGTTTTTTTTATTAGTGTGTGCTCAAATATGAGAGTATACAGGACAGCTTTAGTTTAGTTTTTTTCAGATTTTAGCTAGTCAGTATTCGCACAGAGTTTCGGAGATATTAATGTTCAAGCATTGGTTCAGATTTTTTTAAAAATGGGTTGACGCGCCAGTTTTCACAAAAATATATCTTGAAACACAAAGCACAAGTTTCAAACCGATCATTATACATGTTCAAACTTTGAACCATAAAATGTTTAAGCAAATTTAATGATTTGAAACAAGAGACCCAGCTGCAAAAACCTTTTAGTAAAAAAAAAAAAAAGGTCACTTTCAGTGTTTACAATGATCTGCAACACACACAAACACAAAACAGCAAATCACAACATACCATATTACTCATAAACCACAACTGCATCAATAGATAATTATTTTCTAAATCAAGAAAGGTTTGCCAAAATAAAATGATGTATTCAAAACAAAAAAATTCCACATTTGCTTCCAAAAACATTAAACTACATTAAAACTTCTGTTTTTAGATTGACTAAAAGGTTCAAGAAGAAATGGAGAGGGCACTCTATCCTGCTCCTTCGTACAATTAAATTATAAGGCTGTTAAAGCCATCAGTCACAAATTTATTCGATTAGAATCTGACATTTAAACTAAGTCCTCTCAATCAGAAAATCAGAAAAAGTGTCACCTTGTGGCAAGAGCTGCAACTACATGCACCCAATGACAGATAACATGTTAGCAGCAAAAAACTGTTAATTTTCGGACGGTGTTATCAGGTTAGCTATCATCTACAGCTTTTTGGCCAAAATTCTTCAAATATACCTAAAAATATAAATATTTTTTAAATCCGAGGCTCAACCAGCTGACCTTGAGAGATCACAGCTTTTCAAACAATGGGAGTGACTTATGACAGCCAGCTACACATGAAGGACAAACCCTGCAGCCAGCACAGCCGTGACTCTGTGCTTGGGACATGAAGTCCAGCTGGACACGCTGTTATTTTCTATCCTGCACATCGATGCGGCTAACTTACCAGGCAAGCTGCAGCAGGTAAGTTAGCACGGAGGCTAACCACAAGGGACAAGAGAGGAGACGCAAAGCAAACCGGAGACGTGACGTACCGTTTTAAAAGCGGCGCCAGGTGCACTGAGCGTGTTGTGTTTGTAAGCAGGCTGTGAGCTTACCAGAACTATGAGGGACTCGGTGTGAACAGAAGGCAAACCCCAGTCTCCTCCCCAGCATCTCAGCTCCATGGCAGCCGCCATGTTTTGGTTCATTCAACGGGACACTGACGTCACAGGGTACCTTTCACATCAGAGCCTCCAGGGTTAAAAAAAAAAAGAAAAAGAAACAGAAAAAAAATCAAGTTACATAACAAATATTAAGGGTTTTCTGTAACTCTTTTTTTAATAAACATTTATTAATTCGTTTATTTATTGATTCATAATTCAGTACTGTTTTTTTCTTCTTCTTCTTCTTCTTCTTCTTCTTTTTTTTTTTTTTTTAAAAAAGCGTTGTTTTTCAGCCAAATTATTTTAAACAAAGATACTGGCCCAGTGTGAAACAGTCTCTGTGGGACTGCAGGTCACATGGCAATCACATGGCAGCAGCATTATGTGTTTAGGCATAGTCAAGGCAGCTTGGTGAAGTTCAAACCAATCATCAGAGTAGGGTAGAAAGGAGACTGAGACTACTTTGCGCATGGCATGGTTGTTGGTGGCAGACATGCTGTCCTGAGCATTTAATTTTTTTCCCCACACAACCATCTCTGGGGTTTGCAGAGAATGGTCCAAAAAGGAGAAAATATCCAGTGAGCAGCAGTTCTCTGCGTGAAATTGCCTGGTTGGTGTGAGAGGAGAATGGCCACACTGACTTGAGCTGACAGGGAGGAAACAGTAAAAGTGAGGTATGCAGAAGAGCATTTTTGAAGACACAGGACTTTGAAGCCTTAAGGCAGATGGGCTTCACCAGATGCCTCTTCTGTCAGCTAAGAACAGGAAACTGAGGCCACAGTTCACATGGGCCAAGATTGTACAGGGGAAAACATGTTGCCATGTCTGATGAGCCTTCATTACTCCTGACACATTCAGATGGAAGGGTAAACAGAATGAAAGCACAGATCAATCCTGCCTTGGATCAACTGTTCAGACTCCTGGTGGTGGTGTAATAGTGTTGCGGATATTTAGATATTTTGGCACACACAGATGGTTCTTAGTACTAACTGAGTATCGTTTAAACGCCACAGCCTACCTGAGTATTGCTGCTGATCAGTGTGCCCATTGTCGGATGGCTGCTTCCAGCAGGATAACAAGCAGTGTCACAAAACTCAAATAATCTCTTCAGCATGATAGTGAGTTCAGTGTACTCAAACGGCATCTTCAGTGACAAGCTCTCAATCCAGTAAAGCATCTTTGGGATGTCATGGTTTGGGAGAGTCACATTAGATATTTGCAGAAATTGTGTGATGCTATCATATCAATATGGACCAAAATCTCTGAGTAATGTTTCCAGAAGCCTTTTCAATCTATGCCACAAAGGATTAATGCTGGTGAAGGCAAAATGGGGTCCAACCACCTTCTAGCAAGTGGACAGTGAGTGTATATTATACAGCAGCTACAGTAGTTCTTGATTTATCCTTTATTTGTTCCTTGCCTTGCTCCTTAGATGCTTCCAGGCAAATTTGGAGCTATGGTGATGAGGTTAGCAAGAAAAGCAAATACTCAGTGAATAAATGTTAATTGTAATTAAACTCTTTGATCAGCAACTAACTCATGTGGTTGATGTTTCTCCAGTGTTTTATGCTGCTACTATGGCAATACTTCAGAGCCAGAAATGACATGCTGAAAAAGTCATGTCACTCAGTTTCTCTTTAATGTTCTCTAGTTTCATACATTTAAAACAGCAATCTGTCACGAAACACTGATTTATTAAACAGCAGCAATGGAACAAGCAATCATTTCATATTTTGATTTCCATGTAAAGTAGTAATTTCCATTTCAGTGTTATTTTATTGATTATTTTTTTTACCCGCCAGAGCATTACTTCTGTCCAAGAGCTGATAGGCAGACTGTTAAAGGCTGCCAGGTGTTTGTTCAAAGGCCAGACAGCCAGACACAGGCAGATGTACCGCAATAACGCACCGAGGGATGGTAAATGTCTCTCACTGGCTCGAACCAGCGGCTGAGATGTTGAAATGTACTTGAGGTTAGTTAAAGGAGAAAGCATTAAGACGAGCACCAGACATCTATCATCAAATGTTTCCAGGACTGAAAACTGCCCCGAGCCTCGCCCTCTGCTCCTTCGTTCCTGCATTCTCCTTCTTAAAAGAAGCTTCGCAGAGGTACAAAGAACCCGTTACATTAAATCAATTTAAAATTAAAAACATCTGCTGTAGATTTATGCAGTTCAGTTGGCTTATTGATGATGAGCCAGGGCATCAGATCCTCGTTTATGGCACACATTCATGATGTTTGTGAAAAAAATAACAACAGCCAGCTGGAATCAAAATGTTCCTCCCTTGAGGATTACAGGCATCTGGTTGGAGAGTTGGCTGTCTCTATACAGTGTGATTTAGAGCACTTTTCAGCTACTTTATTACAAATCCCCCAATGTAGCATGACTCTAAATAAAAAATGGGTCATAAATACATGAATCCCGCACACGTTAGCTCGTACAGTATGTGGAGAGAAAAAGTCTCACAGTCATTTTCAGAATAAAACAACTTTCCAATTCCCTTTTTTAGTTTAAGTTTTACATTTCTTGTTTATACATTATTTAATCATAGTTGGTGTAGCAAGGGGACACTCCCCCACCCAGACTATTAAAATGGTCTCTTCACTGTGCCACTTTCATAACAGTAGCGGACACTCCCCTTTGCTTTAAAGGCTGTGGCTGTGGACACAAGACTATCTCACCTCTGCTGAAATTTTGGTTTAAGATCTGGAGTTTTTATTTTCAGCCTGTGTGAGATCAGCTTATTGATCTGCAGGAGGACAGTTCAGAAACAGGACTTCTTTTGAGGTGTGCCCCCCCTTTGAAGCGCTGATGATTGTTATGTGCGTCAGAGCGGCAGCTCTGTCCCTGCTGCTGCAGCATCTGGTGCTCAGTGTCACAGCTCAAGGTGTTGGTAAGTGCTGGCGGCATCTTGCTATGCATGCTCTTCTGCAAAGCATGACATATTTTGTTTCTGTGTTCTTTATATGTTAAACTTAATCTTTTCTGCTGACATATTCCTAAAAAGCTTTTGTTTGAAAGTGAGTTGCACAAAAAAAGGGAGGGAGGGGGTAGCTTTGGTGATGGTAATTGCTGGAAATTAGGTTGGCTTTTTTGTGGCTTGTAGAGTTTTATGTCCAGGATCCAGTAACAGTCTGACCTAAATAAGGTGGTAGAAGGACACTAACCGTCATCTGAGAACTGCATTTGCAAATCTTTGATTTTCCTGGAATCTACATGCAGATCTTTCCGTGCAATTTCTTGTCACTGTGTATTATTCCTGAAATTCCACTAATGGCAGTGTGAATGTGTGTGAGTGGGTGTTTGTGTGCGTGAGTGTGAGGCAGCGGGTTTGTTCCAATGGAAAAAGTTTACTGCTGGACCTTTCTGCAGCTCCCGTCTACCACTCCATAAAACACACAGCAGGGTGCTGACATGAATGCACACATGTGCACACGCGCAAACACACAAATACACAGGTACACTGTGACACATAATAAAACACCACAGTGCACTGACTCAGCAGCAGCAAAACAAAGTGTGCTGGGAGTCACAGCTAATAAGACAAAATACTGAAAATACTTAGATGAACTGGTCATTTGCTTTGTTTTAAAAATATGTCTTTTCTCTTAAGATTTCTTCTCACAATTGTGGTATAGTGCTAATCCAGTGTTCTCCTTCCTGTGTTAGTCTATGACCTGCTGGTGTCACCAGACTGTCTGCCAGACTTGCTCCAAGGAAGCTTGAAGAACAAAGGAAGAGATGAGGCTTTCCTGCTCTCATCCTTTAGGCTCCACAGCAAGGGACCCACCTCTCTCTTCAGTGTCATCAACCCCACAGACAACACTAAATACCTTGACCTCACCATGCAAGCCAAACTGAGCAAAGGTGAACACTGACACATACTGAGGAGCCTGTGGCAAATGCAGGCCACTCTATTCTTTGTTTTAGCTTCTTTATGGCTTTCATTCAAGCGTCTCTATATCTGCAGTGACTGTTCGTTACCAGAAGACGGATGGCAGATTTGGTACAACCAGTTTCAACCATGCATCCCTGGCAGATGGACAAGAGCACCACGTGATGCTTCATGCCAGCGGTCTACAGCGTGGCCCTGGTCGCGTTCACATCTATGTAGACTGCAGGCTGGCTCACACTTTGGATGGTGTGCCAGCCGCGTTTGGGTCACTTCCACAAGGTCCCAACAAGGTGGCACTCAGGACGCTGCAGTCAAGAGGACAGGTGAATGAGAAGTTTGTGGCTGAGAGAAAATGTACTGACGATATGGTGCATGGAAACAAAAACAGTGACTTTTCAAGATCTGATTTTGAGTATATTATTTTGAATAAGAAACAACCCCATGTTTCTCTTCAGCCCGGCTGACAAAGAGTCAGAGCTCTGTTGAACCGAATATTTGGTTGTACTGTAACTGTAACCAGTAATGACTTCACGAATTTCTTTAAAAATAACATTTTAATAATTAGAGAAAAAATTACTCAAAACCATCTCACAGATGTATCATTATATACAGCTGCTTTCAATACTATTGATATTTATTTAGAGTCTTTCCCCCGATTGATCTTTTTGGGTTAATGCCAGTAATTACTTCCTCCAAATCATCAACGTGTCCTTTAGACTCCGTTCCTACAAGAGTGCTCAAAGAAGTCCTACCATTAATTAATGCTTCGATCTTAAATACGATCAGCCTATCTCTATTAATCAGCTCTGTACCACAGGGCATCAAGCTGGCAGTAATTAAACCGTTACTTAAAAAATCATCACTTCATTCAGTTATCTTAGCTAATTATAGGCCAATCTCAAACCTTCCTTTTATCTCAAAAAATCTTAAAAGAGTAGCTGTAAAACATTTAACACATCATCTGCAGAGGAATGGTTTATTTGAAGAGTTTCAGTCAGGTTTCGATAACAGGTTTCAGAAGATCATTTGTTTCAGAGGTTACAAATGATCTTCTTATGGCCTCTGACAGTGGACTCATCTCTGTGCTTGTCCTGCTAAACCTCAGTTCAATACTGTTGAGCATAATATTTTATTACAGAGAATAGAGCATGTCATAGATACTCACTGCAGTGGTTTGAATCATATCCATCTAATAGATATTAGATATATAATTTTTTCTTCACACACAAAGGTTAATTATGGAGTTCCACAGGGTTCTGTGTTAGGAACAATTTTGTTTACATCATACATGCTTCCCTAGGCAGTATCATTACAAGACATAGTATACATTTTAACTGCTATGTAGACGACAGCCAGCTCTATCTGTCAAAGAAGCCAGAAAACACACACACACAAGTTAGTTTAACTGCTGGAATGTCTTAAAAACATAAAGACCCGGGTGACCACTAATTTTCAGTTTTTAAATTCAGATAAAACTGAGGTTATGGTTCTCTGACCTAAAAAATAAGAAAGAAATATGATACGACTAGTTATTATAATTAATTATAATATTATAATTAGAATATAAAGTGCCTTGAGGCAACTGTTGTTGTGATTTGGCACTATACAAATGAAATTAAATGGAATTTAATATTCCAATTAAACATTCTCACTCTGCTCCTGTAGTTTATTCTGTTGTTGTTTATTCTATAAGGGTGAAGTGACAGACTTGAAGCTAGTGATAGAGGACACCATAGACAATGTGGCCACTCTGCAGGACTGTACCATGGATCAAGCCGAATCTCTGCAGCTGCTGGGTGAGTTACAGCACGCTGCCTCACATCACTGGACATTTCTCTTCTTGCAGATGTGATTTTGACCGTCTAATTATGATTTGCAAAATCTGCACAGCTCTGCAAGGTGGCAGGATGATGCAAGATCAGGCCACCATAACAGAGCTGAAGAGCATGTTGTCTGAGATGAAGGAGCTGCTCAACCAGCAGGTAACCTCTTCTGCATGCCGGTCTTGTGTCTCTCTCTCATGGATAGCTACTTGGATGGATTCAGGGGCTAAATACAGAAAAAAATAAAATAAAATGAAAGGGCATTTTTTAACACAGAGCTTCAATAAGCAGATCTATAATGATGATGTTGTTTATCGCTTTTATGGATGTTTTTCTGAATGCACTTTGATGCTGAGATAAAATGAAATGCTTGGGGGATGCTGGTAGAGAAAAGACTTCCTAGGTTGTTTGGTAGAATATGCTGCATTTAAAAGACGGGGGCATATTCACAACAGGATTGGTTTTGCATTGTAACATCAGCTTTTTGCTGTGAAATGTGAGAATCCAGACTGTGAAAACCTGCTGCTTTTGTCTGAAGGTGTCTTGTTTCAAGGATTTATGTAACCCTTTACATCAGACAACTGAGTAAAAGCAAAAATCACACATTCAACGTAGCAGCAGATATAAGTGCATGTTTTCAGATTATCATCTAAAGCAAGGGATTTATTAGGTGATAAGACATCAAACTGAGAGCCAGAGGCGATAACAGACTATTATCACATATACAGAGAGAACTGCTTATGTAAGGAAACACTTATCTTGGCGGAAACACATTTAAAACCTTATCAAGCCTCAGTTGCATTTTTACAAGTTATTGAAAGGTAAAAATCTGGTTTGCCTCCTTTGATAAGCTGTAAAGTGATGACACTAATACCCAAGCACACAGTTTATTAACAGTTTTACACTCTGTGTCTTTGTGCCTAAGATTAAGGAGACACATCATCTGAGGAATATCATCACAGAGTGTCTGAGCTGTGGTAAGCAATACAGAAACAATGTACTCATTTACTGTATTTAAACAATAAAGGGGCCTTTTAACCTTTATCTTTGCCTGTGTGCTCCAGACAGAATTAATGGTGATCCAAACAAACATCCTATTCCAACGCCTCAGAACTTTGTCATGCCTGACCCCCCGGCTCCGTGCCCACTTGGGACCTGTTTCAGACAGGACATGTGTGTCCGTTCCCCATCGGGGTCTTTCCAGTGTTCCCCCTGTCCTGATGGATTTACAGGAGATGGAGTGTATTGTGATGATGTAGATGAGGTATGAATTGAGTATAACTGAGTCCAAGTAGCACTAGCTAGGATTCAACCAGCTTGTTTTTCTTTGTGTTTCAGTGCCAGTTTAATCCATGCTTTCCTGGTGTTCGGTGCGTAAACACTGCTCCTGGCTTCCGCTGTGAGAAATGCCCCCGAGGATACACTGGACCAGAGTTAAATGGAGTGGGAGTTTCATATGCTAAGACTCACAAACAGGTAAAACAAAATAATACACTACATAAGAGTAATTCTGCTTGATTCACTGTTTACAAAAACTTTTATTTTGTGTACACACTTTCTGTCAGGTGTGTGAAGACATAGATGAGTGTCTGGGCCCGCCTGAGAATGGAGGTTGCACTGCCAACTCACACTGCTACAACACAGCTGTAAGACCACAGGAGCTGCATGGTGCATGCTTTCAGTGTATTGTTTTTACACATTTCTGACTCTGAACTCTGCACAGGGTTCCTTCCGCTGTGGAGAGTGTAAAGCTGGCTTCACAGGTGACCAGAATACAGGCTGCCATGGTACCAGACTTTGCCCCAACGGTCAACCAAACCCCTGTGACATCAATGCCGAGTGTGTTGTGGAAAGAGACGGCAGCATTAGCTGTATGGTAGGACTTTGTGAACAGAAACATAAATATGAATATGAATAAGTTTATTGTTGTGCCACTCTAAATAGTGTATTGAAAATGTCATCACCACCCACCCTGACCCCCTTTTTGTGTGTGTGTATGTCAGTGTGGGGTTGGTTGGGCTGGCAATGGCTATGTGTGTGGAAAGGACACAGATATTGATGCATACCCTGATAGTAAGCTGCGGTGCAGAGACAACAACTGTATCCAGGTACTACTTTCAACATATCCCACCTTCTCTCTCATTCAGTTCATCCCAGTGTTAAAAAAAAATGTGCTGCTTGTGTTTTCCTATTCGGTTTCCAGGATAACTGTGTGTTTGTGCCAAACTCTGGCCAAGAGGATGCAGACAGGGACGGGCTGGGTGACGCCTGTGATGATGATGCAGACAGCGATGGCATTATTAACATAGACGTGGGTGACTTCAGCCTCTGCATGTCTGGCATGCAGTGAACTTTGACTCTGTCTAAAATTAATGCTTTTAAAGCATGACAGATATATTAGCCGATATATTCTATTGACCATGAAATGAAAATTTAAACTGTAAAAAAGTGATGGGAGAAACATACTTCAACCAGGAGTGTTGATGTTACATAAGTTATCTACCAGGACTACAAACAACTAGCTAATCCAAGCACAGTCAGTCAGAGTATAAACAAGTAATCAACAACACGATTATTTTTAAACTGCATTGTCAGTTTAAGATAATAATGCCAAAATATTAAAATAATAATTTTGGTAAGGACTCAATAACTGTCTGAAAGAAAGGAAAAAATATCAGTCAACATATCGGGTTATCAGATTCTGTATAGGTGTTGATATCGGTCTTAAAAATCCCATATTTGTCAGCTCTGTTCATTTTTCTAACCCAGGATAACTGCTGGCTGGTTCCTAATGTGGACCAGAGGAACAGCGATAAGGACGTCCATGGCGACGCCTGTGACAACTGCAGAACAGTCGAAAATCCTTCACAGAGAGATACAGACAGAGACGGTCTGGGGGATGAATGCGACGATGACATGGATGGAGACGGTGCGTGCATGTCTGTTATTATCTACTTAACACACAATAATTGTTGTACTCACTTAATTTTGTTTTCCTTTGCATCACCGCGTGTCATTGAAATCACTCCTGCAAATAGGTTGAGTGGTCATCATAATAAAAAGTCTAAAAAACTGACTATTAGTGACTTTATTGCATAAATTAACCATGACTAATCTGGGAACATAATGTGAAAACAAACAAAAATAAAAAAGTAATTGAACTTTTTTAAAGGTTATCAGGTTACACAGCCTGTCTGGATCAGCGTGTCCAGACAGCCGTCACAGTTCTTTTTGGAGGATGCAGACAGAGACATTTTTGTTGCTTTAACTGGACTGACCTGTGCTTTATCTTTCCAAAACATCCTCCTGGTCTGTTTCTAATCCACATCCTCTACCAGTTAGGTCACTTTCTGAAAAGCAACTTTTGTGTAATTTTAAAAAAACAAACAAAAAAACCAGTGTTGAATGTAAAAATGTTCCAGCTAGAATTGTAAGCCTGTTTTCAAAAACCTTTCTCACATACCTCATTTGATTGGTCTTTCAGGTGACCTTTCATTTGCTCCACTGGAAACAGTTTTATTAGCACTGTGTTCCCACATGTAGGCATTTACGCATGTTGCATGTTTAGACTCTGTTTGGTGGACGCTTTTTGCTCAGTTTGGCGGCGCTCCGAGCCTCTTGATCGTTTGGTTTGGTCTTTAACTCCAAGGCTGGATTGCTAAGTGCTTGGTCATGTCTGTCTCCTCACTAAAAGCATTTTTCCACAGTAGGCCTCCGCCAGGCATTGAAGGCCGCTGGAAACTATTTCACCTTCGTCTTAAACAAACACTGCCATCTGTTGATGTGTTTGACTGTGCTGCAGTCTGCATTCTGTCAATGTTCTTTTGTTTTGTTGTGTTTTACACATATCCTGATACTCTCTGTCCTCAGGCTTGAAAAATATTCTCGACAACTGCCCGCGAGTCCCCAACCCAGACCAGAGAGACAGAGACAGTGATGGGGTGGGAGACGCCTGTGACAGTTGTCCTGATATGGCCAACCCCAACCAGGTAACAGACCACACAAGGGCATGAAACAGATTCATCAGCTGTGACACGTCTGACCACCAGTGTTTGTTTTGTCTACCCTCAGTCTGACTCAGATGATGACCTTGTAGGAGATACCTGTGATGATAATATAGACAGGTAAAGCCCACATCATGATCTGTGGCGTAAAAGTCTACAAACATGTGTCAGACTTTTGATTTTCCCTACCTCGTCTTTGTCAGTGACGGTGACGGCCACCAGAACACAAAGGATAATTGTCCCACAGTCATCAACTCCAATCAGCTGGACACAGACAAAGATGGAATGGTGTTTATCTTTTCTTTCAGTTTAATTCATTCAATCCAGCAGCAGTTCATCCTATATAGTCTTCAATTATCCACCAATTTTTTGTGGGGTTTTTTTTGTTAGGGAGATGAATGTGACAATGATGACGATAACGACGGCATACTGGACGAAAACGACAACTGCAGACTAGTTGCCAATCCAGACCAAAGGGACTCTGATAGTTAGTATCTTTTGCTGTGTTGTGCTTGGATGTGCAGGATTGAGCACAGCGCGAGTTACTGTTTTCTAAGCGGTGTCGCTGTATTTCAGACAACAAAGTCGGAGACGCGTGCGAAGGAGACTTTGACAAAGACAGCGTCATCGACAGAATTGATCACTGCCCAGAGAACGCTGAGATCACCCTGACCGACTTCAGAGCCTATCAAACCGTGGTGCTGGACCCAGAGGGCGAGTCTCAGATCGACCCCAACTGGGTAGTTCTCAACCAGGTAAAAATGATAACATCACCTCAGTTTCAGAGACATCGATAACAGTTTTTCTTCAGCTTCACACTAATTTTTTCCGACAGGGCATGGAGATAGTGCAGACCATGAACTCTGACCCTGGGCTTGCTGTAGGTAAGTATACTGTCACACACTCATCCATAATTCACTTACTTAAACCTAATAAGCGCTGATCTGCGTTTCATGTCCAATTTGCAGGCTACACAGCTTTCAGTGGCGTTGACTTTGAGGGAACTTTCCACGTGAACACAGTGACAGATGACGACTACGCCGGCTTCATTTTTGGCTACCAGGACTCCTCTTCCTTCTACGTAGTGATGTGGAAACAGACAGAACAAACCTATTGGCAGGCCGCGCCCTTCAGAGCCGTTGCTGAGCCAGGAATACAGCTCAAGGTGTTGGGGATTAACACTTTCCACCATACAGACAGCATTTAACGACCTCCCCTGTACCTTTTAAAAGAGTATATATCAGTAAAGATTTGGTTTGATGAACTTATGTCTGATTTTATGTCTGATCTTATTTCTTTTTTAAATCTCCAGGTGGTGAAATCAAAGACAGGTCCCGGTGAATATCTGAGGAACTCCCTTTGGCACACGGGAAACACAGCTGACCAGGTGCGTCTACTGTGGAAGGATCCCAGGAACGTCGGCTGGAAAGACAAGGTTTCCTACCGCTGGTTCCTCCAGCACAGGCCGCAGGTTGGCTACATCAGGTACAAACACATACATCTCGTCACGAACACGTCCACGCTCGCTCTGTGTGAACTGACTCAGTAGTTTCGCTTTGTGTTGGAACTAGGGCTCGTTTCTTTGAGGGTTCAAATCTGGTGGCGGACACTGGTGTGATCATTGACACTAGTATGAGAGGCGGGCGCCTGGGCGTGTTCTGCTTTTCTCAGGAAAACATCATCTGGTCCAATTTGAAGTACCGGTGCAACGGTAAGCATCTGCAAGCATCCGAAGACAGTCGAGTCATCCATGTGAGATGTAGATATGCTCATTTGATTTTCTCTTTGCTTTTTCCACAGACACTATTCCTGGTGACTACCAGGATGTGCCCAGAGCACAGAATGAAGGGCAGTAAGACACCGGAGAAACAACTTAAGCCCTGCTGTAAACATAGATTAAAGGGGCAGAGCGGCGGTGCTCTGAGCAGAGGACTAAAGTCCGATTAATGTCCAAGGGAACATCATGGGCAGTTTTGGGGATTGCACTTTGAAGTTTTAGGAAAGCAAAACATTGGGCATTATATACTTAAATGCAATGTAACTGAAACAGCGCATTCACTTTGCAGTTTTTGTTTATATCTCTGAAATATCGCCTTCAGTTATCCAGTTTATGAATGCATTGTACATCTTAAGTACAATAAAATACTGAGCATTTTGCAAAATTCAAAGCATGTTCCCATTATTACCCATTTAAATGAAAATTACAGTTAATAAATAAAGACACCCTGTGTTGTATCAGTGGATGTTTTATTGAAAGAGTGCAAGCAATGCAAACTCCATGGCACCTACTTTGATTTATTTCAAGCATACAAGATGTTTCTGTGGTAGTATACAGCCTTCACAGTGGGTCTTTTGATTCATTTTTTTAATATATCAAAGTTGCTCAGCACCATAAAATGTCTACATTCATACCAATATTTAAAAGGCAGGGAAAAAAAAGTTATATAAAGCAAAAAAATTCAAACAAAAAGCTTCCACACATCTTGGATGGTTTTCCAAAATGTACATATAAATTATAAAAAAATTGAAAAAAAAAAAACAAAACATGTTAGGAATCCAATTA
The DNA here is from genome assembly GCF_001858045.2 of Oreochromis niloticus. NCBI lineage: Eukaryota > Metazoa > Chordata > Actinopteri > Cichliformes > Cichlidae > Oreochromis > Oreochromis niloticus. The sequence goes on from NC_031977.2 coordinate 17,287,571, forward strand.
GACAAAAGAAAAGCAAGAACTGAAGGAATTAGATACAAAAAAGGGTTTGCTTGTGTAATATATCTTGTATTTTTTATACAATACAAAAAAAACAGTTACATAATTAACACAGGAGACCCTCTGAAACCGGTATAAATGTAAATTCGGCAGTAAACTCAACATCCAGTGTTGAATAACTTGCTGATAAAAGCGGTCCTGCTACTTTATTCTGACCACAAAGATAAACGGACGCATGTAACAAAGACGAGGCAGAAAGCACTTATAACTGTACAGAAAACAGCTGGTTTAAGTGTCTATGTATGCATGCAAATATATAATGCTTTTAGTTAGATGTTTCTCTGTAACAGATTAGTAAAGAAATGAGTAAACTGAGTATTTTCTGGTTTTCTGACATCTACCTTTGGCAAATGTTTCTCATCTGTGTCACTGCTGCTCTTTGAGAGAGGTGGCGCTCCGCTAACGTCACTCTTGCGTTAGTCAGGTTGATTTTTTTTTTTAAAGAGAGCTGCCGTGTACAACAGCGACGATACTGGAAACCTTTCAATGACATGAAATTTTCCTAAGAAAAGATCTGGCTCAAAGGGAGCACTGACATATTAAAACCTTAAACATTTTTGCTTTTAATCTAAGTGGAAACTTCACAACACAGAGTGTCTAATATTAAAAAGAGCTGTTGCATAGAAAACCTCTACAAAAGGGCACATTATAACAAAGCGTCAACATATACAGCTTAAACACAAGCCTGAGAGATGAGTTCTTCAACAGAGTCAGGGACAAATCTAATTCAGTTCACACTGTATTCCTTTTTTGATTCCTTTAAGACACATTTAAATAAATACAATATCTTCTGTAACATCTTAAACTTGAAATAAATATGTCCCACAACCTCGATACAACTTTGTGATCCAACTGTACAGAACTAAAATGCCTGGGTGAGCGTGAAAGCAAGAGAGACACATAAAGAAACACACTTTCAGGTCTGAAGTCATCTTTAGGGGTTGAATGATTCCCAATGTAACTCAAATCCCATGATTCTTCATCTACTTTCAAACCTGTAAGCCACAGAAAACTTTGTGTGTCAGTGGTACTAAAAGAAATAATAATAATACAAAAAATCACCATCAGGGTATTAACAGCTTAACATTGTAAAACAAAGTAAACACTACCATATAAAACAAAAGGCAACAGATAATCCTCCATTTCAAACACTGAGGGTAGTGTAGGGTTGTGTTTCAAGGTAAGGGAGGTCTGTGGAAGTCTCTCGGCCCAGAGTGTAAGCTTTCCCCCGGCCACATCCAGACCACAAGTGATATTACAACTAGGCCTCAAAGCGCTTTGGGCAGACGATGGGGGCGATGAGGGTCCACATGTAGAGGATGAGACACACCCAACAGGAGGCCATCTTGATCCAGAACACTGACCAGCTCCCGTCCAAAAGCTTCTCAATCTTGTGGTCGTCGTAGCTGCAAAAGAGACACGCGGTAAGAGAACTGAGCAAACACGCACACTCTGATTTCTCTCTTCAAGACAGAGCTAAAGCAAAGGCAGTGTAAAAACAAAAACCTGAGGATTCAGTGCACTAAAATAAAAAGACACAAAACACAAACAATTCACAAAGAGAGCACTAAAGCTTTGATGACGGCCACGAGACCAAAACGGGCAGAATAAACAGATGAATATACTAAGTGCATCCTCTTCAGAGATTAATAAAGAGGACAACTTTGCAAGTCTAAAAAAACCCCTCAAAAAGCCGATGCTGCTGAATCAAATAAAGATATGCAGCAGAAAAAGGAAACCAAACAGACACACAACAGACCTAAGAAATGTTTCCATCCAAAGTGAAGCTTTGATTTCAATATTTTTCAGAGGTCTGCTGTCAAAGTGACAGAAACATCTACAGACAAACTACAGTTCAGTAATTATGTTGCTAAATGTATGAAGATCTCCGTATTGAGGTTAGTATGTATGGGAATCACTTACTGAAACCAGTTGGTGACGGTCATCATGACATACAGGGAGCCAAGGAAGAAGACAAAGTGAAAGAAGGCGTAACTGTAGATGGTTCCCTCTCTCTCGTCATACACCACATTCTGGCCTGAACCCGTCTTCTCCTCATCGTATTCTTCTGAAAAGCAAACATAAAGCCGTGCAGTTGAATTAGGGACACTATTAATGTATAAAAATGTCAGTTAAAAGCAAGGTGGTACTCTTCTAGTGGCTGTTTTACAACACTGCAACTTTATTTCCAGCAGGTGGCAGTGTTAGCCTGTCCACAATCCCACTTACCCCCGATCTTGTTTTACAGTGTAATACTAACCTAGTAACAGTGACATCATCTATGCTTGCTGACCAATGTTTTCTCACCGTACTCAGTCTGGCTGAGGAATAGCAATACCCCGTGTGTGTGCAAACACCATGGCTGAGTATATATGTGTACAGACAGGCCAAAGAGAGGCTGCTGCGAGGCAAAGAAAGAACGATGTTGGAGAGGGAGGAGGGATTATTTGACTTTCCTCACCTGTGTCATCTCCAAAGCAGAAACAGCAGCGAGCTCTCTGTAAGGTAAAGGAAACATTCAGGTTACCACTGAGCTGGGATTAAATATATGAGAGATGTGTATCCTGGGCTTAATTTGTTCCATTCACTAAGGGCGTCTAATGCCTGGTAGGTATGTATTTAACCAGTCTGCACATTTAATTAACCCACACACGGTGAGGCTGTGCATTTACCTCTGTCTCCGGCTCAGTGTTCCTACACACTCTGAGCGCTGCTGAGCTTCGTCGAGTGGTGGACGTCAGGCTAAAGGTAGAGTGGAGAAAGAGAAAGAAAAGAGAGAGATGAAAGGAAGCAAGACTGTAATTCCGTCACTCTGCATTTTCTCCACCAGTAATTTGCAGTTTGAGACTGCTGCAGAGTCCAATTTCCTTCTATTCGGGGAATGGCCACAAGAGACAGGATGCCTCCGCTTGATGGAAAACATATGTGAACAAAAGCAAAGAGTCATAGTTCTTGTCTCGCTCAGCCACAGCCAATCACGCGCTGCCTCTTCAGAGTCACAGCCAATCCAAACTAGCCTGTCTGTGTCACCACAGCTTACCATGAAGTACATTTTATTCCACATCACCTGTAGCAGAAGTGCTTTTAACAGGTTTGGATTGTAATATCTCTATACGATCAAATCAATGAAATATGTATTAAAGGGAAAATGTGCATCTGTGCACGTTAGCAAAAAAGAGAAGCATGAGTTGTGTGTGTCTTACCAAGAGTAAAGGACACAGCCAAACAGGATGACGGTTCCCAGTCCAGTCACAATCTTTTTGTCGCTTTCTGTCCCAGAGTTGAAGGGGAACACACATACGGTAGTGTTCACACCATCGATTACCACCACTAGACAGACAGAAATATGCAGACAGAGACAGATGATTGAGGAGTTGGAAGAAATAGGGGGAGTACAACTGTTGGATGGATTTCTTTGGAACAGGAGTATTATAGGGAGTAAGGATATTGTGAAAGATGCAGCCTATGCTTGTGCTTGTGCATACATGTGTGCGTGTTCTGGCACCATGTTACCAGCAATGAAAGGGAAAAAAAGAAGGAAAAATGGAAAGTTGGTCCAAAAACAACAGCCTTTCTAACAGTATGTAGGCTAACTGTTATGAGTAGGAGGCATGTCCTGATGTTTAACATTTATAAGAACTTTTCTGCACATATTTATCTCAGTGTAGATTATCCATTATATATTAAATTGCAAATTCACAAACATCTATATACAGTTTAATTTGTGGTCACATAATCACTACTCCCTCTGAAACTCTCAGCTAAACTTTGAGTTAAGCCTTTATCGCTTTTCCTGATGCATTTTTTTCATTTATGAACATCATTTCATGCTCCAAAAATTAAGATCTGTAAAACAGTCACTACAAAAACTAAAAAAAAATTGCACTGCCATTGCATAGCTCACTGAAAGAAAAAAAGGTGGTGGGCTTTGTGAACAACTTTGCTCTTGCTGGGCTGCACAGTTTCCATTTCACAGCATGTGCATATGTGCTTGTGGGAATCTCTTTTCCTGTTCATGGTTAATTGCTGCCATACTTAAGGGAAAAAACCTCAAATTCTGCTGTAAACAAAGTTAAATGACTGTGCATTAGCTCTCCATGGAAGGATGGGTGAGTGTATTGAACATGAGAAGGTGTTCATAAGAGCTTTGCAAATGCTAACTTTGTCCAAGCCTAACCTGTGACTTAACATAAAAAAATCAGTTTTTAAGCTGACACCCAATAATGGCAGTGATCACCAATGTGAAGATGCATTATTGTGCATACTCACTTTCTTTTGGCTTGCTGGAAAAGGCTGAGAAGGTGAGGTACATGACATAGACAGTGATGACTCCTGGCTGCAAAAGTCCTGAGTTGGGCTGCACTGCAGGGACACAAATATGGGAATTTTCATATAATAATAATAATAATAATAATACTATAAGAACTTATTATTATTAAGTGTATTGCGTTACAAACATCTTGCCACATGAAATTTCTAGGCTATACAATTATTAGCCCCACCTGAAATGCAAATATGTGTATTTTAATTTAACTGAGTCAAATTAGATGCTGTGTCTGGTAGAACAGGTCCTTACGTTTCTGTATGAACGGGGAGATGGCCAGCAGGGAGACGACGAGGCAGAGGCTGCCGTTGATGCCCAGAAAAATCTTATTGAGTAAACAAGCCTCGGGGTGAGTGTAGAAAATACCCATGAAGATCACGGCTCCGACTCCAACGCTGAACAGAACCAGAGTCACAAAGGCCAGTGCTGCGTACCACAGGCGGTTATACTTCACTCCTGAATACCTGCAAACAGAAAGAGTGAAAAGCAAAGGGAAAAAAAAAATCACATGCTTTTCCAGGTCACTTTTGACTCAATTTTAGTTCTACCTGTGTGGGTCAGTGTTGGTTTTAGGGACTCATGAAACTGTCTGTGGATACTTTTTAAATGGGTCAGTGGTGACAAAGTGTAAGTGGGGAAGAGTAAAACAACATAAAGGGCCCTTCACATACACTCATGGCCCAGTATGCAGAGCTTTTGTGATCTGAGTGTTAAGTGTTGTTGAATGATTACTAATAATTATAAATAACACCGTGTGTGAGCCGAGGTTATTGTAGCTAACCAAAACTGAACTAAAAACAACAACTGGACTCTTGAAAAAAGTGAACTGAAGCCATTTTGGGAACATGGAAAAAATAAAATAAAACAAAAATATAGAGGAAGTTTAAGAATTGTGTTAATTTAGTCAAAATTGCATATAAACTGTTTTTGCAGTCTCAATAGATCTGTATTTCAAAATTCACTATAAACACTTATTACGAGGGACTTTTTGGACAAAAGTGACCCAGATCACACTGTGCGGGCATGAAATATGAACAGAATGGTGTAGGTTAAGTTGAGAAAAACAAAAAGGCACATAAAATAATTCAACTAAAAGGGAAAAAGTGAATATAGCTTTGTGCCTTCTCACTGATTTTTCTTGATCTAAAAATCTGAGTTTTCCTGATTATAGTGCACACACCAATACATATTGAGAGGTTGCGCTGGTTTTTAGAAACAAATCTGCTGCATTTTGTGTGGAGGAAGTGGGAACTCCTAAACCATATACATCCTGTGAATCTAACACAGCACTGGCCTGCTGCGAGGCCTGCCCTCCACCCACCAAATCACACTTTCTGCATTTCTTAAAAGTCAAACAAAAAGCATTACAGTGGTCTTATTTCACACAGTGAACCAGGGACTGAAGAGGAAGGTGATGAGAGAAGAAATGTTGGTCTCACCAGTTTGCGTTCCATCTGTGTGCAAACTCCACCAACAGCATGAGCTGGATCAGTAGGAAAAAGAACCCGCCAATGGCTCCTATGTAGCGCCAAACTTTGGCAATGAGCAGAGAAAGAGACAGAGACAATTGTTTAACTGATGACAGCCAGGCAAGCTGTACCAGTATTGAAATTGTGCTCCATAAATAGATAAAGTTACAGTGACATTTGTGAAAGTTTATTCAGGTCAGATGACACAGGAAGTTGTTTGTTACTTTACCTACATTTACACAGCTCTATGTTATGTTACCCAATACACCACTTTAGTTATTTAAGCTTTAAAAGAAAACTTTACAGTATTGAAGCCTCAAGGTGAGCATTCAGCTCTTACCTTCCAGAAATGTTGACTCATTGGGGAGGAAGAAGCCTCCAGCGCAACACGCCACCAGCACGATAAACTTCAGTAACCAGAATCTGAATCAAGGCGGTGATAATGTTATAAAAAAGGGAAAAAAATGCAGATAAAATAACACCGTAAAAACAATGATTACTGACAACTGAGACGCAGCAGAATATTTAATGGAATAAATCCAAAAATAACAAATTTAACAAATCTCGCGTTGCCTTCCTTCGTGACTCTTGTTCAATATTATGAATGCAGCTGCTTTTTTTGATAGATGATTAAACAAATTCTTCTTACCCGTTATGTACGGCTGCCCGGCAGCCCGTGCTGTTGTTGACCCGTATAGTGAACATACAGAAGAACAAGAAGAAGCAGGCCATGCCAAAGCACACCTTGTACACAGCAGCGTATCCAACCAGAGTTTTGCAGTTTTCTCCTGCATTCACCGTCTGGCAAAACTCAGTGTAGAAGGGGATCTAATTGGGGGGAAAAAAACAACCCAAAACCCCCAAAATACTCAAATTAGATCATCATGTCATGTCAGTGAAAAGCAACCCACCTCTGCTCATGTTTGTCTAGTATGAGGCCTCGGTGAAAGGGCCCAATAGTGTCCATCTATTCTGAGCGTCACGCCCCTAAAGGAGCAGAAAGAGAGAACAGGCAGCAACAACAACCCCTCTTTCTCTCTGTGGAGCCCTCTTTCATCCTTCACTCTCTACAGCCTGTTAAAGGGGCCTTACAACTAACTGTCAGTGTACACAAACAAAGGACATGGATGAATAAATTAACCGCCTTTTGTCAGCGAGTCAGAGGAAATGGGAAGAGGGGAGAGCACAGACAGACACGAGCAAGAAAAACGTGGAGATTCCTCTTAAAATAAACTGCGAAAGACTTTTCAGAACTACAGTGAGCTGCGTAATACAAAACAAAGATAGGGACCTTGGTGTGACATTCAACAGAAGACTGCGCGTCTGTGGCAGAGAGCCAACAGAAGGGACACACTTTGAATTCGATAACCGCAGAATGGAGTCTCGATACGTCGTTCCCCTTCACCGGAACGAGCTGTGGGCCGAGTACAAAATGTGCTTTTCAAGCAAACACTGCTTTTTGAGAGCGTTTCAAATCCTTACTTGGGGATAATAAATTGGTTAACTCGGCTTTACTAATTACTGGAGATGCCAGCGGATTGAGCTGTCATCACCTCATTGTGTTAGCAAAGTCCAGAGCCAGATCACAACGTAAGGCAAAAAGCCCATTTCTGGAGCTTTTGTCTCAGGTTAAGGACCATATTAGCATGTCCATGGTGTTGTGATTAAGGAGGGAAAGGGGCCGGCTGTTTCGGACTGCTGTAAATCTCCTGAGAAAAGACCAGCGCTCTCATACGCACAATGACTGCTCTCTTAGCTGGGACTTCCCACTGTGCTCGGTGTGCGACTGACAGTGTGTTTATGGGTGTGTGTGTGAGTCAGTAGGCTTTGTGTGGGGCTATCAGAGGCCATTTTGTGCCTTGGATGAGTCTTTTACAGGGTCTCCATTCACATAGAGACACACAGTAGGGAGTAGTTTTATTACTGCACTGTAGACACTGGCAGAAAGGAAGAAAAACTGCAGAAGAAGGAGACTGGTGGAAAAAAAGAAGATCACCTACAAATATCACTTTGACTCAAGCAAGCCTGGCCAGTGCCATGGTAACACAGTCAGCTCAAGACATCTTTCCCAGAGATAGAAACATCATTATTTCCTGTTTATCCTGAGGTCAATATAAAATGTGAGTCAGTGAGGGAGCAGTGTATCAGTGAACCAGGACATCACCTCTGAGACCTTGTTCCAGACTATATCTACACTCTGTGTTGACAGTCTGACTCTCCCAGATGACAAGGATAACTATATTGTAGCAGACAACAGCCGCTATCGTGGCATTCCAGTTTAATGGGATTTATTTTTAGAAACAGTCACTGGAGGTCATCTTTCATTTCGTTCATTCAGAGAAGAAAGAAAAGGTTCACGAAAGAGTTTATCGTCTCCACTTCAAAGGCTTGATAGGCTCTTAAAACAAACAAAACCTACCAGGCAGGACTCGTGTCCTCAGAGCTGTGGCCTTGCTGCTGTATAGATACACATATCTGTTAAAATAGCGAGATTTCTGTTCTGCCCATAGCAATGCTGTAAATATTTAATTTTTCCTGTTAGCATCGGTGGTGTTAGCATAGAGGCTGCTGGCCTTGTTGTTTAGAGCAGACGCTGAACAAAATTGTTCAACCACATGACAAAATCTGGTTCAAAATGTTTTTGTTCTTGTTACACTTTCCACACAGTTCAGTTTCATTTTCACGAGGTGAAAAGGTGTGAAGCGAAGCCGGAGAAGAGTGTACAGACTAAAGAGTGAGGCAAAACTGTGTAAAAGGTCACAGTATTGAGGTTTTTATTCTTTTGTTTACCAGAGGCTGCGAGCTGACATTTCAAAAAGCGAGGGACAGAATTAAGACTTCAAAGACAGGAAAAAACCATCACAGAGACAAAAAAAACGCAGAAATAACACACACGGGACACAGCCATCAGGAGGACATTTAACAATATCTTAAAGAAGACTCCACACCTATCGAGAAACACACTGGCCCTCTATGATGCAGTTTGTACAGCATATATGGGGGAAATGGTGAACGGGGACCAATTCACCATGTTCAACTGTTTCTATCTACTGAAGACCCAGGAGTCATAATCTATAATGTAGTTTACATTACTGTAATTTAAAAAAAACTTACTTCAATTATTATTTCTTTTTTAGATATGCCATCCACTGAGCATGTCCTATTTAAAACCTTTATTGATATATAATGTAATTACATTTTGGGGGGGGGGTTGTTGGCAAAACAAAGAGTGTGCATGCATGCATTTTGAGAGAATGATGTGATATATGTACTCACGTTCTCTTTCAATGCCTGCTCCACAGTGGGGGACATCATGATGGCACAGAGGACGGTGACCAACAGGAAGTACAAGGCATACATGACTCGGGTCCCTGTGGATTGTTTGATCTTCGGGCAGCAGTTACAGCAGCACGAGCAGGCCGCTGAGCCGCAGCAGCAGGCCAGCTGCATGCAGAGAACAAGGCAGAAAAGGTGGAAGAGAGAGGGGGGACAACAACAACAACTTTATTATCACTCTTCAGAACTTTAAGCAGCTTCTCATAGAGACATTATGTGTTTTGTGGCAGAGCTGGGAAAACCAGGCGTCAGTGCAGTTATCTCTCTCTCAGCAGTTTCACTGGATAAAAGTAAACTGGTAAAAAAAATATTCCCTGAAATTGGCTTATGTCTCCACCACCCTGAGCATGCCCAATCTTGTCAGGCCTACTTGGATAGGAGACTTCCCAGGAACACCTGCATGCTAAAAGTATTCTTGGGCAAGAACCCAGAGTTGCTTCCGATCAATTTATTGGACTGTGTAAATATTACATAGAAAACAGTGCTTGTGTGTTGTATAAAACTCTCAAGAGTACTCAGTTTGAGCACAAAATTACTATACAGGAACCAGTCCACTGAGCTACATTCTAATCTGGGGAACAGTGGACGAAAAGACATGCATGCCATGATATCTGCACACAGTATAACATGTTTGATAGTTATATGTCATATTTAATCCCATCACTTCAACTGATATAAAATCAAATATCGTATTATGAACATTTTAACACTCCACCCTTAGACTCTATTCAGTTAAGGCAAACTGTATGAGAAAGAAAAAAATGTTATCAGAATAACAGGACCAGGTCAGACTGACATGCAACATGCACATAGCAGAGATAACAAAATAATCTCAAACTAAAATACTCAGCTTAAATCCTCTTAGTCAATAAACTGTACAAGGAACATCAAAGGAGGTTTCCTGAGTTGTCTTCATGAGATGCAATGCAAATCTTTTACTTTTAGTTACAGTATCAGCAGTTTCAAATCTATCTGGTCTGTGGGAAACCAAAGAGTTTTGTTTGCTATTGCAGATGAGTTTCAGTGGTGTTGTGCAACCCTATTAGGGCAAACTTCACTATATTAAAAAGCTTTCCATGCTTTCCACTCAGCACTTAACTGAGTTTATGTTTTCTACTGAACGGTGAATAACATTAAAAAAAAAAAGGATCCCCATTCATGCTTCAGTCAGAGCCCTCTCTTTCCTTCACAGAAGAAACTTTTGAGGATTACAAGACAGTGAAGGCAGTTGTCTGAACACACACACACACAGAGGCCTACTCTGTTTCTTCTGATAGGCGGTCATATAGGAGGAGGACAGTTACATAAAGGCGGGCCTTGTGTCCTTTAGGAAAGAAGAGGCTCTATAATTATACAGCGCTGGGTCTTTCTGTAGCCACCCCACCCTGCTTTTGTAAGCTTCCTACCCCTCACCATGCAGAATAAACTTCTATGGTAAGAAGCAAAACTTTGTTGTGGGGAGCAGTCAGGTGTGGTGGCACCAAAGTTGTCACCATGCCTGACTGCTTCCCACAACACAGTTTTAGTTAGGGGTGGAGGGCTTGTACGCACCATTTCCATTTCTAAATTAATCCACTCTCCTCCTTTGGGACAGAGCGAAATCTTTCTTGAGCTATGAAATTAGCTCCTGTAATTATGGCATTAGGTGAAAGGCAGTAAATTATAAGCAAATGGCAGACTTGGCAGTAATGATGGTGCCATTTCTGTGGACTGGAACATCCAATGAAGGTTGCACACTGTCTAATGACATTAGCTTATAGGCCAGACTTGACAGTGCCCACATATAAAAATTTTTGCCTTAAAATTAAAAGACTAAAGTATTTTTTATGTATTTGTCTTTCTGCATCTGCATTTTTAAGGGCTGTGTCTTCCTGTGTAAGACCGGAAACGAGGGTTTATCTGATCCTATGTTGGTTAATATGTTTTCGTTTCCCTACAGACATGCTAATGCATCTTAGTGAGATCATGTCACTTTGCATTTTAGTCAAAATAGCGGCCTTATCTTACTTCTATGAGTTTGTGTCCTACGTAAGTGTATAATATAGCTAGGGTGTACTGAGGTTACAAAGCAGCTCTGCAACACTGTCTGGTCTACAAGTAGCACCGTTTTAGTTTTACTGCCTCCTGCAGGAGGTATCTCCATATAAAGTACATAATGCTCTCTACAGCATACATTTAAACATTGAATTGTTTGACTCTTTTGTAGGTGGTCAAAACGTACAAAAAAATCCCCCAAAGCAAACAAACAATCACATGCCAGCTTCAGTTCTGCAAAAAGCAACCATAAAGCAGAAGCTTTATGGGTATTTTTAGCCTGTATTATACAGGACTAAGTCTAAGGCATACTAAACCTAATTTAGAAGGAATGAATGAATGATTAATTAATGCAAGTTCATGCTAGAGCTGTGTAATGAACTTGAGACATTTCAGGGTACAGACAGTTTTATGTCAGTACAGCACATGTGTCCATGTGGCCATGTGACATCACTCTTGCAACATGTTGCAGATGTAACAGGGCAATGGTGGCAGGAGCGAGCCAAACGTAGCCTCGGGTGCGGTTACACTTTTTAAAACAAGACAGAGACAATGCTATCTGCAACATCTGTCGTGGAACACATCTAATCTGAGGAAACACCTGGTTAAAGAAAATATATCTAAAAACTGAAGTGCATATTGTGTTTGATAGAATGAAAGCCAAACAGCGGAAGACCTGGCGCTAACTTTAGCACGTCTGTCGACAGTGTAAAATTAGTTTAACCTGTGAATGATGATGAAACTTTTAGTAAGACATAGACAGCATCATCAACATCCTCTTCAAGTATTTAGCTTGTTGGAAAAGTTGTTCCCAGAGAATCTGTCCTTTTTTCACTATGCTGGATAACATTTTAAGTAAATAACAAAATGTTTCAACTGAGGAGTATGGGCTTACTTTGTAAGAGGAAGATTTTTCTTATTGATCATTTCAAAATGAATAAAACACTGAAAAAAGATACAGTTGATTGCTGAATCAAAGGTACCAGTACTGATATTGGCAGAAACGTGAAACGGCAAACAACAACAAGACAAAAGCAAAAGTGTCCTAAAACCGGTTGTACCACATAGAAGACATACAATTCTTCATCGACAGCAAGCACTCCCTGCAAGTGGATCACAAATGTGCTACTTCTGCTGAACCATAAATTCTGCTTCAGGTGTGAAGATGTGTGTGACTTCATGACGGGGTGATATGGTACTATGAGGTCTTTAAGATAAGATGGGCCCTGATTAATCAACACCTTGTACCTGAGGAGAAGGACTTTAAATTCAATTCTGGATTTAACTGGGAGCATTGAAGAGAAGCCAGTATAGGAGAAATACCAACCGTGTTGGTTTATTCAAGCATGAGAATAAGGATCAAGCCTATAAACTTGGCAAATACTTCAAGCTAAAGGGAACACAGTTTATTCCCAGTTACAGTCCAGCGCTGTACATCTGTACACAGTTTACCAATGCTTGAGTATTGGCAAACTGTATCAAGACGTCTGAAACACTGGCACAAAGGTCAAATGTGCTTATTTCTGCTTTCATGCATACACGGGCTTGCAGCCTTGAATCTAACCATGTGCTTCCCCGCCTCAACACACAGCTTAAGAGAATAAACGGCTTCCTCTTTCTCTGCTGCGCCCACGTTTTTCTCAATGGGTGATTAATTAGCCACAACAGACTGAAAGTAAGCAAGAAAAAAACAGAACAATTTAGGTTGTGAGGGTGTTTAGATTTAATTAGTTAGGGGGTGTTTCACCAGCGGACTGCACGCAGCACGGGGGCCCAACGGTAAACTCTGCAGAGCTGACAGAGGGAGGGGGGTGTCATGAGAAGGGGCAACGTCTCGAGGAATTCCACCACACACAGAGACAAAAGGGTATCCATGGAAACCAGCGTTGACCCTACCCACTCGATGAAGCACCCACCACCTCCTCCACTGCCCCACCAGCATATCGACAGGTGGTTGGCGGATCAGCAGTTTGCAGCCCTACTTAAATATCAACAGCAGTCCCCCATCTGTCCCATAGAGCGGCATACCATGACACATTAAAGATGACACATGGCTACTAGCAAAGCGCTAGTCTGGTCTAGAGTTAAATTAAGCCTAGACTCTCACAACCCACACACACACACAAAAAACTCACCACACTGTGATTTTGGGACTTTCACTTGTCGTTTTTTCTTGTCATCAGAAACTGTGTTTCACTATTTTAATCCTATTCCTCTCATCCTCCCCAACATGTTACTGGAAGATTTAGTGACGTCATTTCTTTTCTTCTTCTTATTTTGTCCTCTTCGCCCTTTCTCTGTACTCTTTAGTTGTCCTTAACTATTTGTCACTGACCCCTCAGTGCTTCAGCTTTTCAAGAGGTGGTGGCAAAGACGATGTTGCCTTTCTTTTACACAAAGACATACCGACTCAGAATCCATCAAGACGGGGTGGATGGGACACAGCGGTGAGAATACACTTAGAAAACGATCACATTTAAAATAAGGAAGCTGAATAAGTCTGAATAATATTAGCTTCCTCAACAGGGAGTTTGGCCTAAAGATGGACGCTTGCGTAACGAACGCGACAGTCTTGCGTTCCACCCAAAGACGATATCTGCGACGGCTGTAAGCTTTTTGATTTCATGAGGATTACATTCCTTTCACCCCTCTTTTATGCTCCACTGCCTTTCATCCTTAAAGCATCCACGATGAAAAGGATTGGAGCATCTCGCAAACAGGAAATGGAAAGGGTGGCCTAAATCAAACCCACTGGGGTAAACCCCAGCGCACAAAGCCACGCTTACGCAACACAAAGAGAAATGGGTCACACACTATACCACTGTAAGGACCACAAAGGACAATGAGGATTTCAGATACAGACCCAGTTGACAGCAGTCCTGACAGTGACTAAACAAGTACAAGTCCATCTGGCAGACTCTGGATTTTTAAAAGAATAAATGTATTTGGTGTCTGTGTTTTGCTGTACTGATTTCAGATTGTGACTTTACGTTTGTCAGCAGTTGTGTCATGATGCACACCCAACAGCAAATTGGAAAAAACATACGCACACAGACAGGAATGACTCATGAAAAAGGCAGGCAAAAACATCCTGACTGGAACAATGTGGGGAGACAACGTCCCCAATTAAAACCTCATGTTGATTCGCTCATTCGTCACATCTTATGCACTATTTATTCCATGCCCTATTTTAGTTTGGTACACAAATCCTTACGGACTACGCTGTAGCTGGCTGCTTTAGAAATCTTTGGGACTCTTTGCTGGTTAAAGCTTAATGATAGCGGCCACTGTTCAAAGCACATTGAATCACGAGAATCCACTAGCTCTGACACACCCTGTTATCTCAAATTACAATGCTTTCTGTTGCAGGCGGGTCACAGGAAACCAGCAAACATAATAAAATTTAGGGCAACAGAAGACAATGCGGGATCTTTCTCACATATGTCCAGTTGGCGCAAGCTTCCAGACCAAGATCTACTCCCCTTTCGCTCATACTGTTGACTGACAGCTCCACTATTGTCTATATAGCTAGGCAGCTGTATACACACAGCAAAAATGTATCACTGCTCTGTTTCCTGTACACAAAGGGAGGTCTTTGCTCTCTCTCTCTTGGCAAATATAACCCCCTAGCTACAACCAACACAGAGAAACTTTAGTCCGGTGGAGAGAAAAGAAAAGAAAGTAACGAAAGAGAAAAGAAAAACTGTGGTACAGCGAGGAGCAAAAACGAAACAAATTCTAGCAGATGAAGGTGTTTGTCACGAAATAAGCAAAGGAAACAAACTGAACAAGAACAGGAAGATGGTCAAGATACAAGGCGGTATCACTTTTTTTTTTTTTTTGTTCACACGGGAGGCCGTTTCACTTCTCAGAATCAGTTGGGAGTTTCAAAACACAGCCAGCTAAAAAAATAAATAAATGCTAAATCACAGAGACACAGGCATATGTGATAAGGGGGAGGTTGAGAAAGAGACATTATCACTGGTTTGTGGCAATTCAGTGGGAGACAAAAGGGATGAAGGGCTGCCAGACATGTCCTGGTTTGGGAAAACGAGTCGCTGCTGACCACAGCAAAATTCCTGAGGGGAAGTTGAAAACAGCAGACATCTCTGATGTGTACACAGTTAGAGAGTAATTCTGATCATATGACAGAGTCAGAAATGTATTTTGGATAGGAGTGCTCCAGATGTTTGCAGGCAGAATTCACTAAGGCTGGTTTTACAAGTCGAGTTTAAAAGGTAATCACCTACCCCCGCTGCTGCTTTACAGCTACTGTGTCATGACCCCATTTACTGATGGGTCAGCTCTGTTTGAATGAGCGGTGCTGGCTCTTTACACACCACTTCCTCTGATTTTTCACCACTCCAACGAGGGCCTGAAGACTTCTTTATCAGCATGTTTGCAGAAAGTGACACTCCATCCTCTTGACTCTTGTACCCTGATAAGGGTGCCTGCTCCATGGCTGTGATGCGTAAAAACACCCACATGATTTCAGTCCTCTCCCCACACTTTCAGCCAACACTTTGCAGCGCTCTGGACTCCACTCAACGCTGAGCTAAAGCCTTCAACCTGCCCTTGCCCCCATCGCAACATGGCATACATCCCTGATCCCACTGAGAAATTACAAGTGAGCTGCTCCCACGTCGTGCTTCCTGCTGCCTTCAGATCTCTCCCAAACAACAGCCGCCCTTGTCTAATTTCAACCTTCAAGCCAGGGAGGAAGTTAACAGACCACACACCAGTTTGTGCCACTCTGAACCTCAAGTGTGGCAAATATATTCACACGCACGAAGTTAATTGCAAGCATACACTTTAATAGAGATGGCAAGTTAACGGGGTGTCTGTGACAGGGATTAGCACACCACCAGCACAGCAAGACAAAACTGATCTTATTCTTTGCCCTTCATTTCCTCTTTAATCCCACTCTGTGAAAAGAGCAGGAAATAGAAGTGACCTCCCTCAGTTTAGGGATGTGCATATGTAATTAAATTCCTAGCCAGATCAGCCCAGCAGTGGTGACCCACTGGTCAGAGCCCAATCTGTAAGCTGTAGAAAACACGCTCAGCATGAAAGGAAACCTCTCTGACTCTGAACCACCACCCTTTTAAAGTATTTCTGCAGCTTCACGGCACTAGGACCTCTCATAAAAGTGATGCAAGCAAACAAATCAAACATCCACAAATTATCTAAAGCAGCAAAAGCAAGCAGATGCGTTATAACCAATCAATAGTCCAAACAGTCAAGCTACTGTTGTTACAGGGTACAAAAAACCAAACTAAACTAAAACAAGAACATATGTGGCTTTAGGGGATTTGTTGGCTTTAAAATAACAATCCTTTAAACAGGAAAAGTAATCAAAAATTTGTTGGCTTTCAATCCACAAAGTATGCAACCCAAAAGTAACTGTTTATTCCATACGGAGAAATACTGCATTTCTGACGTATAACTACAAAAATAAAAGATACAAATCAAATCTCCTTTAAAAAGCAACAAAGCACATTTAAAACGGAGCCGAAACAGAAAAGAAACCAAGACAAAGACAGATTTATTGTTTTTGTTGGGTATATAGCTATGTTTACTTTTCAGCACCACCTATATATGTAAATAACTAAATAACAAGTTAGACCGAGCCACAGCTGGCTAGCCTCTTCTTTAGCTCCTCCATCTGTTTCAGTGTTTTAGGAGCTGGGGAGTAAGATGTGCTTAAAAAAGAAGTGTAACTGTCCTCCACAGCACTCACTTAATCACAGCCATGGCTCGTTGTTGGTTGTGCCCGTCAACACATTTCTGTATTAACGGCCACATTTCCCGTAGTTTTGCCTCGCTTCGCTTTGTCCTCCAACGCCTTTACAGTGAAGTTATCCAGTCAGCTCAATGAGGAGGAGGAGGAGGAGGAAGAATGTGGGCTATAATTAATTATTTCGCGCTGTTATTACATTAAAACGCAGCTCGATAAGGCTGACGGGAATCACCGAGGCTTGGGACAGAGGCTGGCTGGCTTTAGCCGACGGAAAACGGCGAGAGACGAGGACAAAAAACAGTAAACAATACGGAAAGGGTCAACGTTGAGCACGTCTCATTGTTACAGCGTTTCAAACCGCTAAAGAGCAACAAACACACACACTCTCACAACAGTAAGTCAGGGTCGGCTATTGTTCCTCACCTGCGCGATACAACACGGAGTACACATGACGAGGGGACAGAATAAATACAATCCGTTTCAGAGTGAGGACAGCTCGGGGATTTCTCAGCCGCTTTCCTTCTTCTTCCACACAAAATCAGCGACACACGGGGAACCAAAGCGCTTCTGCTCCCCCCCCTCTTTTTTCCTCCTCTTCTGATCTCTCCTCCCACTGACTGACTGACTGCACATCACCGCCAAACAACCGGCTCTGCCACAGAGAGCATCAGAGAGATGACTAAATAGGTTATATCACATTTACTGTCATAAAAAAAACAAAACAAACATTATTCGCATTCTCAGATTATATGTTAGATGTAACACAAAGCCACGTGCCACACAAGTTAGACTCCTGGCCTGAATGTTTAAAATATATGAAATAATATGGATTTTAAAATACTATAAGAAATCTGTATTATAAGTTAAAATAAAAAATAAAAAAACAAAAACAAAACAAAAAAACAAAGGGGTGGGTGCAGGATTAAAAAAAAAAAAAAAAAAAAAAAAAGTCAACAGCTATATCCAGACACAGGATGACCTGGATCTGATCCCTCCATGGCTCATTAATCATCAACGCCGAGCTGTTAAGTATAGGTGGTATTCTGCTTATATTCACATGTAATTATTTCAATAGGGAGGAAATGTCTATCATTTAAGTCACCTGTGTTTTTAAGTACAACACAAAATGGCAATGAGTCTGACATGCACACAATGCCCGGATGAATCCCTGCATAAAATATATTTCAAATGATATATAACCTATCAGAAATAAGGACATTTTAACATCACATAATATAATTTAATACCCTATTTGTCCCAGAATACTGAAATTATTTTACCTCAAATGTATTACTTATTAGTCAATAGATGGCTAAAATGAAAGGGCAGGTGACTTGCTGCCACACACTTATACTGTATAATAAACTTGCATTTTTCTGTAAATCAAAAGCTGGACTTTATCTCGTTTTTATCATCCCACTGCACTTGTTCTCTTGGCTGTATCTTGCTGACTCATAAGTATGAGTAAGTTTCTCTTTGTCCAAAAAACCCTGCCCGTGGTTTTTAACGGCATGTGGGCAACTGTGTGTTGAGCATAGCAGTGCAGTAGGAGTCAGTTTGCTGGCCAATGAAGGGGCCTTGATAAGGCTGAGCTGCTAAGGCTGCTACTGCAGCTCTCTGCGGCTTGTGTTGCCGTTTGCCAACACTGTCATATGACCAAATGACTCAACACACACACACTTTTTGTCAGTCACTACTGCCATTGAAAGTCACTGCGTGCCTCTTCGGTGCCGAATTGTGGGCCTTTTTAAATAGGCGTAAATCACACGGGACTGCCACTTTATGAACGCATCAAATCCACGACCCTCTGAAAAACAGAAAGCACACATCTGCAATGGCCTGTGTAACAGAATCCGGCATATTTTTGATTGAATGTGAAGAGAATATCCATACTGACCTACACACGTCTCAGCCTCCATCTTCACTCTAATCTTATTGTGTTTGACAGGAAACCAAAAAGGGCAGCAGAGCATCAGGCCTCCGACATGTCAGACTGCATCGGATCAATGTAACGTCAAAAAGAAAGGACAGGAAGCAGAAAATACAAATCTAGTATCACACTGCTGCATGATACTGAAGCACAGTGTCACCATGTGAGCCCTGAAGACAGTGTTTTTGCTTCACTCCACCTGCTGAGTGAACAAACCACAAGTGTACTTCAGCTCACAGGCAAAGTGAATGCTGTAGACGTGAAATCAGTCAGTAATGTGTGTGGATTGTTACTGTGTGAATTCATAAGTGTTAGGAAGACGTTGGTTTTCAGATTTGACCACACAGGCTATTAATAAAACCATTACTACCAACCCCAGCACATCTCTAATCCAAACAGGAAACTTCAACATGAGCATACGCAGCTTTTATTGCTGTGGCATACAAAATAATAACAATACAAAAACATTCACATGAAATAAATTCTCACATGTTGGTTTGTTTTTCTTTTTCACACACATAAATAGACGTTTTTCCCCACAGGCTCACAAAGTTTAGTCATCAGTGAAGGAGGACCAGAGCCAACGCTACTGACAACAGCCCTCTGCTGTAGATCAATCGCTGGCCATCTGGACACAGCAGCATTTTAGAGTTAACGATTCACATACGCTGGCTACAACTTCTAAAATGTCCTAAAGTCAACCACACGTGAGGGAGCCTCTGCTGGTTATAGACTTTTTTCCCTTTTCTTTTTCCAGTGGACAGTCCTGAGAAATGCAGGAAGCTGAGCCATGCAGTGGTGATCCTCGGATTTAACCCGGTCCCTGGTCAGAAAATGAGCTTCTTCTTCATTGCAGCTGAAAATAACACAAAGAGTTTTGTTATAAACATTATTTAAAGAAGAAGAAGAAGAAAAAAACAAAACTTAAAAAACCTAAGTTAGATTAGATAGACACGTATTTCTGTTCCATGTGTATGTACGCCACATGCTCAAATCAAGCCTATAATGAGCAACACGCTACCAAGAGGCACCAAGGTTTCTGTTATAAATGTTACAAAAGTCAAAGCTAGATATTTTCCAAACCACAGAGGAGCTGGAAAAGCTTTGAACCTCCCAGTGACACTAAAAGGTTCCACTTTAGTAAAACATACCCTCCCACTAGCCACGAAACTGTGGGCGCGTGTTCGAATTCAGTATTTTCTGAATTTGTAACTGCAGCTAAATGTACAGCCAACACCCGCTGAATTGCTAGGTTAGGTTTTTAACTTCAGCGAGAAGCAGTCAAAAAACTCACAACATGCTATAAAAAAAAAAGAAGAAGAAAAAAAATCTGGTCAGTGTTGGAAGTTCTACAATATTCAGCCCCTTTAAAGTCTGCCTCAAACGAGTGTCGCAGACACCTCAGTTTTTGCTGCTCAAACCACAATATAAACAACATGACTGAGAAAATATTTAACCCAGAGTCAGGGTGGTCTTTTATGGATTAAGGACACACACAGTGGATTTAGTGCAAATATGAGATCATATCCGGTAATTACTATTCTCCAGGCCTTCAATTTTTCTCTTGAGCCCGACTGTCTCCTTCTCCCTCAAAGCCTCGGCCGAACAGTTTGGCCGGGGGAGCTGGGGACCAGGAGTGGGACCAGGCCGATTGCTGAAGTACCTCATCTTTAGAGCCTGCAGAATAAAGGAAAACACCTTTTTATACATCTGTGGCATCAAACATCAGAGTTGTGTCTCTAATTTGATGTATCAAAGATGCAAGAAGCTGTTTTTTTTTTCTTATTATTGAGATGTGTAATAGAGAAAGTGGAAGATGTGTGATTAATGCAGTTGTTGAACAATGCAGAAGCACAGTCCTTTAGTTTATGATTAACGCAAAATGAGATAGTTCAGGTTTTCTCTCTAGTATTATGAGTTATTTAGTGCCTTGCGGTGACTGTTGTGAATTGGTGCCATGTAAATAAAACTGAAGCTGCAATTTTACGATAGAGCTCAAACAGAAGGCAAACATCAATTCCTGTATCAGACTGACCGAGCTTTTATGTCAGGGATTGTCACAGGTAATGAAAACAGGCTCTGTGCCTAGGACTGGAGAAGAAACCAGTTTTCGCTGGGAGAGCACCAGCTATGCAGAGTGCATTCACTCGCCTGGATCAGACAATAGTGAGTTTTACTAACATACTGAGACTTCTGAGAAAGAACAAACAACCTGAACAGTGTGCCATCACACCCCTGCTTACACCTACTACTAAGAAGTTCTCCACACTACACATTTCACTAACACAATCGCTGCTCACCAACACTTCTTCTTTCCAGAGTTAAATCCTTGTGATGTTCTTGTTTCAAAATAATATTGAAATTTAAAAGGTTATAATTTGGACAGAAGAAACTTCGAAGGACAAATTCCAACCAGTGGGAGCACTGGGAGTCAGAGGTGCACAAGGAAGCGGCATTGAAGAGGATAACAGCTACTTAACTCGGGTACAGTTTTTGCTCACAACTCGTCAACCCAAACATCCCCAAAAAACATGTGCACTTAAAAATGAGCAAATAATAAGCATTTATATTTATTTATTCTTCCTAGCACAAAGCTGTGTGGCAACCACATCATGACTTGTACGAAGGTGAAATGTCTACTTTTTGTTTTGCAAGTCTTGTAAAGTCAAGTTTTACAAGTCTATTAGTGGTTTATCTTCGCATTACACTCTTAAAGTAAAGGACACTCTTCACCGGCTGATCACAATGAGAGTCGTACTGCCTGAAGCGAGGCCTGTAATTCTGAGGGAGCTACAAATGAAACAACAGGATTTCAGTGCTGAAGCCGATCCAGCAATCATCAAATAGACTGCAGTGTAAGAATGCTTAGCTTATTACCTGTGTAGCTGTGGTCCTCGCTGAAGGGTTAAAGGTAAAGAGACCTTGTAGCAGCTCAAGTAAATCGTCTCCAGCTGCACTAAATATATGTTCCAGCGGTGTGCCGGGGAATATTTTGAAGGACACATAGTCTGGTAGACTACTCAAGCCCTAAAGAGAGATATAACAATACAATGTAAGCAAGAATCCCCACATCTCATCAAAATCAGGCCAAACTGTAAAAAAAACCTAAAAAACAAAACAAAACTTCAACAGCAAAAAAACCCCAAACAAACCCACAGGCCACGTTTCTTCTGTGGGTGTTCCCAGAGCCTCAAAGATCTTAGTAAGCTGGTCGAGATCCGAGTCTCCAGCAAGGAACGGAACCTACAGCAAACGGGAGTGTAGAAACATTGACATTAGCATGAATATGAAAATAGCTGCGTCCCCTGCGACTACGTGCTCATATCTTTGAAGTGAGGTTTATTTACCCGAAGCAGCAACTCTGCCAAGATGCATCCCACTGCCCACATGTCAACACCCACACCGTACATCCTGGCACCAAACAGGAGCTCAGGTGATCGGTACCACCTAGGAAAGACATGAATGAATGAACAACAAATAGAGACATATTTTACAGACCTTGCAACCTGGACTTCTTAGTATAATTCTGTCACATTTAACCAGTCCTAGTTTGGTTAAATGTTTTATTAAATCATGGAAAACATTTAAAAAAAATATTGCTGCTCTGAAGAATTTCTAATGAGACTAACTCTGGAGAAGTTCTGTATTTTTAATGAGGTAACATGGAGACTGATCTGACCTGGTAACAACTTGATGCGTGTAGACTCTGCTAGGACTGCCAAAAGACTTGGCCAAACCAAAATCAGCCAACTTCAACACCCCACTGCCATCTAACAACAGATTATTGGGCTTCAGATCCTGCACAAAAAGAGAAAAAAAATTAAGAGGAAAAGGCCCAAAATATAAATTACAAATTAGACATGGGCATATTTATGTGTGAATGCTGCGCACACGTTTTCTTACCCTGTGTAGGACCCAGTGCTGGTGCATATACTCTAATCCCTGCAGAGTCATGAGGATGTAGGCTTTGATGTTGGCTGGAGTTAAGACTAAACTAGTGTCTTTGATGATAACCTTAAAAACAACAAAACAAAGACCAAGGGTCATACGTACAGCCAGACTTCTCATAATTACTAACATCCATGCATTAATTCATGTTTTTTCATAGCTCTAGGCCACACACACAAAATTAAAATACACTTTTTCTGAGTGGACAAGACAATCGAAAACATCTGGAAAATATCCGTCTGAAGAAATCATCCAAGATAGAACAGTTCAGCCTTCATAACAAGAACCATCATCACCTTTGAATGCAGGAGTCTAACTAAAGCTAACCTTGCAGTCCAAAAATATATAGGCTTTTATAATATAGGCTTTTAGCACTGGTAATAAGATCAGCATCACATTTCATCCTCATGTGCATCCTGTTTTTCTGCTGCCTGTAATGGCATCACTTCACTGAGCAGCCAAAAGCAGAGTGATATTGATTATTTTTAAGTGCGTTTATCTTATTTTGCATCATTCCATTAGGGTCTAAAGTATTACTGGTGGGCGCCTATTTGGAGCCTTTTTATGCTTAGATAATCCAAATAAAAGCCAGAGTAACACCTAGCTTAGCACTGGTGACACTTTGTTTGACCTCTTGTTCATGCTTTCTTGGCTACTCTACTTTAGTCTGACCTTACACTAAGAATGTGAACAAAGGGTAAAATTTCCACCTGCTGGCCCACAAGGGAACTGCAGAATTAAAAAGAAAACTTTTTTTTAAAGAAATGTTTAACAGATTAGAGATGACTGACAAATCTCCAGACAGAAGCAGCCATAATGCAAAACATGACATCTTAGGG
Organism: Oreochromis niloticus; assembly: GCF_001858045.2. NCBI lineage: Eukaryota > Metazoa > Chordata > Actinopteri > Cichliformes > Cichlidae > Oreochromis > Oreochromis niloticus. Next base: position 17,311,248 of record NC_031977.2, read on the forward strand.
TTTTGTTACAAACAAATAAATAAATAATATCGTACAATACTGTACCCTCTAGGCAACACTGTACTGGAAGATGTTTCTAAAAATAAAATAGGTAAGTCTAAGATTTGGCAGTCTGTTTGTGACTTTAAGAGCTCTTAATGTTATATTATTAATATTTAACTACAGATAAGAAATGTATTCTATTTACTTGTTCACACTGTGCTCAGATCGGCTGGTTGTTGTGTTTGTGGCCTTCCAAACACCCCTTTCCAACAGAGAAGTTATAGAGTTGAGGAGAAAATAACATCGACACTTATTTCAAGTTTTTTATCAAAATACTATTTCAAGTTTAATCTCAACATTTTGAATTATTTTTTGACACAATTTTTTTTCTTCCTTGGTGACTAAAGCCGAGAAGTAAAATGTATCAGCTGCTCAGGAAGAAATAAAAGAAACAGTTTGTAAGACGCAGTGCCGACAGGTCCCAATGAAGTCTGGTAACATGTTGCACTTCATTCACCAAATTCACACACAAAAAACCCCCATCAGAGCTATGCAAAAGAATGTTTACTAAACCCGAAGCTGTGAACAGATTAGTCTTCTTAGCCAAAAACCAGCAGCATGTAAAAGTAAATGTGTGAATGGAACGAGATTAAAGCCTAAATTATTATTTGCTCACAAATTGATGCGAGAATAATAATATTTAATGCAATTGTTCTTAAAATGAGGGGAAAAACCTTCCTGTTTTTAAGGAAATGTTTATTGTATTATTTTTTTTATTCATAGTTTATTTTTTGCTTGAAGATTTTAAGGATTTGGAGAACTGATGTATATGTATCTGTGTAGGTATATAGTCATTGCAGCTAGTAATGCAGTATGTATTACATTGTTTTATGTTTTCACTTTAAGATATTCACACTGTAAATGTGTCTTATAACTTTTCTTTTCCTCAATGTTTACTTTTCCTTGTTATTCTGAGATATAGGAACAATTATTAAGATTTGTTTGACTAAAAAAAATCATAAAGTCATATTTTTGGAGACGTGATATGAAATGTTTTAATGCTTTTACTTAACATATTTACACTAATGAACAGTGCAGCACATTGTTATACTGCCAGTTGATTTAACCCTATTTTATAATGTCCCATAATGCTTTTATTTTTAGTTACAATTGTGAATGAAATGCTCCCACTTACACAGTGACAACTGAGCACTACGAAGCACCAAAGCAAAAAAATTGTGTTGAGAATTTTTTATTTTTTTCCCCCCAATCATTAAAGCCGTAAATCGTAAAAAATTATTAAGGAAGTGGGAAGCTGCTACCTATTCTATCCATCTATTTACCCCTTTTATTTACCCCCACAAACTAATAAAAAAGTGAATATTTTTTAAAAGTGCACAAACGCTGTGTATGAAATCCCTCCACATTTCTATTTAGGTCTCTACTCACCTCCAGGTCTGTTTCCATGAAATCAAACACCAGGCTGATGTTTGATTTATGTCCAAAAGCATCCAACAGCTGCCACACATATAAAACAACAATATTTAGGTCAAAAAATAAATAATCTGCACAATATAGAAAGATTAAGGTATCTTCCTATACAATCGATACCAGTAACACAAGATTATGATGATGTGCGATGAACATTTAACTACCCCGATAATGTTTGGATGATGGAGCTCCTGCAGCAGTTTTATTTCTCTGAGTGCAGTCCGATTAATTCCTATTTTAAAAAACATAAATACGTAAAAAAAATTATATATATAAAACGGATGAAAATGAGCTGCAGCATATTGATAGGACCCAGCACTTACCATCTTTAGCCTCAGTCCTGTGGCCAACCTTAATCTGAAGGGAATAAACAGGTAAATGTTTACTGCGGCTCATCAACAAACAGTGTGAATGGTAGTAGTAAATAGCTCGTTTCTTTTACCTTTTTAATGGCAACTATTGTGTCGGTCAGTTTGTCCCTGGCTTTGTACACTGTGGCAAACTGCAGAGAAAAAACAATATTCAAAAAACAAAAAGTTTTAATTTTTTTTAAACTTATTTTGGTGAAATTTACTGGCACAAGAAGCAGAGCAGCATGAACCACGGATGCTTTGTTGACATTAGCAACCAGCTAACGCTTTGTTAGCTCGCCATCGTGCTTTCTACGCAATAAACACAGCGGTCTAAGGACGTGCGAAGAAAAAAGCAAAGACACATATCTCTTAAATATTTTTCCCCCTACCTGACCCTCTCCGAGGAAATCCAGCTTCTCGTACCGCTTGGCTCTGCTTTTCACATCAAGCGCCATGATAGATAACTGTCAGTGTCGTGCTGAGGCACTTCCTGCTCTGTTAAAGGACCGCAAGTAGTCTTTCCGGGTTAGAGGCTTTAAATTTAAATTGAACAACAGCGACACCTACCGATTTTATTTATCCAACACCACCGCGAACCAAATTATAGAGCCAAATAAAAAAACCTAGCATGATTTATTTATTCTGGATTTGTTTTACTGGATTTTTAAAGGTTTGTTAAATTACAATAATAATATTAATAATACTAACAATACTAATACTGCTACTACTACTAAGATTAATAATAAGTGAAGGGGAGATCTAATCTCAGTTCCAGCCTCATTCGCCTCTGTCATATCTAACATTTTACTGTTATGATGCAACATGCAGTACTGTTATTTTCCTCACAGTTTGTCTTTTTTTGCCCCCTTTATTTTTCTTTCACCAGTTAGCAGTTTGACATCTGTCTCCTGGGAGTCTCTTCTGTCAGTTAGGAAGGTTTTGTGATCCATGCACCACTGAGCACATCTCTACATCTCATCTCCATACGCAGTGAGATACCCTCACATCCCACAGGATTAGGCATGGCTCTTCTCCTTTGACCCTCCTCGTCTGCTGCCTCACACGCACATACACACACACATGCACGCACGCGCACACTCGCCACTGACTTTCATTTTTATGTTAAGTTTGACAAGAGGGGTGTGAAGGATCAGCAGGCCTAATACACCCCTCATTCTCCTCTCAGATGTGTGCACATTCATCTGACAGCTCCCAGATGTGAGTGACAGGACCGTATGTGCCCATGCAACCATGCAGAGAAGAGAAGAGGAGAGAAGAGAAGAGAAGTGAAGAGAAGAGAAGAGAAGAGAAGAGAAGAGAAGAGAAGAGAAGAGAAGAGAAGAGAAGAGAAGACTTTACTATCTTATAATCAAACTTTAGGGACACACGTGGGGGGAGGGGCTCAATGTGGGACGTTAACGACCACAGCTGACATAACTCAGATCCATTTACATCACTTGCTTTAAAACAAATATGACATATTGATGCCTACTAATTCTGCCATGATTTAAAGGCATTCTTGCCTCATTCCCCTCAGTGTCTCGGTAAGACTGCGGATGAAGAGAGACATAAGTGATTCTGGTAGCGTTTGTATAGTTTGTCTCTGTAAATCACATGACACTATGGGTAACATTATGCACAACAATAACTCACTCTGGTTATGTGTCACATTAGCAGATGGTGATGCTGTTGAGCGGGTGTGTGCATATTTGTGTGTGTGTGCGCGCGCGTGTTTGTGTGTATACCTCTGTTTGACGGGCAGGAGGAGAGTGAAACCACAAAGCTGTTTATCAAACTCATAGGAAGTGGGTGTTGTTAAGCGAGGACGTGTCTCGCCACCACATCCTGCTGCTGGAAAGCAGCTTCAGATGGGACAGTGTTCACACAATGTACAGTAAACAACAAATGCAGACCAAATGTCGTTTATCTGTGTGTATGTGTGTGTGGTATGTGGCCACCTAATTCTTCCTCAGAAACAATTTTTACACTGATTGCACAGCTATGATAATCTGCTCATTTGTGATGAGTGTGAGGAGGATGCATTTGGGGTGACCTGTTCAGAGATGTCAAAAAATTAAATAAAAATGTATTTGCCCTTATTAAAAATTTGCATTTAACACACATGCTGTTACACACACTCACAGATTTCTTTTAAGTCACTGCCACCCAAAAACCATGCATATCTCTTCAAAATGCGGAATAGAAGATGTGTTGATGGAGTGAAATGTTGAAGTGCAAAGGCAATTTTTCTGCAGAAGAGCAGTGTCACAATCTCAAGTTTGCCTCGAGAATATGCCCTAAAATGTTGAATGATGCACACCGGATGTTCTTTTTTGGTCTTTTTTGTTGGTCATCATTTGTTCTGTTATACTTTTTAGTGATTTAAGTGTAGTGTTTTGGGTCAATACTTCAGAAATGAAAGGTTAAAAAAGATCTCTGATGGTGTCACCGAGTGCGTAAGGGATGAATGATTCAGCGCTATCACAGTCAGTGCTGTATCACACACCTGCTGCTGTAGGTTTCTGTCCTCTTTTTACTCACAGAGTCTCTGGGGAAGTGGCTGCGTTCTGTCATCTAGGGAGTTTTCCTCTTTCTCTCTTTCTTTCTTTATGTTTCTAACTCTTTCTCACAGGCCCGCACACACACATGCACACACATACACCACACACACATACACATGCAGCTGTATCTGACCACATGCACAGTTATAACACAACAGGATGTTGTAGGGTGGATGTTTGAGGTGTGAAGGTTCACACAAGCCGTGACAAACAATATCTGTTTCTCAGAACAAATTATTCATTATTCATACGTCTAATAGATGCTGACATTTGTATTTTTACTTTTTTTTTTTCATCTCTATTTTTTTATTGAAGCACATAAGCCAGGTTTTCCACACCATTTTTTTTAAAACTACTGACTTACTGCAAAAGCATCAGCCACACATGGTCCACAAACATGCTTCACTTTGCCCCTTTCATTCTCTGCAGATGTCTGTAGTGACAAGACAATAAGAAAGCAGAAGGACAAACAGAAGGACAATCATTATCTTCCGTGCTGCTGTGTGTTTACAACCAACGCAGAGATTTGTCAAATTGGTGCTGTCAGTCCTGGGCTGCATTGTTAGATGGCAGAGCTGTCAGTCTGAATTAATATTAGGGCAGAAATGTTTTTGTTCACCACTGTCTTCCTCAGGCATCTGAAGCATCTGCGTACACCGGGGCTTGTGGACGACTTCAAGATGAGCCCACTTGATAGCTGAGCTCGTACGGAGCCAACATTATGATAATGTCCTTATAAGTAGCAGGGGGATGGGCGCAGTGTCATCTCTTCACATAGACAGAGCCAGCGGGGAGTCCACAGTCAACTGCATTTAGGGCGTCTTTGTTGTTGTCGTAGCACCCATCTGTATTGTTGTTTCATTCTGGTCTGTGTCTTTTCTCAGACATCATTATCGCACTCATTAGAAAAATCTCTATCGCAGCCTCAAATGGGGAACAAAGTCTGGCAGTGTTTCTTTTCCTTTCCTGTGTTTGTCTGCGTGTTTGTGCGTGTGTGCGCATCTTCTCTTGAATATGTAAGTCTGGCTGTATTTGCAAACTACATGTGGCCACTTAAATCCTTCAAAGAGGCTGAACACTGTGTGCTGAGCTCCCTTGTTTTAATGCTGTACATACAGAAAATATTCCATTGTTTGCCTTACCTCTTATATAGGCTTATTTGTCTTCTAGTTTGCAGCAGGGTGTTGTAAGAGAACTTTGGGATGAAAGAACATGTGAAATGTAGCCCCAAGATTAATTCAAAACCCATGATGGCCACGAGCACAGTGAGGGAAGTCATAGTTGGAAGGCAAAGGAAGAAAAGGCCCCTCTGATTTGTTTGTGCGTATCAGGATCTGGAGAGATGGCCACAGTGGTGTGTTATCCAAGGAGCCATTTACTTCATTAACCCAGTCAGATCACCGAGGCCTCAGTAATCAACCTTGTCACACGTCCCATTAACTTCTCATTCCATCAGCACGGCCCTCGCACCTTCTGACACACACAGACATGCACATGTGTGCACAGATGCACTTTGGTTACGCACATTTGTGCCTGCATGACACACAACTATGTTTCTTTATTTTGTTCCCCCTCACTGATGCCCATATACACACTCCTTCTCCCACTCTCTCAGCTCACCCCATTACCTCCATCAGTCCCAGGGGTCTCGGAGCTCTGATGAGCCCGCCGCTGCCCTGCGAGATTAGTGGACTCCCAGAGAGAAGCCCCTCGCTGGTTGACCGTGAGTCTCGGCTGCTCACAATGTCAGCTCAAGGTTAGTGTGTTCACTCACGGCGCAGTCAAGCTGCGTAGCTCTGTTATGAATACAAGTGCGTTATTAGTATTTTATCTCTGCAGACGCCAGCGATTATAATATTTATAAAGATCCCCAAATCAATTACTGCCATTCACCTTTGCTTTCCCTCTCAGCTTTTCTATCTCTGCTTTGCTCTCTAGTGGCCCCCCACTTGAAACATTTGCCAAAGCATTTATTAATTAACTTGTTTTTTTCTTCACTTCTTCATCTCAATCTTTCAATCTCCCCTCTCCCCATTGATCAAACCACAGAGGAGCCCAGCATTCGGCTAAAGTGGTTTGAATTCACTTTTATGCGCCGCACATCAAGCACAGGGAAGCATTTACTTTGCATCCCACTTGAGGGAATGAAGATCTTCCACACACAAAATGGCAGGGAGAGATGAAGGAATGAGGGCAGCTCTCGGTCTGTAATAGAGCGTCACATAAGTGGCTGGATCCGTAAGACAGATTGATCTTTTTATGTTGAACTTGATGAGCATGAATGATGCACCAGATTTCCTGTAGCGGTGAATAGAGATGAAAGGATTATCCAGATATTTAGATCATTCAGGCAGGAACGTTGCCCTGCACTGCTGTCTCTTTTCTCCCCATCATAATTCAATATTTACAGTTTAAGCTGGAAAACTGCTCCCTCTTGGCCGCCTGTATCTGGTATCCATGGAAACAGATTTGAGAAGAGAGTGCTGTCTTTATGTGTCCGGGCGCGGGCGCGCGTATATGTGTGTGTGTGTGTGTGAGAGAGAGAGCGAGAGTGTAATGTTTACTGATACACTGCAATTGATTGGTTGTTGGGGAGCAGCTGTTGACCCCTCTCTCTCAGGGGTCTCTTTGTGTTCTTGCACACAACCCAGATCAATAGACACACACGGACGTGAACACAGACACACACAGATTTTGCTATTTTAAATTTATTCTAGAGTCAGTTTCTGTTTCTCTCCTCCAAAACCCATAAAAATCACCCCTCCCCAGATTAATTCAAATTTAAAGGTAGCCTTGACTCGTAGCCATAAACCTGAGCCTTATTTTAATGAATATGTAGAGCAGATCATGCCAAATCTGTTTAGAAATCCTGGGACTGTTGCTTTCACTGTCATAACATTTGGTCTACATAAAGATAAAGTAAAACACCGCGAAATACACACACGCTATATTTTAATACCGGCCCCATGCCCTTATATGGAGAGATGATCAAAGGCGCTGTTATGAAAGCGCTCTCAATATAATAAAGACACAGACACACAGACATGCAAATGCAATTGTGAAACTAGTCAATGTGGCACAGCAGGCAAAGTGCAAAGCAGTAGCATCCACACTGCTGATGGCATTGCAGATTTTTAACTACAAGTCTGAAACTGTGCCGAGTGTTTACATGCTACTGAGCACACCACCCTGGCTAATGAAACATCTCCCAGTGGGTGCTCTACACAGGGACACATGGGCATGCATGCACTCACAGACACACACACACACAGACAAACACACACATGCCAGGGATGAGTAACAGCTAGTAACTGTGGGGCACCAAGAGAGAAAGGTCATCTGACATCATTTGCATCGCTTGTTAATGTTAAAGAATGTTTTCCATACAGGGAAGGTCAAGTTTTGCATGGAGACCCGATATAAACATAACTTCTGACAAAGATGAATTAATGGAACAACTCCGGCTTGTTCATGCCTGGTTGATGTGGGTTTTCCATCCTCCTCTAATTTGACATATTAAGGGGAAAGCACCAGCACTAGAACAACACACACACACACACACACACACACACACACACACACACACACACACACACACATGCACACCCCACTCTAATCTGCCTTTTTTTTCACCCACTCAACCCCACCCACGCACCCACCTTGTCTTACTCTGAATACAACGTGTCAGCAGCGCAGCGTGGAGTGGCAGCGTTTGTCTCGCTGAACACACATGTTGAATTAGAATAAATGAATACCACGCTCACCAAATAGCACCATCGCAGCTCATTCCAGTAGTAGTGGTTTGCGCACAAGCCATTTCCTATGAAGACAAAGGTGATAAACTTTATTTATAGTTCAGCCCACGGGCTTGCAAAATGTTTCATGTCAAACACCCCCAGAGGATATGCATTAGAACCACTACTGATAAGATTTATGTATTAAGTTATGACTCAGCAGAAGCTGCCTATTCTGGAGGAGCAAAGTGAAGGCAATGATCACAGCATCTCTAATATTCTAAATCGGTTATCTTTTATTCATTTTGACTATATGAAAAAAGATAGCTTTTATTGTAACCCCCGACCCTGATAAGGATAAGCTGAAGAGAATGAAGGGATGGAGCTTTTTTTGCCCTTAGTGCATCTGTTATATCATTAAGGCTGTTAATTGTGTGCTCTTTTTTTTTAAATTTGTTTTCTGATGACAGAGCTTTTTTCATGTTTAATTAAGTGAAGCCCTTTACTTTTTAAATAAAATGCTGCTGCTGACTTATGCCCAATTGTTCATGCAGGTGCCCGGTTAGTGTTCAAATGAAGCCACAGTAGCTCAAAAACTGATTCAAATCGGACTGGCCAGATGTTGAGCTGAATTAACATCTGTTGTCTGGTATAATTGCTCTGAGACAGTGATTCTCAAACTTTTTCTGGCTTGCCCCCACTTCAGAAGTCAACAGCCCCCAAACACCAATTATTAATAATAATAATACAAAAAAACTACAACTTTAATGAAACTATAGTGAATTTAAACATCAACTCTTAGTTTGCCTACAAAATGATATTCACTCAAACTTATCTGTAGTCCATATTTTACCCCTGTTTGTTTATGTCCAGCCAATTAATCAAATCCCACAGCTCTAAGACCATTAAATATTTATTTATCATTACAATTTCAGGCATTTTAAAGCCAAGCTCAGTAGACTACAGTTACATAGTATCAGATGCATATTTCCCTTAAAATATTTATTTCAGTCGCAGTCTCTTCTGCTCTGTATGCAGGTAGGTATCTGAACCTGTTGAAAACCAGTGCCAAACATGTTTCTCCTCACAGCAGTGACTCAGTCAAAACAACAAGCCTTTTGCCAGATGTTGCTTTCCCTATTTGCATTACATTAAAATAACACCGTGCCAGTATGAGAGCAGTCCCACGGGAGAAAGCCCTGGGAATTAGGGGGAGGTTTGGAAAAGAAAAGAAAAAAAAAAAGGAAAAAAAAAAAGGGAGACTCGTTGAGGTTGTTTGCTGCCAGGGGGAGGCGATGTCGCTCCTCCTCTTCTCATCTCTCCCCTCTGCTTTGCTCTGCCAGAGCTTTCAGTCTGCTGGGTGAGATCATTACCAGACACCAGGCTCCGGGACCTGACATTCACCGATCGGAAAAGCAGAGAGAGAGAGCAAGAGCGAGCGAGAGAGAGGCACACAGAGAGAGAGGTAGAGAAAAGCTTGACCCAGTGCAACCGGCGACGAGCAACCCCCACTACCATCTCCTGCCTCTTGTGCAGCCCACTGACGACTAAAAGCGCGGTCTTGTCGCTGAAATTCCACCCCCCGCTGCTGGATTTGGGCTTGTAGTCGGATGCGGGCTTGTTTTGACTGCAGTAACAGTCCTGCTCTCACCCCCCTCCTCCTCCCAAACCAGCCGAGTAGCGGATTTGCGAGGGATCTCAGTGCCGTGCAAGCTCTCCGAGTGACCAGCGATCCCGCAAGGCATCGGAGACTCAGTGCGCACGGCGGCGGCGTCAGCGGCGGCTCTCCACAGCGCGAGTCAACGCGCCAGAGCCTCTAAAGATCTTATTTCTACCAGGAACTGGACCCAAGCGCCAAGTTTCCGATTGGATTTTTTCTCCTCCCCTGTGCGGCTACCTTGATTCTGCCACCAGATCGACTGCAAATCCTATTTTCTCGCTCTCCTTTTTTTTTCTCTTTGCTTTCCAAAGCACCGTTGACGCCATTTTCCCCGGGATTTTCTGTCAAAAAACATATCCGTCTCTTCTGGCACCGTTTGACAGCTCCACGGGAGGCTGTCACCCCATCCGTCGCTTGCGTAAAATGTCTCTAAATGGATTGTAAATGATCGTGATAAAATATTTACACGTTAGAGCCGAGTGTGAGACAACATTAGACATGGGTAAGTAGCCCCGGTTGACTGACCACATTCCACACCTGAATGCACCTCGCCGGTGAAAAACTGTGTTCGTGTTTGTAACGCCACTTGGCCGCCTGTGTCTGCTGTCCATGTGTGCTGTTTGAGCTGCCTGTCACCACCTACAAAGCCTTCCATATTCTGCCCGCGAGACTGTTATTCCTTAAATGTGAAATTGCTTGCAGTCACATGCCAGCAAAATCGCCCGAAACACACGCGCACGCGCGCACATGCTCACGCCACCACTCAAGGAGACGCACACCAGCCCCAAACAACTGTGGTACTACTCGGTCTCCATCTGTTATTACTGTGTAATACCTTGGTAATTAGATGATGGTGGTAGGGGGCGGGTAAGAGAAAACAACCAATTAAGGCCAGTGGGATAAAGTGTCCACTGCTCAGATCAGGGTTTAACTCAACCACAGTTCGGCCTCTTAAGTTTAAATCTGTTTCTGCTGTAGTGGACCACCTGCGCCTTCACTGACATGGACAGTCCATCACATAGCATCACAATCTGTGGCATGCAGTAAGCAGATGGCTGTCACTCTTTCGGCCTGTCAGTTGTTCCTTTATCTGAAGTTAAGCTGTGATTTTTGTTTGCTTGTTTGTTTCTTAATGTGTTCAGTGTTTTTTTGTTGTTGTTTTAGAGGGAAAAATGTGATGTCATGTTGACTTGATCTTTATTCTGATTATTATCATTATTTACTGGTAGCACAGTGTGCACAAACTGTAGCATCGTCATCACAGATGTCAGTGTGCCTGAATGTAGTAGCTTGGTAAAACAGCTCTGCCCACTGTGGTTGTATTTATCAGCAGGTCATCAATTTCACGTGGGTGTCAGAAACTACGTGTCCAAATGCCATGGCCCTGTGGAGGAAGGTGAGGGCCGGGGGTCGGTGGTTATCATTAGCACCTAGAAACCTCTGTCACAACCAGACCACCAAAAGAAACGGATAAACATGACCAAGTCTCACTGAGGGCTGACGTGCGATCAGGTTCTCTTGGCTATATCGGAGGGCTTGATTTTATAAAAAGAAAAAGAACAAGGGTTAAAGTAAAGGGACAACTGTAAGAGAGGTGCGTGAGTAGGTGGAAGGAAAGGAGGCTGAGGAACGGATAATAGAGGTGATTCAAGCTCGGATGGAACCATCGATCTTGTCTTGTTAACAGTTTCAGCTCCCCCAGACCTGGCGGCATTTTTGTGGCGCAAAAGTACGAAACAGGCTATTAGACTCCCGGTTAAGTAATGAGATGCCTGCATGCCACCTTTAAATTAAAGTATGAGAAATCGATTAGGTGTATCCCCTTCTGCGCTGGATACCTTGGGTCGAAATAGGATCACAGAGAAGGTGGGTGGGGGAGGAGGGAATGTGAACGGGATCCAAGGACAAATCTAACTGTTGGCAGGCTCTCTTAACAGAATATCAGCACTGGAGCACCTTTTGGCAGAGCGCACAGAAAGAGGGGAGGGAGGGATAGGGAGGTGGAGGGGAAAGGGAAGAGGTAGCAATGAGGAGAGGGGAGAGAACAGAGGTTGAGGGGGAGTGAGGTGAGGGGAAGGAGGAAGACAGTTGGGGAGTAGGGGAGGTGTTTTTGCTGACAGCCATTTTGTGGCTTCTGCTGCAGTTAAAATGGTTTAACATTCATCTGCTTCAGCCGGGGAGTTACGTGAGGATGGTTTTAGTGCTACCTGGCATATGGCTCATCCAGTGGATGTGCGCGTGTGACTGCGTGAAGCAGCTTTAAGGCCATCTTTTTCAATTATGGCTGTCCCACACATGATATTTTACGATTGTCCTTCTCGCTGCCCTGCAGCTGAACACATGCACATGAACTGGGGAGAGAGAGAGAAAGAGAGAGAGGGCTTTATTTTGTATTTCATATCCAAATATATATATGCATTTATCCAGCTAACATAGGGGGGGGGGAAACCCAGTATAGGCACTTTTTAGGGCTTCCATCACCTCGCTCTGCTCCGAGGGACTAATAGACATCAAACTTGAAACCTCACGCTGTGCCCATTGGACTTGTGAATACTAGAAATCTGGGCCTATTCTCTTTGGTTTGTCTCCAAGCAAAGACTGGACCCTTCTAGAAACATTGGCATATGTGTCTACCCTTCACTTGAGAGCCCGGGGAACAAAATAAGGGGGAAAAAAACTGCAAATGACAGCCAGACTAGGATCATCATCTCACACCAAGATGCTCATCTACATCCAGGGATGGTCGTGCTTCTACTATATTTGCATAAAAAACCATGAAATAATTAAAAAAAAAAAGGATCTTCACCTTGTGCAATCACGCAGGCGTTTGGTGCATGTGTGCGCGTGCATCTGTCTGCATTTGTGTATGAGCTATTTGTGTGTGCACCTCAGGCACTGGGCTGCTGGGTATGCAGCCTTAAAAGGTTGTGTTTCTGCTGCCATCCCTCTCTCTCTCTCTCTCCCGCTCTGTGTCTCTCGCTCACACTCGGACTCCCCTACCTCTGTTTTGTCTGCTGTCTGTATCGCTCACCATCTCCGTTCTGTCCATCTGTACTCCATTATCGATGCTTTATCATAATTGTCGGTAAAAGTACAAGGCGAAATGTTGGAGGACTGTCTCATTCACAGCCTTTCACATCCAGCACAGGCAATGACCTTATGCTATTTGAGAGGGAAGCTGGTTAGCGCTGGCAGTTTTGAGAACATAATAAAGCTATTTATGCAGCGAGTCTGGCCTCTTACAATCACCCTGCTGTCTGAGGCTGGTCGAGGTGTGTGTGCGTGTGTGTGTGTGCATCGCTGTGTTTGTGTGCATAAAAGAGAGTGAGAGCGGGGAGAGGAGACAGTGAGGCTCAGGCTAAGTAAGTGAGGGAGGCCCGAGGAGGGGTCAGTCTTACATAAACTCTCAGCCTGTCTGCCAGTAACAGAACTAACACCGCTTAGGGCAGCGAGCAGGGAGGGGAGAAGGAATAGTCATGACCCAGCTAAGGGGCTTATGCAGTAATGGCCCAGAATGACCAGAATTGCACTAATGCACGATGCCATTTTGCTGTCATACTGAGCGATAGCTGTGAAGGGGTACTAACTCTTAGGCACAGAGTGGATGTGCGTCTTTTTAATGTGTGTGTGTGTGTGACTGAGTGAGTGATGTTGTAGTTGGCAGCTGTCTCTTTTTCCTGTCTTTGTCCTCAGTCACATGACATCCAGGGCAGCTTTCACACATGCCATTAAGGCGAGTCACCGAGCTGACATTAGGAACTGGGAGGCTCCTGAAGGACCAAACGGGGTCATGTGGGCACTGTAAGACCAGGCTGGGACTACACCTGGACTGCACCGCCTTTTGTTTATATCTGTAAAACTTTGTATGCTTAAAAGTGTGATTGTACAAGCACAGCGATGGCTGTGGAGTTTGCGGGAATGAGTTTGTAACTTGCAGGCAGTCAGCAGTTTTCATTCATGCTGGCAGGGTGTATGCAAAATCACTCTTGAAACAGGCAATCCATCAAACTGAGCATTATTTATGTCTCAGTGTTACTGATTGATGTAACACTTGCTATGGTGTGGTTGTGCACTGAGCACGGTCTGCTTTGAAGACTCGTGTTAGTCAAAGAGTTAAATGAAGGAGGCTCTGGGATGTGAAATTTTACCCTGCCAAGAAAGCTTTGCACTTAAATTCTTGGTTGTCACGATGTCACCCCCCCCCCCAAAAAAATGTGAATTTGGTACATTCTTCCATTAAACAGGCTGCCGTCAAGGAGCTAAGTTTAAAAAACAGTTATTTTGAATGAAAACCAGTGATTTCCAAGGTAGGAAATCAATCTGAGAATGTATTAATGTGCTTTGGGAAATGTTTGGCAGTACAGCCATGTGAGCAATTTGGGCTTCATAAGCTTAAACATGCAAAACCGCTGTTACGCTCCCTTAAGTTTTTTGATCCTTGACCGCCACTGGGCTACCAGAACCTACATCAATAACCCTTGTAAGTGGTTTCAGATTGGCAAACTTTACGGTTAAAGAGAGGGTTCGTTGAAACAAGTCTTTTTGACTTTTTTTTTATTTTAGGGCATGCAGAAGAACAGAAAAACACATACAGCTAAAGGAAAATGACTGTAGTAGTCATGCCAGGGAGTGTATTAGGTTAATAGGTATGCAAATCTTGATATATGCTCTGAACCAGTTGTGCTCTTTCAGATCTTTTTAAGTCTGCGGGAAGCAAGATCCCTTTACTTGAGTCATGTCGACAGGTAGTGGTCTAGTCTGGGTTCACATCAGTGTAAATGGTGTCAGGCTAAGCTCAGCATGTGAGACAGCATTCCCCACTTCCCGCTCAGTCATGCCTCATGTCATATTGACTGATGGGATTCCCTCGAGCTGTAGTGAGAAGTGTAGTCCACTGTTTGTTTTGGTTGCTTTCTGTTTATACGCCTGTGTGTAAGTAGGCCTGTGTGAGCGCACGTGTGTACGTATGGCGTGAGTGTGTAATATGGATCTGCGTCTGCACGTGCAATGATCCAAAACAGAAATCCTGAATCCTCTTGACAAGCAGCGGCCACAGCGTTTTTCTCCACAGAGCAGGAATAGCAGCAGGGGGGTGCAGCATGTGTACGGCAACGTTGTCATTTTGGATGTGCGTCTGTGTGGATACGCGCACTGGGTTTTTTTTTCTGTGCATGTGTGTAGCAATGCGGCCGCATGCGTGTGTAAAATGGTTCAGACGCTAGTTTTTCCAGACCAGCTCGTAAACCACATCTGGGGAAAGAATTTAGATTCCTTCTCTCCGTCTTTCTCTGCTGCTTTTCCTTTTCCCCCTTGTGTGTTCCCCTCCCTCCTCCTTCACTCCTCTGAAGAAGAAAAAAAAACAACAAAAAAAACGGAGCCAGCTTCGTTCATTTTTTTTCGGTCTTGTGTCCTCAGGCTAACTTCAGCCTGGTTTTAGAGCAGAGAAGAGTAATGTCTTATTTTGCACTGATCACTCTAGTGTCTGCGCAGCTCCGCTTCAGATCTGTCACAAGGATGGAATAAGTAATGAAGGGTGAGAGAGAAGATTTAGCAAAGAGGGAGTAAAGAAGAGAGCAGGGAGAGAGGAAGGCAAGTGGGTGTCAGAAATGAGTTTGTTTATGCGAGGTACAAAATGCAAATGATAGCTAGGCAGCATGCCTCTGCAGCTCTGTGACGAGTGTGTGTTTGTCTTCATACTTAACAGGCAGGCAATGATGGCGATGACAGAGAACAGGCCTGTGCTGAGAGGTAGCAGTGGAATGGAAGCTATGGGGATGACAGAACGGGTCTCATACGCCCTTTTTTCCTAATTATGTCATTCACCTGCTCTTTCCGCAGACTGTCCCTGGCTTCGCTGTGTTCCTGTGGGACAATCAACACAACCCCAGTAGCTGATTGACAACAACCAACCAGCCCGACAGACTACTGCTTTCTATCTTCCTATTGGCTGGCTGCCAAGGCTTCCCCCATCCTGACTGGCTCTGGTGGGAGAGTGGATGGAGCAAAGGGATCTGGTTGGCTCAGCCCGACCCAAAGAGGCTGACCTTCAGGGAGGTAGGGTGGGGCCAAATGAAGGGGACCAAGAAGGAGCAGGAGGCATCGGGTTGGCACGCAGCGATGATGTGATTAACGGTGCCATCAGTGAAGGTGAGGGGTTAGAGGAGCAGGGGGACGGGCTAATGGAGGAGCAGGAGTTCTCCATCAAGGAAGCAAGTTTCCAGGAAGGAAGTCTAAAACTGAAGATACAGACCACCAAGCGCACCAAGAAGCCCCCAAAGAGCCTTGAGAACTACATTTGCCCACCGGAGATCCGGACGACCATCAGACCTCCAGTTGGAGAGGGCAAAGGGGGACGGCAGGGGCGAACAGGTAGTGGAGGAGGGGCGGGGCGGGCCCGAAGGAAGAAGAACGAGGGCCACCCAGAAAAAGGGTAAGTCATGACACTGTGATGCAAGTTTGAGCTTTATTGAGTGAAAAAAAAGGCTTCTCTCACTCTCGAGATCTCTGAGTTGACCACTCCCTTTCTCACACACACCTTTCTCGGTAGCTCCCTTCCCGACTTGGTTACATGGGGTCAAAGTTTGCCCCGTAATTGAAACCAGCCTAACTGAGATCACACAGCGACACACATACAAGCACACAACACACACTCACATAAGAGCTGAGAATAGGGCTGACATAAGCAAGTGACAGCTGGCGTCTGCTCTCTCCATTTGTGGTCATATACACAGAGACCTTTACTGTCTCCTCTCCTCTCCTTTCCTCTCCTTCCCTTTAATGAAATCAGCTTTTGTGGGTCAGTGCCTTCAACGCCGCCCCCCTCCTCTTGCTTCCATCACACCCTCTACACACTATACTGGTGTTGTACAGGTCCTTGGGGGAATCTAGTGTTTGCAGTGTGTGTTGACCTACACAGTGGTGTGTGTGTCCAAACCTGACAGCCATCTCGATGTCACCGAGCTCGACAGGCCAAGCAGGAGTAAAGGCGTCATGTTGTCAACATGATGTTGTGTCGTGTTTTCCTCCGCTGTGCCTCACTTCTGTGGCTTCGGCTCTTAATTGGCTCGTGAGAGGCGCCTGTGATTGGTGTTTTTTCATCAGTGTCAATAACAGTCCTGCCTAGTCTCCATTTAGTAAACGCTTTGGGTCAAGGTTCAAGCGAGGTCTGCGCCAAGATGAACATGATATCGTCACCTGTTGGGATGTTTTTCTCATTTTTCTCAAGTAGATGGATTTAGAGTAAGGCAGTGAAAAACAGTGCAGTATTCAGCTATTTGGGGCTTTCATTCTACTTGAAAGGGTTCGCGCATTCAGGCTAGTCGCCATCGAATTATCGGCCACCCTGCTAGCTACAGAGGTATTGTTAGGCTATTAAAGAAGTTTTTATTGAAATTGTTTTCAATAAAAGTTTAGTTTATGGCAGTCAAGCAGTGTGGTACAGCACCTGCGAGGGCAAGAGTGGCAGAAATAAGTACGATCATATGGCAGGAAGAAGACAGCAGAAAATAGACAAAACCGCAGACTAGAGTGCATATGAGGTTAGTTTTTAATATGGCGAAGGGTTGTTTGAAATATCTTTAGTAAAAAAAAAAAAGAAATCTTTGTTGATTTTAGCTTTTATGATGTGTTTAAAGGCTGTATTGTAGTTTTAAGTGTTTAGCTTACAAGTGGAGTGTCATGAGAAGTGAGAATAAACACAAAGAAAACAAATTTTTTAATTTCTATCGACAGTAGGCATGTCACAACGGTAGAATTTCAAACTTGATACCGATACCCGTGAAAATATTTGGTACTCGTCATGACATTTATATTCCAAAATTAAGAGGCACATTTTAAAAATATACATATATTAGAACAAATGATGGTCCAGTCAAATGTAATCAGCTACAGCCCTGTTTCATTTATTCCTCTGCTTCTGACTACTTGGTATCTTAGTTCTTTGCTGAGCAAAGCTGCTGAGCACTGTTTCTGTCTAGCTGCCTGTAGACTTTTCATAACATGACACTTATTAGACACAAATAATTCTATTACCCTGTCAAATTATCACTGTTTCGTAGCAGTAGTTATAGTACTTTAGTAGTAGTTTACACACTGATAGGCAGGACTGTGAATAAAGTTTGCCGCTAGCATTAGCAATAGCTGCTACTTTAGCCGCTACCTTATCATAACCTAACTATTTTGGCTAATATGGCTGTCATATAATTGCTAATAGTTAAATTGGCCAGGGAAAAACTTCTGATTATTGTTTAGCAATTTTCTGTTGTTAAAATGAGAGCTTTACTAACCTCAGGAAACTCTTCGTAAAGATTGGGGGTGTAAGACTTTAAGCTGCTTTGCTAATTTTTTTGCTAGTGTTCATGTATTCACGTGTTCAGCTGCTGCATGCCTGTCTATCTGCAGAGGTGCTGTATGAAGTTCTCCGTCAGCTGGAGGAGGCAAAGCCGGTGCCGCTGGCATCGATACTGTTGCAAATGAGTATTTCAGCTGATTGTTATTTTTAGTATCAATTAGTATGCAAGGATCAACTTTTTCCGATGACACTATTCAGTACATATACTGCTTCCGGTGAAATCTCCAGTTGACAGTGCCGTGCCCCTTGTCTTAGTAATGTGGTGCATAATGAAACCCTGCAACACGACAATTCAATGAGCGCCTCGGTCGATGTAGTAGAGCCTTAGAATTAAAAAATGTATTGCTGGCAGGTTGATAAGTCATAACTCAGCAAGCAGATTGTTCTCTAAATAAACTGGGAGTGAGTGGGTGTCATGCGTCGCCCCATGAGTGACCTATCCAGGCAGTAATGCTAACGCTAACCCGAACAAACAAAGCATTTCCAGTAGTGTTGTGTATTACATGTGAAATAAAACTTTGTAACTTTACAATTGTCCAGACTTCATGTGTGAAAATGGCTTTGGCAAGTTCCACATTCATTCATGATATCTTTATGGGAAAAGGTTTTGTTTTATACTTTTTTTTAATGAATTGCTGGATCGTTCTAGTCCTCTCTAAGTATTTGGTTGATTATAGATATTTGCAATTGGTGATAACGGTTTACATAAAGATTGCTCGCCAACATGATTGCTCTACACTTGTGTTTTTCCAACAATTGGAACACTGGCTTGGAAAAGAAATTCATGGTCATTTCTTTGTTGCTGGCAGATTTCAGTGTGATTTACAGCCACAATTTCCAGTAGTTGTCTTCAGGATGTGTATTCTTGTCTGAGCTTTTCTGTAAATAAAGTATGAACAGGCCTCTGAAAATTTTCAGTGTTTACATCCATTAGTAAGCTGAATGAGCTGAGCTCGGCGCTGTGATGTTTTTAGCAGCCATTCCTAATCTAGCGCCATCGGCCCCCACTGGGAAGCCCACTGCTACAGTATGATTGACAGGGGTTGTCATAGTGACACGGGCAGCAAGCTGGTCTCTATTGAGGTTTGAGGTTTGGGGAGGGGAGAGGAGGGTTGTGGAGGATGTGTTGGTGTTGATTCAGATCAGTTTCAACCCTTCATCCCCTGCACTCTGTCCCTCAATCACACCCCCACCATCCCTCTCCCCCTCTCTTTCCCCCTTACATCCTTTCCCTCCATCTACCCATCACCTGCCACCCCAAGGGTGTAATACAGGCAGGCTCAGTGGAGAGGAACGGGTTAAAGAGAGAGGCCGGGCTGCTTTTTCTGTCTCACTCTTTTTCTGTATGTGTGTGTTGAGGTTAAATACTCTCTTTGTGGTGTACGTGAGGCTGTGAGTCAGGAGGGGGACGGGAGGTGAGGGGGAGCAGATGGACAGCCTCTCTCCTCTCTGTTGTATTGTGTCCACATATATGCTTTCTCCCTCTATTCTTTTAATCAATCTCTCTTTCCACACTTTTCCCCCTCCAGCTTTTCTTCCCCTATGTCTTCCTCTTTCCAAGCACTGTCTTTCATCGTGCTTTTCTCTCTCTTTCACCCTCTGTTGTCTTGTAGCAGATGGCAGCGTGGGGCAGCAGCAGCAGCAGCAACAGAGCAGAAGCCAGAGTGTGAGCAAGAGAGAGGGGTAGAGGGGAAGGGGGTCGTGGAACGAGGAGGAGGAGGAGAAAGGAGGTGGGGGTCAGGCATATGGAGAGCCTGGTTAAGGGGCCTCCTCAGAGGGAGTGTGTATATGCGTGTGGTAGTGTGGTGAATAGAGGAGGGGGAGAGGCAGGATACAATAGAAGCCCATTAAGACAGAGATTTGACTCTAATAGACAGAGAGGGAAAGAGACAGACAGACAGATAAGAAGGCAAACATGTAGAATGGTGCGAAGAAACAGATGGAAATTATGTTTTTTAGCCGTTCTTTCTTTTGTAGCAGCCTAAGAATCTGCCGTCTGAACAGCCCCTTCTCCTCTCTTCTCTCTGCTGACTTGTAATAACATTAAAAATTTAGGTTATTCCATGTGGGAAAGCTGTCGTTTTGCAAACCCCAAAAACAGCAGCCTAAAAAGAGAAATCCGAGTTATGCAAATTGGCTTTTTACACTAGAGACGTGGCAGAATGTCAACAAAGGCTGTGCTTGCAATCCCTTGTATTTGTATTTACCCCTGACCATTTTATATGATTGTCCATATTCACAGTGTAAAATTTAAATACCGCACAGATCCATCGCTGGCATTGATTATGCCACAGTGCACAGTGCAGTGCATCACATTTTATAGGCTTAAATGTTATATTCATTTGACTCCACGTCTGTCAATGATGACCAATAATGGCCTGGATTTATTTACCGCTCTCTATAAAATGCTATTTATTATGCAGTGAACATGGCTGCAAAGGCACGAGAAAAGAGCAGAGTTAGCCTGTTTCAAAGGGAAGGGAAAGGGGAGTTTCATCCACCTATCATCTTCATAGCGAGCATCCATAACCGAGGAAGTCAATGAGGAAGCGTAGTGTGTCAGAGGACAGACCCAAACACACATTAACGGGATATGATGGGCTCCCCTTCTCTGTCTCCAGCTGACATCACACACATGCTGAACGTCCTCTCACACACGGCTCTTTGTCTGGGCGCGCTGTGTGTGTTTGGAAGATGAATGTATGTGTTTTAATGGATTGGGTCCTGGGTCAACCACTGCATCACTCCTCCAGACACACACTCCTCTCGCGCGCACACACACTTAGAAACACACACTGACATGCAGTTAGCGGTCCGATGCCTTCACATGGGGGAGCGTGCGCTAGCTAAAATGCATCCACTCTTTTACTATCTCTTCTATACACACACACACACACACACACACATACACACAAATCATGTTGAACAGCGATTGCAGTTAGAGAGAGTGTTTTCCTGGTTATCTGTCCAGTTCCCTGGACGTGCCAAATGTGGCTCTTAATCCATTTCACTATCTGTGGGGAGAGATAAGCCAGAGCTTTTCCAGGAGTCCAGACCAGGCCTTGTGTTGTTGTTGTGTGTATATGTGTCTGCGTGTGTGTGTGTGCGCGTGTATTAGTGGGTGCACGCGAAAGCTCGACGGTAAGACACACACTTATCTTGTCTTGACAGCCCCTCTGCTTGGTGGTCCTCCTGGCTATGTGTGTGTATGTTGCTGCTTGGTGGTCTCCCAGCAGTGTTTGGGATTATTATGTGTTAGTCAAGTGCATTCACAAGGAAATTAATGCTGCCACAGTCGCCACGCCAAGTGTGTGCATGCAGTACGTGCACATGCGTGTGTGTGAAATGGTTTGCCTTTTGATGTGAGCTTTTTTATCCCTGGCTGAAATGGCGGTTGGTGACCTGAGGGACTTGATGAGCTCATAAAATAGGAGTGTGTATGGGTGTGTGTGTGCGCGCGCGTCAGCTTGAGCGTATAGCATCGTGCTTACCCACAGAGAGCACCCCCTGACTGATTTATGAATATGTATGAACATGAAATGATCACCTATAATATGGCCTGACCCACCTGTCATATTGGACCTTTTTTCTCTGGTGACTGTCACTGTGGTCCAAAGACCCAGGCTTTTATTTTCAGTGTGTGTGTGTGTGTGTGTGTGTGTGTGTGTCTGTGTGTGTGAGTGTGTGTGCCCTCACTGTGCTGTCTTTGAGAGTACGGATCGGGAATGCTTTAAGGGGCGT
Organism: Oreochromis niloticus; assembly: GCF_001858045.2. Lineage (NCBI taxonomy): Eukaryota > Metazoa > Chordata > Actinopteri > Cichliformes > Cichlidae > Oreochromis > Oreochromis niloticus. Next base: position 17,333,120 of record NC_031977.2, read on the forward strand.
TTCCCTGTAGTGGATGGGGGGATGGGACATGTGAATGTGTTTGTGTGCATGTGTGCTCGCATGCTGGGGAGGGGTGAGTGATTTAGCACCGCTGAAACACCAGCTGTCCATCTGTGTCTGACCCCCCATACACACCCCGTGCACACTTGAAACACACACAGACACACACACTGACGCACACACAGGCTCGTCTCCTCGCGTCTAAACTCTGATCTGCTCTTCAGTATCTCTCAAATCTGAAGAAAGTCCAGACAAAACACAATCTGTTCATCGGCCTTTCTCCCTCCAAACACAGGCACGCTCGTGCTCACATTCATCATAACACAGACTATCATTAATTTCCTTTGGATATAACTACTGCTTGCTTAACCCTAACCCTCAAGCCAAGTCTTCCTACTAAAATTTAATCATTTGCCTTATTATCAGAAGTGAGATGAATCCCCAGAAACTGATTGTCTGTCCCTACAACACACACACACAAGTGCACACACACATCTACACACACACACTAAGGAAGACTGCTCCCTAATAAGCTCTGCGGTAGTGCTGGTGCTGCAGTGTATCCACAATGAATGACTCTGCAAGGTCACTCCTAGTGAGTACATGTAAATGCTACACACAAACATTCACACACACACACACAGCCACACAAAGGAGCGCTGAAGGCTGGCAGCAGAAGAGATGAACTTTGACCCTGCTGGACATTCAGAAGTCGAGGTGATAGCTGAACTCCACAGTTGTATAAGCCCTAGTGTCTGTGTGTGTGTGTTCGTGTGTGTATGGTGTGTGTGTCTGCCTGTGTGTGTGTGCTGTATTGTTTGTTTGTGAGAGTGGGTCAGGGTTGAGACAACTGGAGTCTGGCCTTTGCTTTCTTAGCCTCAGGGCTGGATTTGGTGTCTGTGTACGCGCATGTGTGTGTGTGTTTGTGTTGACCATTTGGTTGGAACTGTAGCTAATTTCTCAATCAGACACACACATACCATCTTCTCAATCTGTCCTAAAGGTCAAGACCTATTCATTCACTATTGTATCCAGTCCCAGTGGGTTGCTTTTCCTCTTAAGTCTGATGCAGGGCGGCTATAATAGGCAGTCTAGCTGAAGGTACATTTTAATAAAGACCTGAGGCAACTACACTCAAAGAAATGCCAGTGGGTCACTCAGGCAGCATCTGCCAGTGAACATGAAGGCATGTTGCGTTGCCTTTTTTTTTTGGCAAATATATTTTTATATTTTCCAAAAACAAAACAAACCCAAAACAAAACAAACATATCAAGTTCGGTCTTTTAAAGATACAGCTGATAATGAATCATTCATAAAAATGCAAATATTAATCAGTGGAGGCTTCAGCCTTTTTCAAACAGCGTGACATTACCCAACAGAGATGCATGAGAGAACTCTCTGAAGCTACAATTAAACATTAACTTCCATTAATTTAACCTGCTGGCTCTCAAATGCAAAACCTGTGATATTGCAATGTTTTATCTTTTTGCATCATATTTTGGATTGGGTAGTGTAGACGGGAAAGCAGGTGAGGGAAGAGAGGAAACTTAGGCCTCTGCATTGGCCTTTTGCATATGGCTGATGTAGATCTATGAACTATACCAGTATCAGTGTAAAAGATATTTGATTGCACAGTTTTGAGCAGGTCATTTACTAGTTAAAAGGTTGGTGGTTGATGGTCAGTCTGCACGTCGCACGACCCAGCCCCAAATTGCCCCTCCGCCTAGGTCAATGAAGCCTAGGTTATACTCTGTTGCAGACATGGAAATGGACATCATTCATCAGTCACTCCTGTTATACTTCTCTAAAGTCTGCTGCTTGTGGCGGATGCTTGGTTGGTGCATTATAATGAAAAGTTGGCACGGACAGCTCTACGCGGTCACAAAAAACTGACAGTCATGTGTCTGCACTGACCCTCGCATCTTCTGATGATGTAATTTACCATTTACCAGTTTACCATAATTTGCCACTGGGATCCAAGTTGACAGAAACGGACTTTTGGCCAGCAAGCCCTTAAAGGCATAACATAAAGTCCACTATAAATGTGTTTGTGAGTGGTTGTGAAAAAAGTGCTTTGAGTCTTCCATTACAAGTGCTGTTTAAGTGCCAGTATGCTTACCATTTAATAATCTGGTGAATTCACAGCGAGTGACTGGTTGTCCTGCTATTTGAATCCTCTAGTAAGGCAGTACTCTCACCTAAACCAGAGTATTTCTAGTAATGAGAACATGTACAATGTCTAAACCAATATTTGTGGTTCTCATGTGTAAAAACCTCATTTGGGTCATAAAAAGAACAAAATTCAAACCTCCTGGAATATCAGTCCTGAAATTAAAATAAGTTATAATAAGCTTATGTTTACCTCAAATTTGCTGTTGTTTGCTGCTGTGGCCAATATCACTAAGTTTTACAAAGCTGTCGTGGTTTTATGCCACTTGGTCATTGTTGTTTTTCTCACTCTAGAGGGCTTCAGCCTAATAGCAGAACCTTAGTAGACTTCTACTGTTCCATTACCAACTTAGCATTGTTTTTTATAGCATCAGGTTGGTCCGTGTAATGTAGATATTGACTGACAAACCAACGAGAGATCGTGTAATCTCTCTTTACTGATGACTGATCCAGGCTATAATTTTATCAAAAGCATCAAATATTTATTACTGCACTGTTGAATAGTTGTAAACTCAACTGGCAGTTATGACTTGTTTATAAAAACATAATTGTAATACATCATTTTGACATTGTTTGCCCTTTTTTATTCATTGAGGTCTTCAAAAAGAACAGATTGCAATAAACATCAAGAGCAAACTGTACAGGCCTGAATTTGATTTGTGCGACAGCACAGCGGTTGACTGTGACTCACTTGACTGTGGGATGATCTGGAGGGCGGCCATTTTTGATGTCCTCTGCAGGCACGGATGATGTTGAGTCACAGCATCATGTGTTCCCGGTGGCTGCTTTGTTAGTGTGGCTCCATCATGCCTCTGCCTCTGTGGTTAGTCAGTGTGTGTATGTGTGTGTGTGTCTGTGTGTCTGTGTGTCTGTGTGAGGAGGAGTGTATTCTGTGGTTTTGAGAGGAGGTCCGACAGGAATAGATGCGGATGTTTGGTGAGAGGAGTGAAGGAGACGGGGAGTCAAAGGAAGAGAAGGGAAGAAGGCGAAGAGTATTGACTTTCACTGTGTCTCACTGCAAGTGTGTTTGTCAGTGAAATCTGATGGGGCCCATCAGCTGTCTAGGATGCGCCTGTCAGAAGGTTGGGGGTGTGTGTGCTTCTGAAAAGGAGGTTACAGTGTTCACGACACATAATTCGATAAAAGACATTTTGGCATTTACAAATGTTTTCATCAAATTTAGTGCATTCATCTCTACTTATTTTTTTTTACACTGGATTGATGAATTGTATTGCACGGATGGATACGAGAGATTCACCAATCCGACTTTTACAGTATCTTTAGCCTTAAGATAGCTACAGATACCGAGCCACAGTCTTATAACAGCATTAAATTAATAAGCTGTTATCGTCACAGCCTGGAATTTTTTTCTTTTATGCATAAGGCTCACATTCAACATTCAAAAATTTAATGTAGCAAATAAATATTTTCTGAATTGGTATTTATTAGTAGCCGAGATAGGCTCCAGCCCCCACACGACCGCGAATTGGATAACCTGAAGAGGATTGATGGTATTTACTAGTAGGATAATGAATGACAACAAAACAAAAGTATATGAAATTAAAAGTAGATAATGTATTTGTGTTAGTCACCCGATAGATTACGCACTAGTGTCGCTTTCAGCTCAGTGTGAAAGTCATCAGGCTGCTGCAAACTGCTGTTATATACGGTGATGCTCATGCTTAATTTATGGTACCGCAGTTGTGTCCTTTTGAACAGTTTTCCACCTACGCAAGCACGCTTGCGTGCCGTCTTCCAAAAACCCAACAGCATGCAGCATGCATGCATGAGGCTATGCCGATCGCTAATTGGCTGCAGTAGGCAAGGGAGCGACGTTTGACACAAACAGCAGAAGTGCAAACAAACATCAAAGATTATACATATATATATATATATATATAAATATATATATGTAGACGAACGGTAGAGCTCTCCGTACGACCACAACAGAAGCATGTTTGAGCCCTCAGTCTGAGGGTACCACTTTTTACTGCTCGTCACACACATTGTGTCTGAAGTGGAGCCTACTATAGATAGTTAATGTGTAAAAATAACAGATTATGTTACTGTAACTTTAGCAAAGCCTTCCGTACAACAAGTATTGTATGAAATATGACAGTGAGATCAAGTTTAAAAGAAAGAGGAAGCTCACTTAACCACAAATCAAAAACTGTTGTAAAGATACAAATAAAAGCTGTCGGTGGAGCTCCAATGAAATACGTCCACCCTGTTACACCTTTTAGCTTCCTTCATGCTACTTTAGTTCTCCTGCTAGCACCTGACGCACTGCTGCTAAAGCTGTAAAGCTAAACTGAATGGATCAGCTGTAGATCGTCACTGATTCATACACAATCTAAACATCGTAGCAGTGTGTCGGTAAAAACTTTCAACCTAGCCCTTCCACTCTTGGCCAGGCTCTAAAACTGTTATACTTCTTCAAGTGTTTGGTTTGAAAAGATTCTGAACTTTATATAAGCACATCAATGCGCTACATGTTTCACACTAAACATTCAAAAGCATGGAAGCCAGCTGCTTTTTACAGTCTTTTTCTTTCTGCCCAGTTTTATCTCTTTGCACCAGGCTTTGTAAAATAATCATGCTGCACTTCTGCTGTTTGTTTATGCTCGTTGTCTCTTAAGTATGGATACAGACATGAATAAATGATATAAATGTGTCTGTCTATCCCTCTGTCTGTGTGTCTGTCCCTTGGGGCAGCTCAGACTAAACAAACAGCTGTGTTTATGAAGCAAAGAAGAGCCACAAGGGTCCTCTGTTTACTGGTCCATTTCAGCACACAGGCATACAAAATGTTCACATGCACGCACTGAAATACACACTCACGAATGCCCCGTGCTCCTCATCTTTTACCTGCCCCGCTCTGTTGCTTATTTGACCCCTGGTGTTTTCTACTCTCTCTCTTTCCCTCTGCCCCCTCTGCTCAGTGCTTGCTCGCTCTCAGACCGAGAGGAATGCCACTTTGTGTGACCTCTCACCCACACCAAGGAGGGGTGCTGCTTTAGATGAGGGAGTGAGGGGGCAGCTGCAGTCATGTGCCTGGGCTTGAAGGGAAATGCACATACACACTCACACGCACTCACACACACATACACAGAGAGCCAGGTTTCTAGCTAGCTAAAAGACATTAATTCTGGCAGTTTTGTATACACATACATGAAGTTGTTGTAGATGTGCTGCTCTCCTTCACCCACCTCTTTTTGTGACCATCTGAGAAAGTGTAGGATGCTGCGGTCTGTGTGTGTGTGTGTGCGAACACACGAGTGGAGTGCAGCCTCACACAAAGGCGTTATTGTTGGTGAGAGGGGGCCTGAGGGGAGGCAGGCAGTCTGATTGGTTAAGACTATTGTGTCTCACTTTGCCCATTCTCCCTGTCACTGAGGATGTCATTACGGTGGCTCTCTAACTTGTTCTCCGTCTCCTTCCCTGCCACCCCCACTCCCCCACACCCTTACACGCCAGAGATCATCTGAGGACTTGAGATATTCACAGAAACATTCAGACCGAGCAATGAAAATGTTCCTTCGCAAACTTCAAAACTTGCTGTGCAGACACCAGAGTCCTTCTACAAGACATATATTTATTTGTCCATTAACAGTTGTTTGCAGGCATTTTACATGCGACATGTGGCGTGACACGGTAAGGTGTCCTCACTCCATATGCCATGACAGGCAGAAAAAAAAAATACATGAAATACACACTAATACCTGAGATGCATGGCTAATGTAATGCAATGAGCTTTTCATTTGCTTTTCTTTATCGATATGAGTATGATATTGCAGTGTTATATAGTAATATATGCTGGATGGTAAAGAAGCCAAAAAACCTGCAGGTGATGTGGCTGCATATCGATTCACTAACCAGACAGACAACAATACCTTGCAGTGAATTATTTTTAAGTAGCTAATCAGTGAGTGGGGCTGTTACAGACTGCTGTTTGCCAGAGAGGAAGTGTTTAATCTCAGCGCAGCTTCTGTCTTGAATTACCCATCATTCCACACAGGAAGTCATCCCTTAGGATTTTGAGCAGCTCATTGGAGCTTAATTGTTTCCTGTTGTACAGAAGTGCTATGATTGGGTCATATGGTGCACAGAGTAAAGTGACCAACACATTGCGTTGGTTTTATACTATGTGCAGCAGCACATGTGCGTGTTTTGTTGTATAATTTCCTTACCCTAAAAGATGCACTGTTCTAACAACATTCTGTAGTCATGTTGCATCCAAAAAGCATTACACTTGTTCTAATGTGTGTATATTTTCTTTGTTTTTAAACTTGTGTGCTGACTGACATATATAGATTCTTTAAACACGTACATACAGGGAACAATTTGTGGATAATCGCCATTAAAAAAAAGTCAAATGTGGTTGTTAACGCTATTCAAATACGGGGCACACATGCGCCCATGCACACCATTAATGCTAATAGCAGGGATTAGATATACACTATATGTAGCATGTAAATGTGCCTGTCATTACTGAGGGGGTGAAAACCTCCAAATGCACCATAATAGCATGCTTCGGTTCAGCCAATCACAGGCTTTGTTCAGATTGAGTCATCTACCTCTGAGCGTGTCTGAAGAGAGTGTGACAAGCAGACTCTTTGGTGTTTCGCTGCTATCTTTAGGAGCACTCCAATCTGAAGGATTACTGCTGTGGACGTAGGAGGAAACATTTTACTTGAGACCTACTGCTGTGCCTTGAATGCGGCTTGTGCTTTGCAGTTATCTAAAAGAAGAATACACAATAGATCGAAGGCTTGATCATGCTCAGCAGGAAGGGTACACAAAAAGGCACATAGGAAAGAAAATACTGCAGAAAAAGTTAGCTCGAGCCCCTTTTTTCCTACTGTGGCTGTAGGCTGAACGCATAGTTTTGGAATTGCAGCATTAAGTGGAGAGTGGAAGTTTTGAATGGAGCCCAGTTTCCAAACTTTCCCACCCAAGTTTCCCAGAAGATGCTTTGTCTGGCACAGATGCCACCAGATCTGAGATAGTAAAGCGCTGGCTGAGCGGGAATATGCTGAGTGAAAACAGACATGCAGACACACATACACAATTTTAGGCAGTAGGCCTGATCCCAGTGATCCACAAACTGTCCCACCTTGACAACCCCTCCTTTTTCCTCCCATTTCTCCTCCCTCTTTTCTCTCCCCTGCTGTGGGTTGCCTCAGGCGCATGAATGGAAGTCTTTATTCCCGGGAGAACTGGTGGGAAGAACGAGAGAACGAGAAACAAGGATAAGGGGGTTGGCAAGGAGGGAGGGGGGAGGTCTGTGAGAGTGGCCACAAGATCAACACAGTGCCACAGCTCCTCTTTTCTCCTCCATCGCTTTTCCCTCCTTTTCTCTGCTCTCACCCCTCCGCCCCCCCTCCCTCTTCCCAACCCGCGCCTTTCTATCCCATTTTAAGTGCTGTGGATACAAAGCCCTGTTAGTATTCATGGTGTTTGTTTGCAGAGGAACTCTGTGTGTGTGTGTGTGTGTGTGTGTGTGTGTGTGTGTGTGTGTGGATGTGTGTGCACAGACCTGTCAGAAACACAGATCACAGAGAAGCAGCGCTGTGAATGGAGGTGGGGAGAAGCGGGCGGGGTGGTGGGGTGGTAGTTCCCACAGGAGGAAAATGGTCAGCTCCAAAAAAAAAGGGAAAAAAGAAGAAGAAAAGGATGATGGGATGAGGGGGGAGGGAGGGTTAGTGCACGAGGCCACGGGGGCAGAGGGAGACAGTATGGTGTCAAAACTAAGAGAGGCTGTGTGACAAGGTGTTACAGAGAGGAAAAGAGAGGATCATATCAATCATAAGGTTTCGGAGGGAACCAGTAGCAAACGAGTCTAGGCACCTCTCTTCTTGTTTTTCTGCTGGTCCTCTTCTTCCCTCCCTTTCTGCTGCTCTCATTCTTTTAGTTGCACCCCATTCCTCCCTCCCACTCTCTCCCTCTCTCCCTTCTCTCTCTCTGTGCCTCTCTCTCTCTCTCACTCTCTTTTTCTCTTTGTGTGTCTGTCTGGACAGCTGCCCAGTTCCATACACAGGGAAAAATGAAACACTCTAACCGCTGGGCGTGCAGCCAAATAAAAGGCTGCGAAAAACTATTTGAAGGGCAGCGTGTTTCTGTGCGCCTGTGTGTGTGTGTGTCTGTGTGTGCGTGCGTGCGCGTGCATGGAGGTTGTGTATATGTTTGCCCCTGTATATGTGTGTGTGTGTGTTTATATGCGGGTCTGGTTGTGAGATTTGGGTGTGCCTGTTTAGGGTGTTCTTTCCCAGTATAATGGTGCAGCCAGGGTGCTATGTGCATGTGTGTGTGTGTGTGTGTGTGTGTGTGTGTGTGTGTGTCAGGGAGCGGGAGCAGTTCCACTCCTGAATTTCAGTTTGTTGGTGGAGAAATGAAAGGTTGCAGGAGAGGAAAAGGACAGCAGGGACCGGCACATACCTCCCCTCGCATCAAACTGGAGGATAGAAGAACACAGTGTTTTACATCCAGATTGTCATTTAAAACAGCCTGCTCAGCGTGATACATTTATACACACATACACGCAGACACACGCGCACTTATTTGTCAGTAAATATATGCTGACTCATTTGCAAAGTGCCTTTCAGTTGGGTGATTGCAGCACTTAGTCACATATTATCCATGACCTCCTCCTCCTGTGCTCTGACCTTATCTGATGGTTACGTCACCACCGGAAAGGAATGTACAGCTCCATATCTGCCTGCACTCAGGTGTTGGACAGCCAGCATTAAATCCGTGTTGCTGCAGTGCTGATCCAGAGAAAGACATCTTAGAAAAAAGGCAGTTGACTCAGCTGTGTTGTAAACACAGCCCCAAGAGCCCCGAGGGCCCCGGGGGGAAGAAGAGTGCGTCGGATGGGTTGAGAAGCAAAGCTGCTTTGGTTCTGCCCTGAGCTGGTGTTTATCGTTATGTGATCAGTAGGGGTCTTGTAGAAAGATGGCCTGTGTGGAAAAAGGTTGAAGCTTCACAGTTCTTTTTCGCTTGTGAGCTGCACAAGGGTCAGAGTCCATGCTTATGCTGATTTCCCGACCGCTGCCCCCTGCTGCAGGCCAGCAGTAGCACAGGGAGATAATGGCTTATTCACAGAGTGCAACCACAAGAGCGGGCAGTGTATAAAACAAACATTAAAAAAAAACATCTGAATCAATTTGCTTGCTTATGCAGGCTCTGGAGACCTATGAGTAACAAGTTTTTAGTGCATGGTATTGACCACCAGTGTGGTGATGAAAGGGCAATACAAAGCATGCAAGTGCAAATTTGGAGAAATTTGGAAATTTAAATCAAAATGTGAATAAGTGAAGGGTTAAGTGAGTAAGCTGACCCTGTCAGGAAAAGACAAAGAAGGAAAGTTTCACTGTGCTGATAACAACAACAACAACAACTATGGGAGTGCCTGAGTTTTCATGCCCACTATTTATATTTGCTTGCTGGAATATCAGACATTGCGTGTTTTTTCCCTGGAAATGCTTTGTCGAGTGTAAGAGGCATAGAGGAGGGGAGACGGAGGAGAGGGTGGTAGAAGGGAGGAAACTAAGAACAAAAAGCTGAACTGATGCCAGCAACCCAGCCTCAACCGGAAAAAAGTAGGAGGAGGGGGGTTTCTATTTCTTAATATTTTTTTTCTTCTCTTTTGCTCTCCTGCCTCTCGTAGGAAAGGTGTCCGCGCGCCCTCTCTTTATTATCTCTCTGTGGTTGCTTTGTGGTCAGTGGGGAAGATACATTTTCTCTGTGTGCGTAGTGTATGTCTGCCGGTCGCACTCTTAACCGCCCCCATCACCCTGCCTGTCTGTTTTTTTTCCTGTGCCCTCCTTTAACCTGAAACAGCAGGTATTCTAGGACAGGTTAAATGAGAAAGCAAGTGTGTATCAGGTGTCTGTCATCTTACCCCTCTGCGGACTCACAGCATCTCTTCTCCAGTGTCAATGTGTATACACACACACACATATACCTCACAACTGATAGGATACCATGGCAGTGCGTTCAGGAGATAAATTAGAGCGTGCATTTACATACCTGCATTTGCTGCCTTCGTTAATCATTTACAGCGCTCAGCATTTGCGCACGTGCCCAGTATGTGTTTTCACCCATGTGTTGCGAGTGTTGTGCCTCTCAGCGTTTTTTTTTGTGTCTGTGTGTGTGTTTTTGTGCTTGTGAATTCGTGCAGACTGCTTCTGGCCAATAAACAGCTTCTGCAACAAGTGTGGAAACATAATGAGTGTCACTACTTGACTACCGACAGCAGTCGGGAGAGCAGAGAGAGTGATAGGGAAGCAACAGAGGAGATGAAGGCTGAACAGGATGTTAGCAGGGAAGGGAAATATATGGCACTCTTGACCTCGCAAATATGTACGCTGTCATAAAAGTGCACGATGGATTTTATTGTTGTGCGTCTGCGTGGCTGTGTATATTTATCTGTGGAGAGGAGATATCTTATCAACTGACAAGGAGCTGCTCCATCTAGACCAGATTAGCGTTTTCAAATGTGTGTAGCCGGGATTTTTTTAAAGTCTTTGAAATGTGTGCATCTACTGTATACAAGCGCGAGTGTGTGTGCGTGTGCACTTGCACGCCCATGTGTACATGCTGAGAGGCAGGCCTGTGGTTAGGTTACATCTCCCTGCAGCGCAGCAGAACAGTGTCTCGTTGCGTCATACTGAGTCTGTTAATAACAGGCTAAACCACAAAGGCCATCCGCTGCTCTATTTCTCATCTTCCAGCAGTACACTGATTATGCAGCAGTGATACATTAAGCAGAGTTATGTGGGGGTAATACAGTATATTAAGGTTTAGTATTTTCTCCTTTAAGTGGACAAGTCTAACCGAGCAGAGACTTACTTCAGATTTGTGGCGTTTCAGTGAAAGAAAATGTATATAAATTATATCTTACTTCCGGGACATATGTTGTGCACGGCGCCTTCTTGACAGCATGACATTGCAGTTATAGTTGTGAACAGCGTATGAGAGCTGTCACAAACATAAATGTGATCTGGAGTAAATAATGATGGATCTAGTGCAGGGACGCAGCTTCGCTATGCTACCGTGTTTAGTACTCAGACACCCCCAACTTGATTCCCTTAGCTCTCACAGCATGCAACATCCTTGCCACAGGAATTTAATTACTCTGTAAACAAGCCTTTTGTTCTGTTGCACACTGTTTTCTCATGCACGCGAGACGCATGAAAATCTTCAGATCTACTGCAAAAGCTGTCATATTAGAGGAAATCAGAGATTTGATAAGTGCTGACAAAAAACGATAATATATGCTGAACTGGATGCTGTGCTATGCACGTGTTATATCTGTGGAGATAGGCCAATGTTAAGAAGACAGGAAATAGAGCAGTCATAGTTTTATGATCACATTATCATTATCATATCATTTGTCTATCCCTGCAGCTATATAAGGCTGTCTCATGATTGCAGTTTAAATGTAGTCACCAGTCTTTGTGTCTCTTTTTGTGTCATCCCCAGACATATGAGCGCCAGTTCAGAATGCCAGAGCAGAGAGAGGGAGGCCTGCTGCAACTACTGGGAGATAATCCTCCTCTCAAACACCAGCTTCGCAGCTCCCTCCATCCTGCACACGCACTCTCGCACACACAGCAAACGCAGCACTCCCTCAATCAGAAATTTCAACACACTCACGCACCCCAGCTCCAAATCGGTACAGACTGGATCCCGTCTGCAGCACCTTCTGCGTCTCCAGCCCATCCTGCGGATTCTGAGGCAGCCAGAGACTTGGCAGCAGATAGCAGAGGCTCGTTGCTAGATCCGACCCAAGCTTTCTCACGAACGGCGACGCAAAGTCCCTCACCTCAGCGGTCTCTGACTCCAGATCTGCAGCTGCCAGTGGTCACAGATGCCAGTATTCTCAACTTGACCTCTCTCAGCAGGTATATTTTAGTTTTCCTTGTGATGGATGATATCATGAACTGTGCGCTGTGAATGGGAATGTGAAAGTTACAGTAGTGAAATTTGAAAGGAAGATCTTTTAATTAACTAGACACAGTGATTCAAATTAGGTAGTAAGTGTTCTGCACAGTGTTGGTGAAATACAAAACTATCCATTCTCTTCATTTTATCGCACTCATCCTAATTATTTCTCTGTGTAAATCTCTCCAGGGGGAAGGGTCTGCAAGAGGTCAGTGAGCAGCTCTTTGGGAACATTAAGAGGAAGTACGGCAGGAAGGACTCCCAGAGGATGCTCTGTAATCCCCACAGTGCTGATTCACATTGGGGACTGCCAGAGAAAGGATCAGAGAGCCCAAATAATTCAGAGGAGAGGCAGAAGTACAGGCAAGAGGAGACAGCTGAGCGGTTCCATGAAGAAAGAGAGGAAAGGAGAAAAGAGGAACGAGAGCGAACAATTGCTGGGAGGAAAGGAGACGAAGAAGACAGAGGGATGCCCATGCTGGCAGAGGAAGCGAAAGGAAGAAAGAGGCGGAGAAGGCCTTCTTTTGACGAGTCGTTTTCTGTAGAGGAGCAATCTCAGCAGCGGACTCTGGACTCTGATGCAACAGAGAAGCAGCAGCCTGGGCCTTTAGAAGCCAGAGGAGCACATAAGATAGAAACTCACAAAAATGATTCTCGACTCGTGAGTCAAGCTGATATCAGCGGAGAAAGGCTGGATAAAGCAGAAAGAGCAGATAAAGGTGACAAAAGAGAAAAGGGAGAGAGAGTGGACAGGGCGGAAATGGGAGAGACAGTTACAAGTGGGGCTGACCAAGAGTCAAATCTGAGCGCAAACAGGATGAAAAAGAACCCCTTGGGTCGTCCTAAGATCAGCGCGGACACCCTTAAATCCAGAGAGCCAGCTCACAATCACATCAGCAAACCCAGTCTCAGTGTGAACCCTAGATTCCCCTGCCCAAACCCCAGCCCCAGCCCCCGGAGTAACATCAGCCCTATCCCCAGCCCCAGACCCAGGGCAAACATCAGCCCCAGTCCAAGCCCCAGATCAAGAGCCGATATGAGTCCGAGCCCTAGTCACAGCACCAGCTCCACGGCCAGTTCCAGACCGACCAAGGCCAACGACAGGTGGTCCTACCTGAAATCAAAAAGCCATGCCAGCATTACATCACCGCAGAGAGAAAACTTGGGTAGCCTCGCAACCTTAGCTGACCCGCCCTCTGCTTTCCCCATTACCCCTTCTAGCCCTCTCTACACCAACACTGACAGCCTGACAGTCCACACTCCCATTAAGAGGAAACGAGGACGCCCCAAGAAACAGCCACTCCTAACTGTGGAGACCATTCACGAGGCCACTTCCACCTCACCTCCAAGCCCATTGGCCCAGGAAACCACTGCAGGGCTAAATCGAAGGAGGAAGACACACACACTGAACACTTTAGTGCAAATGGCCTCCACGATGACCAATGCCAACAGTCTCAAACTAAAGCGTGGAAGGGGGCAATCCAGGCCAGTGAATAAGACGAAGCTTGGGAAAATGCAGAGCATCCTGAATGAGATCCTTTCAGGATCAAGTCAAAATGGCACTCTGGCTCTGAAGTCATCTTCTTCCCCTGTTACCTCAGCTATGAGTGCCATGGCATCCACCATTGAAGCTCGACTGGGAAAACAGATAAATGTGAGCAAAAGAGGAACCATCTACATTGGTAAGAAGAGAGGGCGGAAACCTAGAGCCGAAACTCAAGGCTCCACTCCTCCCAAAACCACTTGGGACAAGCCAGTATTGTCTGTCTCCACATCGAGTCTCTACGAATGCCCCGCAGTGCCTTCCTCCACCTCGTCTCCCAGCTCTAGTGCTCCGTCTATAAGAGCCAGTCACTCTGATGCCGCTATGCCCAGTTTGCAGCCCATTTCAGCCTTGCCCTCTAAACCAGCAGGCAGGAGCTTTCTCACTGGGGGATGGAAATTGTCTCCTCCTCGACTTCTGGCTAATTCACCATCCCACCTGTCAGAGGGGGCGTCAGTGAAGGAGGTGACTCTGTCCCCCATCAGCGAGTCCCACAGTGAGGAGACTATTCCCAGTGACAGTGGGATTGGGACGGACAACAACAGTACCTCAGATCAAACCGAGAAGGGTCATGCCTCTCGACGAAGGTGCAGTAGACTGCTGTTACACTCCTTTACTTGCTTTATAGGCATTTTGTTCTGTATCTAATAGATTGGCACGCATTCATTTACCTGCTGTTTTAATGTGATTTATGTTGTGTTTATACAGGTACTCATTTGATCTGTGTGGGTTTGAGGCGGCGGAGGCAGCAGCTTTGGAAGCATCCAACAGAGGTGGCAGAACACGCTGCGAGCGCCAAGTAACGGCTGTCGATAACTTTCTGTCGCAGCAGGAGAAGAAGCAAAAGCATCATCGGCGGAAGAGGAAGTGCCTACAGAGTCGGGATCATCTTCACTTTCTCTCTGAACTGGACGAGGTTAGAAACACTGTAACAAATCCTGCGTGTGAGCCTTTAACAACCGCTCTAATGTACAAGCGTGCACTAAAGGGTGTGGGTTTGTTTTTCTAAATGTTTCCTGTTTCCTTCCTCCCTGTAGGTCGTGTTAAAGCTCCAGCAGTTACGAGTGTCTCACAGACGATTCACCTGCTACCCCCAGCATCCCTATCCTTCCATTTTCCGCCTCAACTTCCACCATTACTACCCTATTACCTACGACTCGTACCCCTGTGACTCCAGTTCATACCTCCGCAGGAGTGCTGATCTGAAGGCTAAGAGGAGGCGCGGTCGTCCAGCCAAAGCCAGCGAGCCAATCACATCGAAGCTGCCTTTTGTTCAAGGATATGGTTATCCGCTGGCAGGGGGAAATTACTATGCAGCACCGTATGCGATGCCTTACGCTCCTCCTCTGAGTCTGGGCTACTTTCCCCCTACTCCCCCATTTTATCTGCCCCATCACTCGCTAGGACCGGCGCCCCCATCTCCCTTCATGAGGCCTGCTGTGCCCCCTCCCAAGGCTTTCCACTCCAGCGGACACTCAAAAATCCAGCCTGGTGCCAAGCTTTGCAGCACTAGTGGTCCACTTCAGGGGCCATCTGTAAGGGGAGAGGGTTTGGGATCCCTGGGCAGCAGCAGCGCAGGTGGTCTTGCAGGGGTTCGTCTCCACAAGAGGAAGCACAAGCATAAACATAAGCACAAGGATGAACCTCTTCTTTCACCACGAGACCGGCAGGACCTGGGAGGGCTTTTCAGCGGAGCTAAGACCAATGCACGCCTCAGCATGCTGAGTGAGAGGAGAGACTTGGCCAGTCAGGGTCCTTCAAAGCTTCTGGACAAGCAGAGGAGCAATGGCAGAGGCTCTTCAAACCTGGGATCCAGCTTAGGGATTTTTGAGTCTGACCAGCTGTCCTCACACTCTCGTGCTGACAGTCAGTTCCATTCCCTTCAGACTGGGCAGCCTAAAAAGAGCTTCATGGGCAGCTACAGTAGCCAGTCGCAGCGGTCAGAGTCAGCATCTGACCTATTTTCGGGGTCACAAGAGGACGAGTGCGGCGGAAGGAGCAGGAGGACGAGGCTCACTGTGTTTGGAGATCAGGGCTTAATGTCATTCCAAACGACGAGGCAGGAGCCAGGACAGATGAACAAGTGTTCCAGTCCATCCCTCACTGGTAAGAGAATACACCATATTTACGAGAAAGCACAGTGCATTGTATGTTGGACTTATAAATAAAAACAGCAGCAGTTGTTTTCTACTCACTGGGACGGCATGATAAAGCACATTGCTTTCTTTAATGATGTGTTGGAGGTTTGAGGTTTGCCTAAAACGCAGTAACTCCTGTTGTTTGCTTGTCTTTGCTTATCCAAGCCGTTCATTCATGGCTAGACACAGGCTCACCCAGTGTTCCAAATCTGAGCTGTAAATATCATTCACTGTACAGGGCCCTACACAACCATCACGTGACTCCCCTAAAAGTAGCATCCAGGAGCTGCATTTTCCAGTCTAAACTACAAATGTGCTCGCCCTGTTAAATATCTGCACACCCGCTATAACATCAACACGGCCACCACTTTGAAACAAATGGTTATGTTAATGTATTTGACTGCTCTGCATGGCTGATGTTCATTTACAATTAATATACTGGAGATTAGCATATAATTGCACAGTTAGAGCTCCAGTTCCCATTGTGCTTGTAAAGGGGGGATAATGTTTAGCTGAAGTATGTTTTATGTTAAGTTATATGTGCACAGACTTGCGTTTTGGATTGGTGGTGAGAGAGATATGTCCTTTACAAAATAACAGCAACTTTGTTGTGTCCATTATCTTAAATGTGGTGCACATGTTCTGTTACGTGTTTATGTGAACAGACAGCGGTGCGTCCAAGTAATGTCCAGAATGTATAAACAGCTGTTTGCACTTGTTCCTTAGTGATTTCCCAATGTTTATGTGCGCTATATAACGCGTTAGGAAGTGAAGAGTCCAGACACAGGCTTACTTTACCTCTAAATAAACCCATGAATGGATCACATGTGGAAAGCTTCTGATCTGAAGCATCGGCAGCATGTAAGCAGCTGACATTAACAGCAGTGGACCTTATTACATCACATCACTCCTTATCTAAAACAACAAGGTTCCTATCTGTTAGACAGAAGTAGGAAGCGGGAATTTATTAATGAAAGAAAAACTATACGAATGATATTTGATACATGATACTATGCTAGCCTGTGGAACTGGGGGAAAGAGACACATACATGCTGTTGCAAACCACTTAGAACTGTTAATTTAGTCAAATGAGAGCATGTTTGCAAAAAAAAAAAAGGTTATACATTAATATTAAACTCTGTTCCTGAGTGTTAATTGACTTCTGTTATTTGCTGGCTTTATCACATTTTGTCAGTTAACTGGGTTTTCCCATTTTAAATGTAGATTCAGTAATACATGTCAAGGTGATTCCTATTATAAATACGCTTATGCACATCATTATCGGGGCTTAAAGCAGACAAAGAGACTGGGTAGCACCGAATTCTCACCACCCAATGAATGTGTATTTTGGTACATTCTGTATTCTGCTGTCTTTGAGCACATCTGGCTGGGGATAAAGAGAACGTAATGCATGGATGGAGACGACTATAATTCACCAATCTCTCCTTCCTCCCCACCCTGCCTCCCTTCCCTCTCTCCTGCCAATGCTTTTGCCAGAGATATATTATTCACACAGTATGATTTATTTTCTACAGACACGCCGTAAAAGGCCCTTGCCTGTGTTAAAAGAGCTGGCTGGTAGCCAGGGGTTTAATGACTGGGGCCTAGTCCAGTGGTGGGGAGGAGAAGCCAGGGGCTCAGTTAGAATACACCCCCCCACCCCAGGGGATCCAGGACGGATGACTCATATACACCCCCCCACCCCCTCCCCCCATAATGACTCCTCCTCCCCCAACCCATCCATATTATCCCTCTAGTGTTGTTATACCTCTTCTACCCTCTGTGTCCTTCCCTTCCCTCATGCTGCTTCTGCAGTTCTTGCCCTTGCTTTCCCCCTCTGCCTCTCTCCCGTGGTTCCCACATCCACACGCAGATTTCCTCTCGTTCCTCTGCCTCATCTCTCTCTCCATCTCCCCCTTCTAGCTCTCTCTCCTTCTTCCCTTTCACTTTTTGCTTTTTCCCTTGTCTCCCCTCCCCCTCATTTCCCCATTACCTTCTTTACTCCCCCCCCCCCCCACACACACACACACACACTCCTCCTCTAGCATGACTTACTGCTTCACTTCACAGCTTTAGTCCAATTAAAACACAGACGCATGTGCGTGAGAATGCTCGCCGCACATGCAGGCGCAGGCCCCTGCATACACACAGATAGAGAGACGGTTACACAGGTCCCCGTCCAGATGTAAAATTCATACTATTATCTGAGCGTGCAGCAATGACTTTGTCGGTCATGGACAAATCATTAAGCACATGTGTGTCTCTGTGTGTGTTGTGCGTTTGCTTCTTGAGCAGATCTCGCTGCATCAGATGTAACTTTCTTACATGAATGTCTGAATGAAAGTCTTTACTGAATAATTCAGAATAATGTTTTTTTTGTGGCAAGTCAAGCCAAGTTGTATTTATTTTACCCAATATAACAAATCACAAATTTGCCTCAAGGGGCTTTGCGGGCTGCACAGCATATGACACACTCTGTCTGCTGATCCTCGGTCCAGATAAGATAGGACATGTGATAGATGCTCTGTGTACGCCATAAAACAACATAGTAAATTACCAGTGTAAACAGTCAGGATGACAGAAATAATAGATAATAGAGAAGCGTAGATTTGGGAGGACATCAAGCAGCTTTCAGTTAGGGGGTCGAGAGTGCAAGAGGAGAAGACGAGGATATAGATTAAGATCCAAAACATCTGGAAAGAGGCACCCACTGCCAGGATAGAGAAGTGACCGGACCTGTGGTAGTCCAGCACGGAGGGCAAGCTTGTTTAAACACATGCACAAACCTTCATCCAGAAAAAAAATTACACTAAATAACATACATCAAGGATTATTTTAATCTGTCTCCGAAAGGTGCTCTCAGCTACGGCACAGGCAGTGGATAAGTGAGCATAGCTGTGACTTCCTATTTCACAGAGAAACAGGTTCTCAGTACTATACTGCCTCTCACACTGCTGAAGGTCACCGGTTTTATGTTCCGTGTATGGAGCTCATAAATTTCTGCTACTTTGTAGTGTGTGTGTGTGTGTGTGTGTGAACTGAGCATGTGCTCACTTCTGCTGCAGCTCATAAACCACTGCTACTTAGTGCTTTGTGCATTAACTAATTTCACTGTCAGGCCCGAATTTTTGACCAACAGCGTGATATTCTTCTGTGGTTTGTATGGGAGGTAGTTAGGCGGCTCCTTATCTTTCCCTTACTCTTAATTCATTAGAAAACAGCTCTGTGCGGTGCTTTTCAAATTTTCATCCCCATCATTACCATTTGGTCTCCTTAGGATGAAAAAATATTGTAATCTACTAGTTGTGGCAGTTCACTGACGTTGTGCAAATCTTAAAAAAAAAATCTATTAAATATTAAATCTTTCCCCTCATGTTTTATGAAAGAGACATATTCTAAATGTCTTGAGCATCATTTTTCACACATTTTCCTGTAACACAGCCAACAATATTTAAAGTATAAAAGTGAAAAAGCATCTTTGGTTTAATGTACTCATCAAATGTTAGAGCCCCTAAGAAACCTGCTACACCATATCAGCAGGAGTCTGCGGGAAAGGAAGAAAGGCTAGAGCGCAGGAATCCAGCAATCCAGAGTAAAAAGCTCAAGGAAAAGAGACGAAGCATGTTGCGTGCACACTGCTTGGGGACTGGTGGTTGATTGTGCTTTTCCTCCATTTTGGCTGTGGCTCAGTCCGAGCCCCGGGAACAGTGCCCAGACAGGGAGGAGGGGGAAGCGAAGAAATGGGACATAGATGGGAAACAAAAAGAATGACAGAGACAGACTAAGATCAGGAAGCGGTTTCTGAAATAAAGATGGAAATGAAATGGTGCAGTGTTACCAGTTTAATTGAAAATTAGAGAGTAGCACATTGCCGCCCATGAAGAGACGAGTGGAAGAGAGAATGTGAGTGACGGGGAAAGGGGGAAAGAGTAAGGATAGAGCAATGTGTAAAGGGCATACTGCCCAGTTCACCAGTGTGAAGGAAACAATATGGCTCCAGTTTCTTCTGCTCAGCCATTCTGAACTGCTGAATTCATTTTTTGTGCATGTGTATGTATGCATCTGTGTGTTTTTGTATCTGTGTCTGTATGCGCATGTGCATGTGGACAAGAGTGCCGATATGTGTGTTTGTGTTGGTGTGTGTGTTTAGCTTTTTGGCAGTCTGTGCTCCAGATGCACAGGGTTGTTATTGTGTAGCGACATATTAAATGGTTGAAGGAGACATTTCCTGCTAGCAGAATAGGATCTCCTCCTCTCCCCTCTTCTCTCTGCTCTCTAGTAGACAATTACAGGATAGGATCTGCTCTCCTGGCTCAGCTGGGCTTTGAAAAGCTTACATGAATATCTCAAAATTAGCAGGAAGCTCTTAAAGCAAGAAAAGACTTTCTCTCCATGAGCTAAATTGGCATGATGTCTTTCCTAGTCTTTCCAAGACTGCTCTTTTTAACTGACACGCAAGCACAAATGGTCCTTTCTTTTTATAGACCTTACTTTGCTATTTATTTTCCTTGACATTTCTCACCTGACTCTTTCTCCCTCTCTTCTCTTCCAGGTGTTCCCAGTAAGCGGAGGTATAAACGTCGCGAAGTGGAACAGATCCAGAAGGACGTAAGGAGGATGCATTCTTTGAACTTTGAGCATGTGCAGAAGATCCTTCGTGCCAAGCGCCTGCAGCGACAAGCCAAAACAGGAAACAATGTCATCAAAAGACGGCCCGGACGACCCAGAAAACAACCTCTGGAGGAACCGGAGCCGACCAAGACGAGGGAGGAAGACTGGGCTGAGGTTCGAGGCTTGGACATGCTGGCTAGCAGGAGAAGTGATGAGAGGACTCTGGGGATGCCTGTTCTGGAGAGGTGCGATAACCTGCCAGGCAGACAGAGCCTCAGGCCGAGCCTGACCCCCGAGCCTCTGGAGTTCTCCAGTCACGATTCCATCTCAGCAACTATTGAGACTGTGGTGCATCAAGCGCGGTCTGTGAATCCGCTGGCCAAAGGGGGGAAACGCAAAGGCAGGGGCCTCAGCAGGGACGAACTGTGGGCTCCATCCAGTCAGTAGACCCGCAGGAGAAAGCACCTCCTGCAGAACTGGAGAGCAGTTAACGGAGCCAGTGTTTCAAGCCTATCAGATGCAGTGCCCTTAATTTTGGGACTCCTTGGTGCACTTTGACTTGTTTCTCCTCTCTGATTTGTCGTGAGGAATACAGTGGGTTGGTGGAGCAGGAGGAGGGAACACTGCTGGTGCCATCCCTCAGTTTGCTACACCCAACCAGACATGGGCCTTTCAAAGATTCATTGGACCTTTATTTACAATGGCACTATATGGTACTATTTGATACTGAATCTGATGCTCTAAAACTGTGTGGTACTTATGATAGTGTAGGATATTATGTGATTCTTTATGTATCTGATACAGTGATGTGTATGGTACTTTATGATACTGTATCTGAATGTGGCTTCAGCCATATATTTACCAGCAAGGGGAGGGGGGAATGGTTAATATAAAACTGTGCAGCTCTGCTTATTTTTGCCTTTCTGAGGAAGCTTGTCAAAAACATGTGGAATAATAACTTCAGTAATTAAGCCACCTTACCCTATTACTTCCCCTGTTTTGCTCCCATTCATCTATACCTTCCTAGTGTCCTCGCTCCCTTTGAGAAGTAACTGATACTTCCTGGCAGCTCCGCACTCGTGGTCCCCCTCCCTGCTTGACGCTCACCCCAATTCTTTAGCCCTCCCTGGTGCCTGCCGCTTAAATCCATCCCCCTTTGTCCTCTCACCTATTCTCACTAATGTTTTACATCTCCATTTCTTGAGCTCCCTCAACCTACCCGCTGTGTCATTTTTTTCCCTCTCTCCCTGCTCAGGCCTCTCCTGGGCAGTGACATAAAGGCAATATGGTGGGTTAGACTGTCCCAGACTGTACATAGAAACAAAGTCCACTGTTGCCTGCCTTGTACAATGGGAAAACCAGCTCATAGATGTGTACTGGCATACAGTATATTAAATAGAATTGTTGTACCATAGACAATGAAAGTGTGTATTGTTTTATAACCAAAAAACAGACATGGGTGTGACTCAAGACAAGCTTGTTTTCAGACAGACAAGAACCACATGTATTCATTCATACACTCATTATTGTGTTTATAACCAGGGGGCATTGCATACAGGAGGAATATCAGGTGTATTTTTGGTAAACCTTAAAAAATTGGTTAAATGCACTATTAAAAAAGACAAAAAAAAAAAAAGACATACACTTTCATCAATCAAATGCAGCACTTACATGCTTGTTCCAGCCTTATTTTTCGGCATTCGACGGTGTGGTTATCCAGTCCAGAGACCATGCATTATTTTAATCAAATTGTATATGCAGGCTGCGCAGCCAAAAGCGTCAAACCGAAGCCCGCCGAGTCTGAATTGGACAGTTCAGCAGAAGAGGGCTCACACAGTCAGTGTTTTGAAAAAGCTAATCCCAGTCTTTCTACTTAACATAATTTTCAATCCATATCCTTGGAAAAATATTTTTGGAAAGTAAATCCAGTATTTAGATTTAGAAACCAAAGTCTCAGTATTCAGTGTATAATTTAAAAGTATCTAAATCAGAGTTTGACAAACTCTCCACCATGTTGGCACCAATGTAAAGCATTCCTATGTGCACTGTAGAATGTAGCCATCTTGGATATTTTTTTTTTTTGCGTGTGTCAATATGTTAAACCTTTGTTAAACTCTATCGACAGTATCTGTGGCTTTGGGTAGTGGTTGGTATTTTCTCAATTAGGTGTTTCTGAATAATAAGCAATGGATCAGTGTTTCTTTGGCAACCTTGTTGAAATTTTGTTTCAGGAGATTCTGTTTCGTTCGGCCAGGGGTGGGATTCTCAGTTGCAGCAGTTCGACTTGTGCCTTATGTTTCTTTCTCTCACAAATTACCATTTGACCTGAGGAATATGAAGCGGCAAGGAGTGCCCCAGACAACGACCCAAAATGTTCATGATTGTGCAAATGACACGTGTGTCTTATTCACGAGAACCCCGAAACTGCCGGCGTCCCTTCACAACTTCCATAGTTAGCATCTTCTGTCGCTGGACGCTGCTGTCTGGTGTCTCCCAGCTTCCTCCTGGTTTATTTTCTGACTCATATCATCATAACATTGGTAGAAGGGCTGGACTGAAGGAGCTATTATATTACTGTTTTAAATACGCATCATATACCTACCTACATACTGCTATAGCAGCGGAGGTGGAGAGTGTATCAGATGTGTCCTCCATCCAGTGATATTGATTGTACCCAGAGTCTTAGATATATAATTAAACACCACTTACTCTGCCCAGTAAATAATGAGAGATATAACTGATTATATACTTGGCAAAGGAGGAGCAGCGGAGATTTTTATGGAAATCACGTTCTCGTACATTGTTGTTTGCTATGCATCAGGCCATGCCTGGCAGTGACCTTAAAAGGAATTTCTGTTCTGGGTCCACCCTTCGACAAAGAGAAATAAGTGGTCTTATTTACTCAATAAATTGAATTCATGTATCAAGAATTGTGAATAATACCAGTAATAATTTGTAATAAGTTGTGCAGAAAGTGACTATCATCTCATGAAAACTATAGTGACTGCAGCTCTATGCAGTACAGCCTTAACCAGATGTAAAACTACAGTATTAATGTGTCTGTTGTAAATAGTGTTAGTATGTCCATCCTGCATGGATACCAGTTAGGCTCAGCTATGCTGGGACTGTCTCCTCAAACCACAGTAGACCTTATCTCTCTATCAAGGCTGCTCAAGACCCAAGGAACTATTCAGAAAAATGACAACCTCAAGTGATTTTAATATTTGACAAATTCCACTGCCTATTGACAGTCACGGCTCCGGCCGGCTAAATTACACTGAATGCTAAAACGATTTGCCTTACCGCGCTTTTAAAAGTTGAGGATATAAGCCCCAACGTCGTGCACTCGACCAAAAATAGGAAATCCCGGCTGACTTGTAGCTACTTTGCCTGCGGCCAGCTTGGGCAGCGCCGTAGCAGTGAGTAAGTAAGAGGGTTGTTTTGTTCGGGGAGCTCTCAGAGGAAATAGCCAAAAATACACTCGCCCTAATGTTAGTGTGCTTAACCTTGCTTTGCTAGGTGATTTTCAGTGGGTCTGCAGTCTGTTGTGGCAAAGATGAGGTCTAGAAATGTGGAGCGGTGAGGTGTAGAGGATACACACTTGGCAGCTTACTCCTTCATACTGTGGTCAGTCAGCGGTCTCTGATGCTAGAGTTAAAGACCCCAGGTGTTGTCTGTCCTGTCTGTCTCTCCTACCAGCCAATGCTTCGGTGCCTTCTAACACTGACAAGTATTGTCCTAATCCAGAGCTTTCACTCTACACAGAGACTGCAGAGGGGATGTGGTTATGTATAGGGTTCAAGGTCACTGTTGTTGTGATGTACTTAGCAGCCAATCTGGACCGGTGGCTACAGGAGGCCCCTAAACACTGATGTAAGGATCCCTTACCTCGTCTTTGGCTTCGGTACCAAGGGCGGCGCAGCAGTGTTTGACCTTACGTTAGCGGTTTGGGGTGTATTTCCTGTAGTCCGCATTTACCACTTCAACACAGCAACTAGGATGAGAGATAACGGCACCTAAGTTTTGATTTCGCCCCTCGTTCAATATGTAGCGTGCTGCGATGTGCATCCTACACATGGAGCAAGGGGGTCGTGTGGAACAGAGCCTCATAAATGTACATGTAGTCATCCTCACAGCATACGTTACCATTTCTAAGCTATAATGTTCGAAGCTGAAAGTGCAGATGAAGCATTGAGAAAACCAATAAATGTACTTCTTTAGAGCACAACGTGAGCTCTTCTAACAGTGTGGGCATATTTTAGTTTGTATACATAGTGTATTTGAGCCTTTTTCTAGAGTGGGTTTCCTTTATTTGCATGCTCAACTTGATTGTATGCATAAATATTTTAGACAAGCCGAAAGTTGAATTTCAATTGAATTTGAAGGAAGACTTGTACATTGTTTGATATGTTTCTTTTTGTAATGAATTTTTTAATTCATGAAACATTTTTGTACATTGTATGAATATTAAAAACTGCAAATATTTGACATATAGAGTAAATACTAGAGGCGCATGCATATGCATATATCCTTCACAGTATGTATGTGTAAAATGTACACATATATTTTGTATTTGCATTTGCTGGCATACAGATATGTGTCTTAAGCACATATATACCTGTAATATATATGTATATCCATGTCTGCTGGCATGCTTTTGGTCATGTTTATCTTTCATGATCTTGTAGGTTTCTTTTTTTTATTATTATTTCTCTTTCCTCAAAAAGAAAGGCTCATTCTTTTGCTACCCTTCTGTTGGCTGGCAGCGTTGAGCACTTATTACGAAGAACTACAGTTCAAGTTGTTCATGTTATCCATTGTGTGAAATAATAAATGACTTTATTGACAGTTGATGGGATCATTTGCTTCTTTCTGGTTAATACTGTCTCGTGTTTGATTTTCCGATCTGTTTGATTTTGTGATGAGAGCCAGGTGCTTCGTGGGTGTGTGTGAGTGTGTGCAGCATGCATGTGCACGTAACGTGTGAGGGGAGTGCGATGACAGGGGACTTGCTGCACTGTTGGTGCTGAATGTCAGATGGTCTCGGTGAATGAGTACTACTCTACAATGTGTCGAGGTTAAACGAGAGGGAATCCTCTCATCAGATTATAGCACAGCCTCATTCAGTCACACACACACACACACACACATACCTACACACTCTTACTCTTGTACTTGTTCATTAACCAAGCCTACATCTCTAAATCCTCGCTGCACTAGCCCATCAGTGTTAGTTCTAGGTGGGCTGGGCTGCAGGCTGCTCTGTTATTGGACAGAACTGAGTGGGAAGTGCCCCACTATTGGCTGCTGCCAACTAGTAAAATTCTTCTGTTACCATGGTTGCAGGGTGAGCTGCCCAAATGTGTCTCAGTGTATCTCGTAGTGCTGATTGAACCGTTGGCACCGCCGGTGTTGTGGTAAAAAAAAAAAAAAAAAATCTCCCCCTTCATTTGATGGCAGTCGAGGCTGCAGTGCTGCTGCACCCAAATCACTCACTACTGATGCCTGTAAATGAGCCCACGTGGCCCCACTCCACCCTCTGCACAGGAGGATGAGATAGAGCACAGTGAAAAAAAAAAAGAACAGCAAAACACATCCTGTATGATGGATGTACTCTCGAGCAGGAGCTACAATTAAAGGAGGGAAAAGAGAATCATCAATCTGATGATACGTGGATTTTCTCATGGGGTTTAGTGTCAAACTGCAGTTTACTCTGAGACACTGTGGTTGACTACATAAAACACATGCAATATTATCAATGATTGGATGAATGCCTGTGATAATTAAAAGTCATCTGGCTGAAATGGGCAGACAATAACTTCAGTGATATTACTTCAAAAAGGGAGCCCGGAGCTTTCAAAGGGCACCAGCTTCCTCCAGTGTATCCATGCAGAGAAATACTAGCGTGATAACTACAGCTCTGCCCATACACACACACACACACACACACACACATATATATATATATATATATTTATGAATCTGTTTATAATTAAGTTAGAAATAGATTCTAAGCAGTCAGAAGATGGAGCCACCATCCCGGACAAAAGAAAGAAAACCACTGGGAATTTCTGTCACAGGTACTTTTTGGTATTCCTGTCTTATTGCTCCACACTGTATCTGAAACTTTTCTGTTTCATGACAGTTCTGTGAAGGCTGATCTGTCTATGCAGAATTATTCCAGTAAAAATATTTTGACTGCTGCCACTGTGGCCCACCGGTTTGCACAGGAGACCTTTAAGCCACTTCTGCAGGGTCCCAGACCATTTCCTGGGTGACATTCCCATTACACTCAGACTTCAACTTTCCTGTCTAATAAAGCCTAAAAATCATAAAGCACACCTTTTTTTTTAAGTAAAAATAAAAAGTTAACCAAAATTTTTGGAGGCTTGCATCAGTGTCATGCTGATGGTATTTGAAGATAAAGACTGTCCTGGAAATGCAGGGCTAAATGCTTGAACTCAGGGAGTGTAGGAGGAGGACAGGTTTTATGAATTGTGGTGTGTAGCTGGGGCTGAAGGTTTACTATTCTCAAACCTAAACAAAAGGCTCAAAAATTTGGGAGGATCTTCCTCCCAACCCTGTGTAGGTCCACCCTTTTGTGGAATGTAGATTTGGGGTTTAGGGAACTTTACAGCGCACGCTTCTTAAAATACGCATAAATCAAGTTGACCAGCAGTTTTTAATTTCTAGGGTAATCAGCTTAGTTCTTCTGACTTTAGATTGGCTCTTTGCAGACTGTACATTTCCTTGCAGGCAAAACTGACCAGTTGTAATAACTTTAATTTTTTACAGACTGTAATTTGGAATGTGTTGAATTGTTTTTCTCATGGTCCAAAAGCTGTGCGTGTTGAGCATGAGCTTGCTTTGGTGATAGTGGTTTTTGGTGGTATTGTGATTGTGATCTCGGCTTGCTGATTTTTCTTCCTAAAGTCTCACCAACTCCTCAAATCAGTGTTTTAACCCCATTTATATTCATGCGGCAAGGAAGCAAGTCTGTGGGAAGAAAAAGTACAGAAAGTATTTTTTTTCATACCAACATCTGCAGCACAATCGTCCTAACTAACTGTAAACTAAAACAGCTGCTTGTGTCGTCTTCTAGCTATTCACGTCCATATTTATGCAAACCAAAGCAGCCTTTGTACCTCTGGAACTTTTATTTTCATGTTTTAAGCCTAACAGTATTTAAAACATATTTTCATACACATATACCACTTGGTGACAGTGTGCTGTAGTGGTTAGCACTGCTGTTTAATAGCAGGCCTGGGGCATTTAGTGTGAAATCCGTATGTTCTCCATCTGCCTATGTGGGTTTCCTCCAGGTGCTTGTGTTTCCTCCCACAGGCCAAAGCAATGCATGTTAGGTTTATTGGTAATTCTAAATTGACTGTAGGCTTCGAATTGATACTTTGTGGTTGTCTCTATCTTTATGTGATGCACTGCAGTCGCCAACCACTCACCCATTCAGTTTGACTTAGTATGGATGTGTGTTTCAGAAAATTGATGGCTTGGTATATATAGCCTTGGGATATTGTTAATGTGGTCTAGTATGTAGCGACACAAGTGGCTTCAGGAAGTTTTCTATAGCAAGTCCTCTATTTTTGACCAGTTTTAAAGGAGCACTTACACTATGCATTACATTAATGTCAAATGACTACTGATAGACATGGATAACCCCTCTGCACCACTTACTGGCCAGACAGCACCTGGATTCATTTGTTTAGATTTTAATTTATTAAGTTTAGTTCATTTTTCTCATTCGTGTTACTTTCTCCTATCTTGTATATGATACTGTGTGAAGGTCAAAACACTTAGTTTAAGATTTTAACTAGACCCTGAGATCCATTGAA
Source organism: Oreochromis niloticus (assembly GCF_001858045.2). Classification (NCBI taxonomy): domain Eukaryota; kingdom Metazoa; phylum Chordata; class Actinopteri; order Cichliformes; family Cichlidae; genus Oreochromis; species Oreochromis niloticus. Next base: position 17,361,379 of record NC_031977.2, read on the forward strand.
TGACTTCCATCTTTTATATACAGTCTATGATATCTCAGTGTCTTTATGCCTCACATGAGCAAAACATACAGTTGTATTCAGTCAGGAGACCATCACAATACCCCCCCCCCCAAAAAAATAAATAAATAAATAAATAAAAATAATAAGAGACTATATTACACTAAGAAATCTCAAGGTAAAAGACTGCAGTGAGACCACTCTGCCATTTAATTAGATCCCTGTGCAGTGTGTTTTATCAGTAACCCATGCATTAGCTCATATCAGACAACTTGAAGGTTGCAGGATAATTATTTTTTTATGTTAGTAAAATGCTTTGTGTCATCACTCTTAACCATTTTTTGCTTTAGTTATTCAGCCCTTTTCTTACTTTGCATAAATCACTGTGGCACATATTCACCCCCGCTTTATGCTGTGATAACCTCCAGCTTCATAATTACCAGACAAACTCAAGAGTAATGATTCGATCATCTAACATTTGGCAAGAAAGAGAATATGTGCATTTCCCAAAATGTTGATCTGCTTCCAAAATATTTCTAATAAACATCAAAGCCTAATACTACAAATACAAAAATCTTCATGGTGAGATTCAAACCGCAGAGCCAGATTTGTTGAAAATCAGTTTTGTTGACCTGAGTCAAGATGCACGAGTGATTGCCAATGAATATCAGTGTCTGTTTGAAGCACATCCAAAGCCACACAGACCACCAACAACAGACAGAGTCATAAATTTACAACAGATAGCCCTGCAGTCCAGGCCAACTAACTAGGAAGCCTGCCGTAACCAAGCATCCTCTCAATTTATCTCTGTTGGTGTTTTCAGAGGATGACTATTGCTTGTGTTTATGAAGATGGATAGAGCAGGCAACATCTAAAGCACCTCCTTCCTCCCTCCTTCCCTCCTCTTCTCTTCTCCTCTGCACAGCGATGGGAGACACCATCTGGTGGTGAAACGTATCAGTGCGACTACAGTCCCCTCAAAAGCCTTCATGTCACATCCACAGGACAGAGAGCAACATCTAACTCGCTGCGGTTACAGCAGAAAATGTGACAGTTGAACAAATGCACTTTGTGTAGCAGAGAAGAGGGAAGATGAAATGCTATTTTTAAGGATTTAAAGGATAAAAATCTGCCCTGTGACCCGAAGGACTCACACCTGCAGTGCTTTGCTCAGTGATCCACTTGAGAGATCAGTGCAGGAATTACTGCAGCTGAACGATGGTTCGGTGTGTGCGCGCTGGTGTGTGTGGGGTGCAAACAGAAAATAACACCAGAGATATGACAAAGTGCGTTCTGCATGGAGCCGGCCACTGTTGCCACGGTGACAGTGTGACTCAGAGCAGTTTGATTTAGGTGCCCTGTTTTGTGTGCGTGTGTGTGTGTGTGTGTGTGTGTGTGTGTGTGTGTGTGTGTGTGTGTGTGTGTGTATAAGCATTTTCCTGCATATACAGTATGTAAATGTTTTCATATACGGGTGCAGTTTGTGTGCTTTGTGAAAGACGGGGGGAAAAAAAACTGACAAAATTTCCTCTGTGCTGAGAGTAATTTCCACCTCTCTCATGTCTCCTTGGTCACAGTTAGAGCCTTTGTTAGCAGATTGGCTCTGCCTGAGTCTTATTAATGATGCCAACACTTAGGTAATGTGCCTTTTTGATGAGAGTAGGCCACTTAATCTCACTATTTAGACTCCATCTCACTCACATACACACACACACGCCTCCCTCTCAATCCTCCTAATAAGCGTCCTCTTGTCTCCTGTAATTTGGCAGATGAGTCTATTATATGATACAGTCATATTTTATTAATGGACCCCCATAGTGAACACATACACCCCTTAGTGGATGAGATTATGTGGCGCACGGGGAGCGGTGTCTCCGTTTTAAAAAATGATTTCAACTCCTCTGTTAGTTTTCATCTGCGTCGCCCGTCTGCTGCGTTGTTAGTGTTGGGCTGGAAGGCATAACCACAGGCATTTCTGCTGAAGTTGGCACTGTTCCTCCACACTTCATTACACTTCCATCAGCCCCGTGATAGCACGGAACAGTGCAAGCTTCAAAAGGCCGAAAACAGCAAAATAAAAGACAACATTCAATTATTAAATTTAACATTTCTTGAATTTAAAAAAAAGAGAAAGAAGATTTTTGTTCCATGTCTCTGTCTCTCGTTGTCTCTCCCACTTCTGCAGAGCTGTGCAGATAATTCATACCATATGTTTCAACAGTGCCAGGCAATTCGAGCAACAGTGGTGAAGCACGCTCATCCAAGACTAATTTTCTCCAATGCTATATTGCTTCAATGATATATTGTCTTACAAATTTGGGAGTGCATCAACTTTTCCTCTATGTGACTAAGTTCATTTAGAGTCTATGGCCACACAGAAGGCCTCTGTGTAAGTGTGCTTTGAACCAAATTGTAGTGTCATAAACCAAAGTCATGAGAAAATATTTTCTTGATATCGTTTACCTTCTGGTACATGATATCTGATGATGACATTTGATGGCTGTCCACCACATCTGATATTTCAGGGTATCTATCCCTGGAGCTATAAGCATGGGGGGAAAATGAGAAAGATTTCAGATTTGTGCAGATGTTATTTGTGCATATAATTGGTGACTGATTCAGTTGGTCACATCACTAATCCAATATCTCAAATTAAACATGTCTAGCATTCAGAATTTGGCTCTAATGCTATCAAATGTTGGTGATATTTTGAGTAGTTTATTTTATACAGTTGCTAAAAAGCCAATGCAGAAAGAAGTGAATCTGAGAGCATTTGCATTACAGCATACATGCATGCAATCTGCACTCTGAACATTTTTTCCGTCTTTCTCTTTTTTGGTGTGTGTGTGGGTGTGTGTGTGTGTGTGTGTGTGTGTGTGTGTCTAGTCCTGTTGGAAGTTATGAATAGATTAAGGTCTTTATCAGGCACTCATTCCCTTCTTCTGAGATAAAGACAGGCCTGCAGTGGCTTGTCTTCTGCAAACCAATGACAAGGATAAGCCATCTGATTGCTAAATTCCCAGGAAACGGTAAACCACATCTCAGCAACAATATCTGTTTGTATGTTTGTGCGTGTAATGTTATCTGCCTAAACCGTCACTTCTGTGAATGCAGCCGTGCAGATTTGCACGGGTGCATCACACATGTGAGACTCCTTATAATAAAGAAGAGTGAAGCTCTGAGGTATGAGGAGTTACATGCTGAGAACAGGCATATGATTAAAGTCACTGGACTGGAACTGAGTGGCTGCTCATTAAATGCATGGGACAATGTTGGTTATGTACTGACATATAGAAACATTTTCAGGCAGTCATTAGATAAAAACACCTGTGCAGACGCTTCAGTCTGTCAACACGAGAGTCTGTGACAGAGAAGGATAGTTGAAAACAAGCGCTCCAGTCATTTTGATTTCTAGGCGAGATTTGGATATTATGTCCCCCTAACATTTGGATTCATAGTTCACAGGGTATCAGTATCACAACCGTGGGAAATCCCCATTACTGTCGAGCTACTGACACACTAACTCATACAAATTCAGACTTGCACATACCAATATTATCCGCATTATAAGTTATCACAGAGTGGATTATATTACACTAATGCTAGTGGAGAACGTCAGAAACCTGGTTACTCATATGTTAATCCTCCTAGCAGTGTTAGCAATTGAACTGCAGATCAAAAAGCTTTAAATAACTCCAGGATATTTCAGAACCAGTTCCCCGCAGACACTTTTCCTTCAGTCTGTCTGCATTAGCTGGTTATTGTAGTGTAACAATGTGTGGTATGCACAGGATGTCAGTGGCAGACTTTCAAATGTCAGATTTATTAATCCCTAAGGAAATTACGTCTGTATATGATTAATGACAAAATACTTTCTCTCCCGTTTAATGCCCCTCCAGCTGGCGATGCCCTAGGTGGCTGTCTAGTTAGCCTATAACAAAAAGTAGCCATACAGGGCAACATTAATGTGCAAGCAATCACGCAACATGAAAAAATCTTCCTGGATAGGCTGTTGTTATATTTAACCACAAGGGCATGTGTCAGATAATTAGACTGAAAATAATCTTAAAGGCAGAGCATGTTTTAAAGCTCCAGACAAAACCCCCTCTAAACACTGAAGAACTCAGACTGCCCGGACTTCTGGTTTCATAAGCTGTGCTCACCCAGCAGTCCAGAATGAATGGGCACTTTAGTGGGTGGCTATGAGTCAGGTTTGTCTACCAATGAGAAGGTCGTGGTTCAATCCTCGGTTTCTCTAGTCTGCATGTAGAAGTGTCCTTGGGCAAAATAATGAACCCCAAGTTTCCCCCAATGCAATCATCTTAGTGTGAGTGCATGAAATGCTTCAAGACATAGAATAAACCACACTATGAATATATGTTTGGATTGGTGAATGTGGCTTGTGGTAAAAAAAAAAAAAAAGCCCTCTGAGTGCTCAGAGTAGAAAACATCTGTATAAGTACCAGCTCACTTACCATTCAGCCCCAAAATCAAAATTTCATGGTCCAAACATGTTTTTGAGACAAAAGATGTTTTGATTTCTGGCATGAGGCCTTCACCTGATAGCAGTCACCTCTGACCACCACAACCAGCTGCTTCTTATACGCATGTGTAGGTTTCATCTGTGGTTATCTAATGTTTCAAACATCCAGTTATCATCTGCAAACTGGAGCTATCGAGGGAATGTGTATAAATCATTAACCAAAAAATAAGCAGAATGTTGGTTTTCCTGTAAGAACATTTCAAATGAAGCTAAATATCAAATCAAAAAGCAGGTGTATATATTCATTGTTTAGCTCCACTCACTCTCTTTCACTGATGACTCTCTAATGAAAGTGCTCTGCTGCACTCCCAGCTGAATTGCAGCGAATTCTGCGACTGTGTTATTAATTAGGAAGTTGAACGACTCCTCTAGCCTGGCTCTGATGCAGTTCATTGACTCCACTTGGTGGAGTTGGAAGCTAGTGGTAACAGCCACCTGTCAGTCAAAGCTGCAGAGGACCTGATTAAGCACAAGATTAAGCCTAAACTACATTTAAACAGTTGTTTTAATGGGGAAAATTAGCAGCAGAGACCCAGACCTGCTTCTTTTTTTTTTGCTGTAAACTTAACAGTGGAGTCTCACCTGTGGAGCTAGCCTCAAGTGGCCCCTCAGAGAAGTGCAGTTTCTGACAGTTTTGCACTTCCTTATTATTTTTCACCTTGGAAATTATCAAGTGGGAATGAAGTCTACAACTTTGGTTCCTTAATCCTGCAAAACTAGTTCTCACTGATTTTTTGGAGGATGGAAAGGAGGTCAAGGGGTTGGAAATATATGAATGACACTGCTATAGAAAACAGTAGGTCCAGTCTGACCTTTACTGCCCCAGTCTGTGGAACCAGAGGTGTTTTTTCCCCCCTCTTTGCCTGTTCAGTTCCAGCCCTCCCAGGCACATTACATAACTACACTATTATTTTTCCATCCCCTGCCTCACTCTGTCTGACTGACATAGCGGGGGGAATACAGATCCAAACAAGGCAATGATAATGACTCGCTCCTTTCTTTTGATCACACTATTTGTCACTCGCTCTGCTTTCTGCCTTTCTCTACTTTCTGCTATACCAAACTTTCCTTGTCTTGGTCTCATCTCTCTCATCTGTCCCACCACAAGTTGGTATGCCTTTGCACCCAATGTGGTACGCTTGCTTTCCATTAGTTCATTTCCCTTGCTTTGAGAATGCACTTGCATGCTGTGTGTACGCGTGTGCATGGACAGTCTTTGTGCATGCATGCACACATGTGCGTGTGTCTCCTGAGTCTCAAAAAAGTATTATTGTAAACATATCATTTGATGGGGAGAGTGGTTCAGGTTGTTGGCCGGCTGCCCTGCTTTCATTTGGAACAGAGCTGCCAACATCTGGACTGTGTCAACACTCACTGACAGTGTTTGTGCATACGCAAGTGTGTGTGTGTGTCTGCGTGTGTACTGGGGTCCCTGCATCAGCCCCAGAGCTGTCAGGCATTGGATGGGGAACAGATTTGCTGAGATTAATCAAAGGTGTAGCATTAATAAAAGGAACCCTCTGTCTCCATGCCTCCAAGCGGCCATTTTAAGAGCCTGGGAGAGTAGCCTTGCATCCTCCAGGACGAGCAGCAGTCACAGGCAGCCTGTGCTTTTATCCCAAACAGGTAAAATATAAGATATAAATGTGAACACCCTGGAGGTGAAAGCAATCTTTTGTTTATTTGTGGTTGTGCTGTATTTCTTCTGGTGCCGAATGTGAAAGAAACCAAACTTTGTGGCCTCCATGCCCCCCCCCACCCCCCACCCCACCCACACACACACACACACACACACACACACACACACACACACACACAAATTCATCTGCAACACAAGTGTTGTGTATTATTTGTGATTTATATGGTAAAAACACGCACAACCTCCCTCAATGATTTATTTAAATATAGGTCAGGATGTGCAGCAGATGCACACAGAGTCATTTCTCCTCCCTGAACTTTATCTCTGGCAAATGTTTTACTTTATCTCTGGCAAATGTTTTTTTTGAATGCTTGTGCATGTGCATCTATATGTGTGCCCTGAATATGTGTGAATATAGAGTGTGAGAAAAGCTGCTAATCTCCTCCACAGCTGAGGCGAAAATCTCTGTCCAGCCTTCAGTCTGGGCTGCTGGCTCTGGCTAGACATCTGATCTGTCCTCACTGGGCTGAAGATATTTGGGTGAAGCGAGCACTGATGTTATTCCTGAGCTCTGGTTAGAGCTGGGCTGGGATGTATTTGGGTTGGCTGGCTGAGGGATGAAGCCTGTTTGCCTACCGGGGCCGAAGACTCTGCAGGGGGCCCTGCCTAATCTGCTGCACCATCCGACAGCTTAATTAGTGTTTCACTGCTGCACTCACTTACAGTCTGCACACACACATTTCCTCTTTTTCCACACGCACACACATGCACACTGGGCCATAGCTCATTAGTCTAATAAAGAGCCATTAGAAGGTTAAATGTGGGTCTCATTAAAGATTAGTCATTTACTACCATGCATAATAAGACTCTCTTGTGTGATTGTGTGATTCTGATAGCTGCTCGTATTGCTGTGAAAGTGAAGACCACAGTCAACTCATGCAATGTTAATTTACCATGCCATAGCCTGGGATTTGGCTCGTCTCCTGCTGAGAGTATAAACACCATGAGAAATGGATCCAGTCACTTCCAGTCAGTGTCTGAGGGCTTAAATGTCATTACATGATGGTGTCTTTATGTTGCGACTATGCTCTACACACTGTAAATTGTTTGAGATGATTTTGACGAGCAGTGATCCAAGGAGCTTAAAGAGGAAGGAGCTTGAGAAGGATAAGCTGTATGAAGAGGGGTCTAGATTAGCTTGAATGGATTTGGAAGCCCTTGTGGTAGCTCGCACTAAAGGCTGTATTGAAATGTCAGAGATAATAATTTTAGTTCTCTTGTTCCTGAACATCCAAGTACTAATACCGCTGCCATCTGTTTGAGAGCAGAGAAGAGGACATCCATCAGCGCAAGAGAGCGAGAAAAAGAAATGTAGAGAAAGCCGCACAGATTCATAGTTGCTCTTTCCAACCCTCATCAAGCTTATCTGATCCAAATGGTGCTTTTGTCTTAACTTGGACTCTAATAACATTATAGTCTTGGTCACGGCCACATAAAAAACAGATGAGCATGAGGCATAAAGGGGAAAAATCAGTTTTCAAGAAGGAATTAAAATATTGGAGCTGCCAATGTTTAGACTTAGTGGATAAAGCCCCCAGGCAACTGGGGATGGAGGGGGAGAGAGCAAGAAGCTGTGAGAATGTCAAACAGCAGACGGCTTTACTGACTCAAGACTTGGATTAGCCATCTGAAGCCTTGTTTTAGGAGTTACAGTATCAGTGAACAGCCCGTGACTAACCTTCAGTGTAAGACAAAGTGTTAGCTGCATATCAATTAGAGAGATTTTCTTTAGCGGTAGACTTGAGAACTGAAAATGAGCTGTTAAACTGGCAGACAGATTTGCTTTTCCACCTTTCATTTCTTCTCCTTTGCCTTCCAAGTAAGAAAAAAAAAGAAAGACATGTGTACACTTGTAAAGCCTCCTGCTCCCTGTGACACTGACTTTGAAAATGCTTATGTCATACAGCAAAAGTAGAGAAGAAGCGACAGTCGGCTGCTCCCGTAGTCACAAGAGGTCACCACAGCGGTGGCAGTTTTTACACTGGATGCCCTTCCTGATGTGGCCCCAACGAGATTTGTGTCTCCTCCCAGGACTGAACCAGGGATCCTCTGCTTTTTAGGCAAATTTTGCTGTATTTCCTTTAATTTGTGGTTTCATTAGTTGATATATATTGCAAGGCTTTTCTATATATACATATGGAGTGGCTGAGGCTCAGGATGCTCGTCTATTATTTAGAAAGTTCTTTGATCCCCTGGGTGTACATGTGTGTGTATATCAGATAAAAATTATTTAGATGTGGAAAACACTGCTTGTGTGAATAAGACGTGTTGTATAAAGTGTTTTGAGTACAGAATGAAAATGGTAGAAAAATACTTATCCATGTCTTAACAATCAGCTCATGGATCACACCTGTCCAGTCCATCCCTTTAAAAAGGGAAAGTAAGGGACAAACAGCAGAGGGAACAGATGGGCAGGGTTGCAACCAAGGAAGGAAGGAAGGAAGGAAGGCAGGAAGGAACTAAAAAAATGATCCCAGGGCTCACAAGTCTTGGAACCGCATCCTCTGGAATGAGCTACTGGCACAACAGAGAGGCTGGATCCAGCGTAGCTTGCACCTTGCAGCAATGAGAGCGACAACCAGTGATTAAAGTTTCTGCTGAGACTGTTGTAGCTGTTTATTTAGTTTTTGCCTGCCAGTTGTTTTTTAGAGTTGTAGTTTAGTGTTTTTTAATTGAATATATTTGATCCTACTGTATATTTTATTCCAAATAAACAATAGTTTATTTGGAATAACTAGTTTATTTGGAATACTTGGTAACTATCTCTCTTTCTTGCTGTTCTTTACCCGATCAAAAAGGGACTGTCTCTTCTTTTTTACACCTACAAATAAAAAAACCCCAAAACCACAAACACATTTTTTTTTAAAACTGTCCTTTAACTGGAAATGCCAAAGTGTCATCCTGAGAGCAATAAGGGGGAGCTGTTCACGGCTGTGATGTTCTGAGTAATACAGTATTCAGCGATTTAATATTAGTTTCATTTTGGCAACCCATCTGTCTGCGTGCCTGACGAGCTAATTTAACACTGTCATAACTGTTTGGAAACAAGCCCACACGAAAAGCAGGCAGATTTTTCTGTGTTTTTTTTAAAATACAAATTTAAATGCGTGTCTGTCACCTCTTAATTAATTTTAATCGATTATTTGCAGCATTTTGGAGCAGTGCCATTGTTAACACGGAGCTTCTTTGACTGTTCACCGTGTTTGTTTTCTTTATGTCGTAGCATTCGCTGAGTGCGTGAGTGTGATGTGTGCGGATAAATTATTTTGACTGACACGATTCACTTGCAGGCAAACTTGCTAATTTACTGTCTCTCAAACAGATGTCACATCACGCCTCCAGCAGTCAGATCGTCGCGAGCGTATATCACATCTGCCCATATGTGCTTACGTTGACTGTCAGAGAGTCTTTGTCGCCGGGAGTTTGACGTCTCCAGCTGAGTTTCAGCAACTCACAAGAGACTCATTACAACAGCATATAAAAAAGTTTTAATCATCAGCTAACTGTTTTCTGTCTCTATTAAACACAGATCATGTTCCTATTACTGAAGTGAGCTACCGGCCTAATATCATTCCCTTCATAATGCAGACGCTGGTTATCTGCACCTTAGGGGGAGATGAATTGCCTGGAAAGTCTCTGCTGCAAAGATACATCTCTAACAGAATTATTTTGGCCCCTCAATCCTGCAGGCGGTATGACTGCATTTTTATTTATGTTACACACCTTCAGCAGTGAGCACAGGAAGGAATCTGCTCGTTACTGAGAGGAACAGGTCATTATTGCAATCTCACAAAGGATTTTTCACATTGAGCAACCGAGCATGTCACAGTTCCTAACATATATTGTCACAAACTACCGAGATCTAATGTTTATGGTGCACAGCTCCCTCTAAAAGTGTGTGAATGTGTGTGTGTGTCTGTGTGTGTCTGAATAATATGAAAAGTTGGTTTGGCCTGGCGCCATGCAGCTGGAAGCCATCATAGAACCAATTACTTTCTGTCTTTTGCTCTCCTTTGCTCGGCCTCTTTCTCCTCTTTCCTTGCTTTGTCGTTCTCTTGATCTCTTCCTTCTGCTCCCATTTTCTCCATCTGTCTGATTTTAATTCTTCTGCCTGGTCTTAACTCTCATCCTCCTCGCCCCAACAGATTTAACCCCTACAGCACCACCAAAGCATACTTCCACTCATGCTTTTTTTTTTTTTTATCCTTTCTTGCATGAAGACTACTTCACCTTCCTCACTGTTAGCTTAAATGCACTTTCTTTGGGTGTGATTCTCCTCCTGAAATGCGAAATGTTTGTGAGTCGCATGCTCCGCCAACACGGCAGACAAATTTACAGTAACATGTCTGAGCTGCAGCTCATGCCATGACGAAGGGCGTCAAGAGTGTAAACACTGATTACAGATTGTGTACTAAATGAATGTGTCACCAGAGGGGGGAGGTGGAGGGGTGGGCAGTGGAGGATGGAGGAAGTGAGAGACTTAACAGTGTAAACAAATGAGGAGTGTAATGAGGATAAAGTACCGCTGTGAACAAGTGAGCCTTTGTTTTCCCTTATACCTGCGGCTCTCACTTGCTCTCCGGCTGTTGAACACACACACACACACACATATGAACAAATGGCTGTATGGCTGTAGCTGTTTGGGTTTCTGGGAACTGCAGTTTATTGAATGTTAAAGAAAGCGAACAGCATCCAGAATAATGTTTGTTTTGTTTTGTTTTTGTTAAATGGAAACACCAAAGTACTGGTCAGAGATTTTTGGAACAACAGAAGAATTCATCCAGTCATCCAAAAGTCATTTATAATTCATGCTGCATGGCTGTAGATGCAGGTATTTTGTGGCAGAATGCAGATTTAGTTTACTTTAACATGCTATTTTGTGTTTATTTTTCACTCGACCAGTCTGAGCGCCCATAGTCTTTGTTTTTTCTTGAATTTAATTGTTCTGCAGTGTTAAACAATATGCACACACTTACAGTACAACCTTGTCCAAGCTTTCTCATAACTCCAGTGTGCACACAGCTTTGGGTTTAAAGTACACAAAATATCTGCATAAGTGTTTTTCAGACTTTTCTGGAGTGAAAACCCATTTCCATCAGAAGACAGAGTTATTGAAGTGTCCACCCCACCCCCAAATTAAGTGTCTGCAAACAGCTTGTGCACTGTGCAGTGATACAACACTGAAGTTGTGTTCTTGACAAAAAAGGGCTGGAGGCTTTTTACACTTGGTGTTGTCAAGTTTATTGTGCTAACTGCTTCATTCATTGCTTGTTTGCGGTCAGGTATAGTACTTTTAGCCTCAAGGCTTGTCTATGTCTGATGCCACACATCAGCACAGCTAGCTCAGAGCATTGCAATTCTAAGTCTAAAATGGCAACATACTGCTCACCCAACTGTGCATTTTAGTAAAAGGTCAGCAAAGCAGAATATTCGTGGTAATCTTTCATAATCTAATCTGCCCTTAAACAATATATGCTTCTCAGACAATATCTGTGGTCACATCAAATTGTAGAGAAAAACACCACACACCAGTATCAGTGGTATCTGACCTGTTCTACCTTTCCCACATAGATAATAAACAAGCCCTGAAGCCCTGAATGATTTCTGCAGGACTCATTTTTGACCAGGTGGTTTTCACGGTGTGTGTTATGTTTTCCAAGATCCTCAATAACCTGAAAAGCAAAATGTTTTTCTTCCCAACCTATTTCCACATATTCTTTGTTTTTGTATTTTACTGTCAGCATTTTAGGATTTTGAGGAGTCATTTTGGTCATTAACCATAAAACTATAAATCAAGTAATTTATGCTATCATTTAAAAAAACTATTTTCTGCAATTCATTGCAAATTAACTTTTTTTTAACACCCTTTCCTTGACCTTCTGGCTTTGTCTCAGACTCCCAAGTTAACTCTTAACATCAAGCCACGGATCATTAGGACTATAATATAACATAGCTTTCTTCAAGTAAGAACTCATTCCCTTGCAATTCCTCAAACTATTCAGTTCTGGTGCCAACGACTATAAGAAATGTTTGTGTAATGTAGTTATCTACACTTCACAATAAAGGATCTGCTGTAACTTGGAGTTTGTAAAAAATGTGCAGTGGGGGCAAATCAGCCTCCGAACTCAGGCACAAAAAATACAGCAGTCATGCACCTAAGGCTTACTGTCACATGATGGCGCTGAAGGTGTGTTACAGGTGTGCAGGGGAGCAGGTCTTTGATACTGGAGGGTTTTAGTGAGAACAGCTCTAAAATTAAGATAGAGACTACACTCTATGAGAAGCTATAGCATGCTGTGCTGGGAAGATGTTAATAATGCATGCAATTAAAATGAGAAATATGTGCGTTGCATGAGAAATCCAGTAACAATGCAGTTTTTAAAAACAGTCCATGCACGAGGTATCAGAGCTGATTTTTGGCAACATGACTTTATAAAAGAAAGGACGACTTACCTGCAACCAGTGGTGGCGGTGACTTTTACAGAAATGCAGGTAGAGATAATAACTACTATAGCTGAATAAATATTTAGTAAATTACAAAAAAAATAATAATTATTAGCTAAACATGACAAAGTGGCGGAGGAATGTTTTTAAACCATTCCTTTAGAAAAAGAAGCAATAAAACATTAGGAAAACACCTCACCACACATGAAACTGAATTATGAAAAGTAAAAATAATTATAATCCAGAAAAATGTTCCCCATTAGTGTTAAATAGATTAATATTACTGCTGCATAACTTTAGGGTTGAGCTCATTTATTTAAATATAAATTTACTATATAATTTAATACTATAATTTACATTTTGTTAAATGTCCAGCATTATGTTCTATAAATCATATGCCTGTACTGTCCAGTGAGGAACATGTATCTATAAAAAAATAGTTGTTTGTAAGTTTAGAAAGACAGACCTACATTTGATTTTTTTTTAGATTTTTTTTTTTTTAGGTATATTAAAATGTGTTTATTAATTAAAAAAAACTGCTGGTTAAACTTCTTACAGTCAGACATTGTCACAGATGCTAATTTGAAACTGTTGGCTAAGCCTACACCTGCTCAGCTTGCCTGTTTTATTAGATGGGACACGGTCAGAGCTTGTGTCCCCACTCTGTCATGGTTATAATTATCCTTGTTGATGGCCAAGCACGTTAGCAAAAGGAAAACTCATCTGTTATAATGTTAAATCACTGAAGCTTGTTTAGTTGCTAATGGTAGCAGAGTTTCCATATTAGGCGCAAATTGTAACTGATCTCAGAGCAGCAAAAGCTGAGCCAGTGGCAGCTTGCCTCACCCTCCGGTTTTCCCTGTTTCCTGTCAAAGACCTGTTTATCCATGATGCATGCGCAAACCACCAGAAACAAGATGCTGCACAGTTTGCCTAGCTCCAATAATTGTTAACACAAGATGGACACAAGACCTCAGAGACAAAGACAACTACACTTTGCTATAAGATTGAAATAAGCACAGACGTCAGGAACAATCCGAAAGCAGTTTAAAGATGGCAGTAATGTCAAGGACGGACACACATATTCATTGACAGGTGAGGAGCTTTACGTCAGTGCTGTCTGAGATGAAAGGAGAGGGATCACTTTAATTTAGTATGTTTTAATTGACGTCCATAAAACGAACCAAAGCACTGCTTGCCTTGCTTGTCCTCACAGAACGTCACTACCTACAAAGGAATAAGTAATAAACTGAATATAAATAATATTTTTACAGTCTGGTAATTGAGTATTTGTCATCCTGAGGATGAAAACTGGTAACTGTATTGCTTTCACCTTGATAAAAACAGTCAGTATGAAACACTGTTTTTTAAAATAATCTGGCTCCACAGTATGCCTTTTTTTTCTCCTGACGCTCCTGAGGAGGCGAAGGAGCTTAAATATTTGACCATTTTTGTCCTGTTATGTCTTTTTAGCACAGCACAGATATGTCAGGAATGCAGAAAGTGCTGAGAAGTTGTTGTCATGAACACACACACGCACATACACACACATTTGCACACTTTTCAAGTGAATGGTGCACCATAAAAATTAGAGGTGTCTTTCACTTTAGAGCACATTATACAGACTTACAATTATTCCTAGCATAACTGTTTTCTTGGCTAATCGACTTGGAGAGAACTCATGCAGACATGGAGAGAACATGCAAGAACCCCGTACCTTCATGCTGTGGAGCAACGATGCTAACTACTGCAGCTGTCAGCATTGTTTCTGCTCATTGAAGTCTCTGGACATTCATTTGTGTTCTCTTAAAGTCCCACCACGGCATTTCAATCAGGTCACCCCTCCATCACTGTGTTTGACAGCTGGTATGAGGTGTTTGTGCTGATATGTTGTTTGGTTTTGCAAATTGTGCCACTCGGCATTATGGGCAAACGTTTTCACTCCAAATCTATATTGTACCAGAATTCTTGTGGTTTCCTCAGATGCTACTTTGCAAACCTAAGCCCTGCTGCCATCGACTTTTTAGAAAGAAGATGTATTGTTTTTTAAATTGCACAGTTCTGAACTTTTAACATTTAAGATAAAAATCAGGGCCCGTAGAGTCGAAAATGTGACTCCTGGATTTATTAAAATTTCTCTGAACATTGCACGATCTGACCTTGGGGTGAATTTGCTGGGATGTTCATTCCTGGGAAGATTATGGCATTGTGTTAACACACATCTGAGTGAGCCAGAGCAGCAAAGTGCCAAAACTGCTTTTATAGATGTGCTCACACTTGCTGCTGATCAGTTAATCAAGTGCATTTGATTAGCAGCACATGGCTGCTACTTACCCGCTTAATTCTTATGGAAACAGCCAGGCTTTTTTAAATGATTGTGGATAACATCAAATAAGAGTTAAAGTTAGGATGGGTATGTGTAAGCGAGTGAGTGAGTGAATGGCCTGTGTGTGTGTGTTTGTCTGCGTGTGTGAAAGAGTGTGCATGGCTGTTGGACGTGGTCATAGAGGGAGGGGTTCACCCTCCCCGCTGCTGCCCCCCCTGGGATGCAGGTGCTTGTTGGTTCCGGGGCACATGGCTGTCGTGGTCATTGACCCGCTCCCTTGGTGGTCCAGGGTGGCTTGGATCTCTTCCATGTCAGGGGGTGGCTCTGCAGGGTACCGGGCTGCCTGACACCCCGGGACCCTGATCTCGGATTGCACTGGCATGGCCGGCCTCTAGTGGAGATGGCCACTGGTCTTCTGGGAGTCCCACCCTTTGGTTGTGGCCGCGCTATCTGGGGCTTCCTTCCTTCTCCTGCTGGGATGGGCGCGCAGATGACACCGAGATCTGTGGCCGCAGGTCTTTGGTAGTCTTGGGTGCTGTGGATGACCCGGTTCTCCTGGATCCATGTCTGTCTGCCTCTGGCTCCTGAGGGGCATGACTGCAGCTTAACACCCTTTTTTTCAAATACATTTCATGACAAAGACACAAGCACACTCACACTCGACACTCTCTCTCTCTGTCTCTCTCACTCACACACACACACACACACACACACACACACACACACACACACACACACACAGAGCACAGTAAGGTTGTTGATTTATGTACATCTGCATTTTCAAATTGTTGTGTTCCAGGTGCTGTATGTTTATTTTTCTTACAGGTGCGGCAGATAGCGATACATTGTGCATTTCTATTTGTACTCCATCCTTTTATTACATCTTCTCCTACCCCTCCTTTTTTTCTCCTTGCCTGTCTTGCCTTGGACATTGTCATACTGTATACCACATATAATGTAATAACTGAAACAACAAAAACAGAAATGAAGAAATAAACAGATAAAAGAAACACCTGAACAAGAGATAGAGAGCCTATAGAGAATTTATAGAGCTGATCTTGGAAAAGCAAAATGTTTGGCACAACAGTGCATTCAGATCATAATTGTGATTGCAGAAGCTGCCAGACAGCACAGGATTTAAAAAAAATTACAAAATAAATAAAAATAACCTTTAAGTTTGAAGTTGCATCACTTTATACAAGGTGACAGAACCAGTAGAGGCCTGCAGAAATAATATTTTATCAAGTCTGAATATGGCTGTTTATGTTAGTCCTCTGTTTAGTCATAATTAAAAAACTGCCATACCTCTCACCATGAAATAACACTTACATACCTTTTAAAGGTAATTCTTCTCAATTCTTCTCAATTCTTCTCAGCCATCAAGAGTCTGTTTTGTCGCTACAACACTACTATTTGGCTTAATTTCCTCCCAAGCATTGCAAATAAAAGGGACAGCGGGTTAGCAAAAGACTGAGGCCCTGTTCATGCCTACTATTAAAATGCGTTTTCAGCAATCTGATCATGAGTGAACAGCTCTCACTAAACAAAAGAAAAACAAATCGAACAAGCATCACACAAAGAATGTCTCCCTGTGCTGAAGGGGCCACTCATGAAAAGGGGGCGAAATAGTAACAAGTAACACTCTCATGCACACACAAACACACACAGATGGAGATGTGGCCGGGCGTCGGGCCAGACGCTCCGAGAGAAGGAAACTCACATTCTTGTGATGAGGAGTCATCAAGTATCAGGTTCCATAGACTCTGGCTGAGGCTGGAGCCCCCTCACCACCTCAGTGCACACACACACACACACACACACACACACACACACACACACACACACACAGAGCGGGAGAGAGATAAGTCAAAGAAAATAAGAAGAAGAGATAAACACACGCAAACACAGCCCACACCATTTTTTGTGTAGATAAAAATGCACAAAAATCATGAACTGCTGCTTCTTGTAACCTTTTAAGACCTGTCTGTAGAGACATTAGGATAAAAGTGGTAGGTTTAGTTATAATAGAGACATGTTTATTTTTCTCTTTGAGTGTTTATACAAATTTAAAAAAAAAGAAAGTTAAACAGGTTGAATGAATGCAGAGGAATGTGCCGGGATGTTGCAATGTGAAGCATCCAGGTCAAATAATAATTATGGAAGGAGGAGGTAGAGTAATGAAGGACTGATGTGTAATTCAACGTGGTTCCACTAGATGTCAATGTCACTCTGTCTTTTGCTTTAATCAGTCAGCAGGTTGAATTCTTTAAGAGTGTAGCATGAGTGTTTCTCATTAAATGAGTCCTTTTATAAAAGCTTTTGTACACAGTTAGGTAAAAAGTAAAAGATATAGGGGAAAGTTTGGTAATGTGCGTGGATTTAGTTGATGTCTAACATGTGCTATTTAGTTGTATTTTTATCCCAGAAACAGCAAATTTTGGCGCTTTAATATATTTCGAGCTCAGTTTTAGTTTTAGTTTGTTAGGTTTCCATTATGGAGTGACAAAGACAGATTACCATGACATTTTGAATTGTCATCTGGTCCCTAAATTGCACGTTTTTCCCTTCACATAAAGACGTGTACCAAAAGTCGACTGTCCTGTAAATCTGAAATCATGCTGACCTTTTTGTCACAGCCCACTGAAGCCGTTACAGTACATTCAATAACCTGGAAAGGTCCTGAAACTACAGATAAGATACTGATGGAGAACAGTGTGATCTGTCTACTGCTGACACAGATTCCTGTAATGTCACCTTACTCATTCAATATGAACATTTAGTCTACTGAGTAAAGTCAATGAGCTCAGAGCTGGAAAAACATTGAGCTACTTTAACATGGTGGGAAATAGTAGAAGCAGCTGTGGGTGGATTGGCCAGAGTTTTACTGTTTTTTGTTGTTGTTGTTGTTGTTTTTTGGCATTAGATTAGAAGATTAGCCTAAATCAGAAATCAAACCATACCACCATAAATAAAGTACCAAACGAGCACTTGAATAACCATTCCTGGAAAGTTCTAGTGTGTTCTGTTTTGACAAAAATATTTTGCCAAACCTGTTTGTTGTTCATTCACGCCCTCATCTTCAAACTCATCTTTCATCTCCAGCAATGAGTGAAACTCTGCGGCGGCAATCAGGGCTGCTAATCATCTCTGCAATTACATTATAATTGTGTTTAATGACAAAATAAATGCTAAAGGAACAAACAAACCAACCAATCTGCACTTTCATCATTCATCTTTAAGTGGATGTGTGTCAGCTGGTTGTGGTAATGCTACTTGGATACGCGGTGACGGCACTAAAGTGCAGCAGATTAAACAAAATCAATTCAAGCACAGTGGGAGTCGTGCTATGCTTATCCTTAAATTACTTTACATTACAAACTCTTCTGTCTGTTTTTTAACTTAACTTTTAACTAATGATCTCCTATGTGTGTTATAGCCCATTGCCAGTCATTCTGGAATGTGGAGTACATTTTCCTGAGAGTGATTTTTAATAAGTAAAGTGATTTAAAACTAAATTGTAGAAATGTTACAGAGTTTTTCTTCCTTTCTTTCTTTGGAGTTGAGGACTCTTTCTAAGCGTGTCCAGGAAGATATGAGTGAGGCGGCGACTATCACTGCTGAATTCCAATGATTCCTGCAGAGGATGCACGTGAGATGAAGAGGTGGATGTGAGGGAGAGATGAGGTGGAGTTTTCTTTAGAGCCTGTAACTACAGTATAAAAGCCTTCAGCTGAAGGATCTCTAGAGCAGCTCTAGAGAAGCTGGCATCCATCTCTCCCTCTGCCTTTTCTGGGACAAATGCCTGGACTGAACTGCACAAAGGTAGGGGCACTGGTGTTTGGCAAAGCCTCTGGAAGTCCAGCAGGGCAGTTAATGATTTTTCTTTATCAGATTAACAAATATCTGTGGAAGATTAGTCTATTCTGTGGTCTAGTGTTAGCTGAGTTTATTTCACCATTGTTAAACTCTTTAACAGAATGCAAAATATAGCGATGTAAAGGCACTTTTATTGGCAACAGAACAACAAATGGGAAAAAGTAACAAAACTAAAGACACTGCAAGAAAAGTGTTGTAATGCCCTCCAGTAACACTCAAGTTTAAATACAAATTTAAAATAAAGGGTTAAAAGGGCTGCATCTAATCATTCATATAAGTAAAGAAGGTCCTTTAAATCATAAATATATATTAAAATTTCCCAAGATATGAGATTGCATTTTTAATTTTTTTTAAATAAGTCTTGATAGAACGAAGGTACAGACACAGTAATAAATCATTTATTGTCCCTCGGGGGATATTTCAAAGGCCACACTTAATAACGATGTAGAATGACTTTGAAGCACAGAAACGTGACCGCTGCCAAAATACCAGTAATCATACTGAAAAACAAAACGCATTCACGTGCAGTCAGTATGTATACCTATGGTGTACCTTGTTATATATAAATGGTCATATAGGTACAGGGTATAGGAAGACTGTGTTTGCTCCTGAGTAACAGCTACATCTCTGCACTGTCAGGAAGTTCAGAAGATTACCAGCAGTTCCAGTTCTGATGTGCTGTCCTCCAGTGTTTCTGCCACCACCTGCACTGTTAGTCAATGTTTCATATTTCACCTCAACTTATCATGACCCAAACTGTAATTCTGAAATTAATTACTGAACATACTGGTGACTTCAGGAGCTCCAGCCCCTGATGGCACACCCTGACTTACCGTCTCAGAATGGGAACTCCCAGGAGGACGTGCAAGAGGACCGAGTGCAACCTGGAGGAGCAACAGCCCTGCAGAAAGCCAGGGCCCGCTTCCTCAAAGGAGTGTCCTACTTCTCTGGAGACATGGAGGTGTTTGGAAAATGGATGGAAAGTAAGTTAACATCAGCAGCTTACAACAGCTTATTTTAAAATTTAAAGTTCGGAACTAAATAGAAAGTAGTTTTGCCAACAGTGCAGGAGGTATAATGGTATAATAAAGGTATAATAAAGCCAACCTGGGGCATAATATAGTTTGGTTAACTAAAAATATTTTGGTCATGCTGATTTGTCAAAAACTTTCTCACTGTTAATGCCGCCTTTTCATAGGACCGTGCATGAGTCAGTTAATCAAAGTGTGGGTGTTAAAACTGGTAGGATTACCCCATTAACTTCTGAAGTACTTAAATCAGAAAACCTCAATAAAGCACTACTATGAAATTCCATGTATGTCAGTATTTCTCAGCAGTGACAAAAATCATGACGGGAACTTGAAAATGTGTCCTTGAGACAAGCAGCACTATCGAGTTTAATGTGTAACTACAGACAATGTGTAACTATTTCCCTCCATACATGTGAGAGTTTGTATAGAAGAAGACGTATTGGCAGTTTCCCACATGCATATCCTCTCTGCTGATTATGTTAGTGACCTTTTCACAGCCTCTGAAGATGTGAAGTGTTTGCTGGCAGTCAAATATCTCTCACTGTCACATCTTTCAGAGCAGTTCTTCCTGCTGCGGCTGCTGGATTGGGTCTTGCGCGGCGCGGCCCAGGTGATGTTTGTCAACAACCCCCTGAGTGGTCTCGTCATTTTTGCCGGCCTCATCCTGCAGAACTACTGGTGGGCCCTAAATGGCTTTGTGGGCACACTCTTTGCAACCATTTCCGCTCTCCTACTGCAACAGAACAGGTGTGAGCACTCAGGTGTTTGTTTTTTTCACCTACCTGATGCTATCTTTAAATACTGGCAGTCTTAATACCAGAAGGCTGGCCGAGAAGTCATTCTTGATGATTATCTGCTTGGCAGTAAAAGACAATTTGTCATGTGGCTTAAGCTATAAAAGTGATTCAAATAACTTTCCTTCAGGGGTGCAATAGCTGCAGGGCTGTACGGCTACAACGGGATCCTGGTGGGTCTCCTGATGGCCGTGTTCTCTAACGCAGGAGACTGGTACTGGTGGCTTCTTCTGCCGAACATCTTTATGTCCATGATGTGGTAAGCCGATAGACTGAGAAATGGTGAAACTGTGCACTAGGTTTACATCATAAAAAGTGAAAGGTAGATAAAGAAAAGTAGATAAGCCAATTATGAATCATGAATGCCATCAGTTGTCATTTTTTGTGTCATAATAGGTTGCGTATGGTTCTGAGAAATTGTAATAAAAGCAAACAAATGAATAAATAAATAAATAATACAAATTAATTGCTGTAGTTAAGTAGACAAAAGAGACCATATCAGTCATACACAGATCTGTCATCTCTGCTGCTAAAAGCTGGAAATGTGTAAAAAGACTGATTGATCTGCATCGATGAGTCATAACAATAAAACCACAGGATGTCTGGGTGGCTCCTGTAGTGTTTAGCACTGGGATATTAAGAGCACTCCCTGGTATTATGGATCGGGCTTGTTCCAGGGCATCATGTTTGATCAGAGTGCAATATCTTTGTCAAACTCTTCAAAGCATTCCTTAGTAGTTTCTATAATGCGGTGGGGTGCATTGTTCTGCAGTGGGAGGGTGTTCCTGTCAGGGTGTGCTCCATCTACAACAATATTTTGGTGAGTGGGATGAAGGCCGGGAGTTGAGGTTTTTCCAGAAGAACAATACAGGTGTTATTTACGCTGTCTTTCTGTGATTTTAACATTAGTGCAGACTGGTGTGATTGAAATAGATGTACTTGGGTCGTTTTGTAAATGTGAGTTAAATGTGGAGCAGATTTCTGACGTGATGCCTTTTCATGTCCAGCCCCATTGTGTCCAGCGCCCTGGCATCCATCAACAGTCGTTGGGATCTTCCTGTTTTCACCCTGCCCTTTAACATCCTGGTGTGTCTCCACATGGTCGCCACCGGCCACTACAACAACTACTTCCCCCAAGTCCTCATTCAGCCACGCTCGGAGCTGCCCAACATCACGTGGGCTGAACTTGACGTAGCAAAGGTAGCTGAGAGGAAATGATGGTCATGGTCTTGTAGTCAAGGTTTTATCAAATCCTTTCAGCTAACAGGTTAAAATAACGTGGACCTATGTTGTTAACTATATATGCAACTTTAAGTTGTGCACAAGTTATATACACCTGCACATCTAATAAAGCGGGCTCAACATTTCTGTCTGTACACCTGCAGCTCTTCATGTCAGTGCCAGTAGGAATAGGCCAGGTCTATGGCTGTGACAACCCTTGGACTGGAGGCATCTTCATCATCTCCCTCTTTATCTCCTCCCCCATCACCTGTGCTCATGCTGTCCTGGGATCTGCAGTGGGAATGGTTTCAGGTGAGAGGATGTCACAGTGTCTAACCAGGCAGCCGACATTAGTGTGAAAAAAAAAAAAAGACATGTCATGCAAATAATCTAATAAGGCATCATTTTTTTGTTTCTTTACATCATGAAGGAATGAAATCTAGACACTATCAGTATATAGTAACTCCAAGATGGCCTGCAAAAAAAATAAAAATAAAATGTTGGTGCAAAATGATCAGGAGGGTTTTAATTTATTAAGATAAACCACTCTTTGGGTGAACTCGGTACTTCTCTGGTAACAGTAACTAAATGTTTTGCAGGTCTGGCCCTGGCGGCTCCGTTTGGAGACATTTACTTTGGCCTCTGGGGGTACAACTGTGTGTTAGCCTGCATCGCCATTGGAGGAATGTTTTATGCTCTCACCTGGCAAGTGCATCTGCTTGCTATCACATGTGGTGAGTAAAAAAAATTTTAAAAATGCATTCTCTTATCTGCAAAATAAGGCCAAATGACAAGCAACCATGTGCAACCTTACCAAACAAAGGCTGTTATTTGTAATCACACTTTATCATTTACATCAAACAATATTTCCCTCCTCCTCTGCAGCTTTTTTCTGTGCATACCTTGGCTCAGCCATCGCCAACATCATGTCCAGGGTCAGTACACTTTATTCTCACTCCTATTTTTATACAAACTGTTAAAAAAACATTAAAACATGTTTCATAACTGTTTTTTTTGTTTGTTTGTTTGTTTTGTTTTTAAATCCACAGTTTGGTCTACCAGCCTGCACCTGGCCTTTCTGCCTGTCTGCCCTGACTTTCCTTCTCTTAACCACGGGGACCGAAAGGATCTTTAAGCTGCCACTGGCCAAAGTGACGTACCCTGAGAAAAACCTGAGATTCTTCTGGAAGCTGAAGAAGCAGGAAAAGACGGAGAAGGCTGAAAAAGAGAGGAAAGAGAGAGACGAGCAGCAGAGAGCTGTTGAGGAAGAAGTGATACTAAATGAGAAAGAGCAACTTAAGGTAGAGCTAGAAAGAATGGAGCAAGGGAAAACAGAAAATGAGGCTCAAGAGGTTAAAAGTGACTCGACAGAAGTTGAAGTACCTCAGACAGCCGAGGGTCCCGGAGAGGAAAGAAACACGGAAAATGATTTGATCGAGGTCACGCTCACTGATTATGTTTAAAGCTAGATTTACGTATGAGAAATTAATGAGCAAATATGTGGTAAATTTCGTTCAGAGATAATGTATGTTTGAATATTCTGGTGGTTCTTTGCAAAGTTTATATAAATATGTGTGTTTTTATATATTTAAAATACCTTTTTTTAAAAAATAAAAATCTGTTGTATGTGTGTGTTTGTGTGTGTGTGTGTGTTTCATTCAGTGCTTAATAAAAACAGAAAACACCGCCCTAAATTCACATCAAATATACTCAGGTTTCGCATCGGTCAATCCCCAACTGGCGAAACACATTGGTGAAGGAATGAAGCTGTTAAAAATAAGGACTTCTTAAAGTTGTTTTTAAAAATCTGTACATTTCTCCTTTTTTTAATATAATGTAAAGAAGTTCACCTGCCTTCATTTCAAGCTGTTAAGACTACCATGAACTAGATGACTGAAAATCTATGCAGACATAAAAAAGCTGTTTTTCATATCGCAGTTGTTGGAGTGTCAGCTTTTTAAGCAGCGTGTTTGATCAGTTTGAGCTGTTCTCCAGCGTTTCGTGATAAGAACTACTCTCTTATCGCAAAAAACCTCCTCTGCTCACTTAAAGTTTAAGAGAATTATCCAGGTTTAAGTTAAATATCCACATTAATGTTAGTTTCAGAGCATGTAAAGGCTACGCTGATCTCCAGGGTGCACGGCAGATTTGTGGATTTGCTGTTCTCTCGTGTCTGCTTATGTATTTGGGTTACATAATGAGCTTTAAGCATTCCAGAGCTTAATGAAGCTTGCAGTTCCTGCGTTGGACTGTTGTACTTGGACAGTAAAATCTCCATTGATCTGACGATGCAGCATGTTGCGCTTACACCTGATTTAAATGACAGAGGTACTGGTGCAACTGGTTATAACCCTGGTAAAATGTGAATCTGTTAATGCAAAACCCATGTAGGATTGCTGGTTGGGCAAGTCAAAGCAATCAACAAGTAAATCATTAATTTCCTGACACTATTAAGACTACGCTAATTGAAGGTGGTTTATTAATGTCCTTATGGGAAAAAAAGGGAGGGGAAAAGTCCACTGCAAAATATAACAGAAAAAGGTGTACACACTCATAAAAAGTGTCGTAAAACTGATCCATTGGAAGTTATTTACCACATTGTAAGGTTTCAAAATTTAAGTAGTATGTCAAACTACAGTCGAGGTAAAGAGAAGTATGGCGTCAGTTATTTCTAAAATTTTAGATATCAGAATATGAGAAAAATAACCTGGTCCTTGGCAAGTCTTAAGCTTCAGCTGTCAGACAAATGACCTTGCATTTGACTCTGGAGTACTTTGATAGAAAGAGGAGCTCATGGTCGACTCAATGACTCCAAGGTGTCCAGATCCGTGCTTGATAGTTGCAGATATGGTGTGTTTCGTCTTCACCAAACAAGGTCTCATCTGTCCAAAGGACATTGTTCCAGAACATCTTGTGGTTTGTTCCAGGTGTATCTTTGCAAATATAAGAGGCGATGATGAGATTTCTTTTTAGAGAGAAAATGCATTCTCATGGCAACCCTTCTAAACCAGCCTTTTTCTAAAAGAATAAACTGTCTGCTACTTACCTTCGTAATTCCTATGGAAGTAGTAAGGCTATTCCACTCCTGTGTTTTCACTTGCTTGAGGTTGTATTTACCTAATTTAATTTTTTTTTTAATTTAATTGTATTTTTTTATTATTATTTTTGTTTTGATAGTAAAAACCTGCAATTGATTGAGGGTGTACTTTCGTTTTACCGTGACATTCTGTAACTTTAACCTTTCTAGAAGCTTCTGGTGCTTTCTTCCTCGGACCAAGAATGTGAGATCAAAAATGAAGATAGTTCTTAAAAAAACATCAGATAGCTGTAGGTATGTATGCCCACTCGGATCCTTTCAGCAGTCTGTCCAGAACACAGATAACAAAAGTGCAAAGTCCCTTATCTCAAATTCAGTGGAGCCAAGTATGAGAAAAACAAAACCATCTCGGAAGGATTTTATTGGATTCTTTTCTGTTGAATATTTGTGATTTCAAGTGATGTTTTACATCATGGCGTGATTGCACTGTCACTTTGAAAAAACAATCTTGTGCAGTCTCAATCAGCTTAGCATTTTAACAGTTGTTTATTTGTGATTTCTTTTCTTTGATTTTGTCTAAGGATGATGTGCAAATTTAATATACAAAAGTAACTACTACTAGAATGAGTTACTCTACATAAAGTGAAACTAACTAGAGATGAATGATAGTGCTTGTGATGCTTGGTTTGAGATGCGGGTTTTGGAAAACAGCCCTCGTGACTTTGTAATTACATAATTTTATATGATGTGGAACACGTGACCTGAAATGACTGCTCTTGCTCATCTGATCTACTGAATATTTCCACAACATTTCCGGGTGTTTTTTAGATAACAAATGAGTGTTTATCAGTGTAATTGCACGGCATGAACATTCTGAACATTAAAATCTTTAAAATGTTTAATGTTAATGGACGTTTAACACGGTATGCACAAAAACTGATTTGCTTAACAAAACAGAATCTTTACACCACATTATTAGGTACGCCCGTTCAACTGCAATTTGAAGACTGACAAGATAATCAGCCAATTATATGGTAGTATCTGCATGCAGGCATTTAGACATGGTCAAGATGATCTGCTGAAGTTCAAAATAGGCATCAAAATGAAGAAGAAAGGAGAAAAGAGAAAACATCCACTGAGTGGCAGTTCTCTGGGTAAAAATATTTATAACACCAAGTATGCAGAAGAGCATCTCTGAATGTCAAACTCTGAAGCAGATGGGCTAGAGCAGCAGAAGACCACACCAGGTGTTGCTGCTGCAACATTCAGATGGCAGGGTCACAATTTAGTGTAAACAACATGAAAGCATGAACCCATACTGCTTTGTATCAACAGTTCAGGCTGCTGATGGTGGTGTGATGGTGTGGGGGATCGTTTCTTGGCACAAGCTGGATCCCTAAATACCAAACGAGGATAGTTTTTAAACCCATAGCCCTACAGTGCACCCATCTTCTGATGGCTGATTATATCATTCCAACTGAGCACCTTAGGGATGTGGTGGAACAGGATATTCTCATTATGAATGTGCAGCTGACCCATCTGCAGCAACTATGTGATGGTATCATCTTAATATGGGCCAAAGTCTCAAAAGGAATTCTCCCTGTTGAATCTATGCTATCTATGATTAAAGTAGTTTTGTCATCTTTATTGTTCATTTATTGAAAGGCTTTTAACATTTTATTTCATCTGCCTGTTCAGGGTAAAACCTCCCACAGCATCTGCTAACACCTTCTCCAAAAACATTATTGTTGCACCCTGGCCATGTGGGTCATCTGAGTTCACGAAGCTGCTCTCAGATCACTGCTGCCTTGTACTCCAGTGTAGAACAAAGAGATACTAAAAATCCTTCATTCCCTCAGCTATAATACCTTCTTTGTTCATTTTTAGTCCTTGTTATTCTATTTAATTACTGTATTGTTAATTTTTACTCTTTTTTCAACATCATTATTTGTTGATCTTTGCCTTGACATGCTACAGTATTTATTGCTTGGTGTTTAAGGACACTAGATTGTGTGAGTAAGTTGTGCAGGTAACCTCCAAACAAATTGCCTTTCTTTGGGATTAATAAAGTTATCTGAATCTGAAAATGGGGTTCAATCCAGTACTAGCTAGCTCTACCCAATGAGTGAGTGAAATATAAAATAGTTCTATCTCTGTTACTCTACCTTTTTAAATGTGCTAATTTGCCATTTAGAAATACAATAATTTAGATTGATATGAAGAGCGTCAGTGTGGCAGGACTGCAGAACCCACTGTGTTGTTAGTGTCACCTGAGACAGGTCAGCACCGAAACTACACAGTGTTCTGTCAATTATGTCATGTGAGGCATGTTCACTATCTAACATCTGCGTAGCACAAACGTTATCAAAAGATCTGAAGCAGCCGTGGAAAAACAGTTGCATAATTGTCAATGAAAGTCCCCAGATACCAACATAAAGCTTCACATGTACAGTTCTTCATGAAAAACAACATATCGCCATTATTCAGCAGTGATCTGACACCAAAAATGGCAGTTTAGACAAACACCCACATTAGATGACGAGTCTTTGCCGTTGTCTCACTGAATGAGGACCTGCAGCACCTGCATCCCTGGTTTGTGACATTTTACATTCTCAAAAGCTTTCAGCAACTTTCAGCATCTCTGCTGCTTTGATTTCCTCACCAACTGTCACTCAGCACTGGATCCTCACAGGGCTGCGTTCTCAGCCCCCTGCGGTTTGCCCTGCACACATATGACTGTACACCAATCCAACCAACCAACGCCATCTTCAAGTATACCGATGACACCATCGTAGTCGGGCCCATCTCTGATGGAGATGAGACAGCATACAAGGTGGAGGTAGAGAATTTGTCCTGCTGGTGCTCAGAAAATGGCCTGAAGCTAAACGTCCGCAAAATGAAAGAACTCATCATGGCATCATGGCAACACCATCGCCCTGGTAAAGAAGGCCCATCACCACCTGCACCACCTGCACCTCCTCTGTGTCCATTCAGATCAAGTCATTTCTTCGCACTACTTCCAAGCACTTCGCAACCCTTTCCTTTTAATGTGTGCCTTTTCTATTGTTTTGTGTATATTCCCCTTGTTTTGTATATATTCCTACTGTTTTGTACATATTCATATTATTTTGTATATATTCCTGTGGTTTGCTATTTATTCCTGCTGTCTTACTATTTATATTTTATTCCTGCACAGTTGCTGTGGAGCACTCACAAATTCATTGTACATATACAATGAGAATAAAGAGATATTTGTGAGAGGATAAGGCTCACTTGTTAAACATAAAAACAGTAGCAGTCACAAATTCATTCAAATTCTTCAGAAAAGAGCAACTGAGAAGAAAAAACAAATAGATGCAGATATTAAAGAACAGACATTTGGATAATTAGCAATAGTTTGAGCGTGCCTGCTCAACAGACTTCTAATCAGTTCATTGTGTTGCGCACGTCATTCACATTTCTGCATTCATAGATCATACAAGAGATCAAAGTTTATCTAATGTTTTCTCGTGAGTTATCTAATGTTTTGAAGTGCTGATTGAACTTGTGTAACACTGATCTGGTGACTGTGTCAGCCTCTCCTTGTCCTCAGTTGGGCATCATAGGTCACATGGTTGCTGTGCTTTTGAAAGACCAGATAACCTTTTAAATAAATGAAACATATGTGGTCATGTGACCTGATAGTCATCTTTGGATGGCATCTGTGTATATGTTGAGTAAACAGAACGAGATACTTTGATTGCACTTTATGTATCAAAACATCAAAAACCTCACCTGGCCCACCTGGGTCTTAAATGAGATTAACACAACCTCAAATGAGCAACATCTTTACAGTGCTATTTTTAAAATTATTTAATAAGCCAAAATGCAAAAGCAGTGTGTGAAACAAATAAGTGCAACCTCAGTGCTTCCACAGACATCGGGAGGGTAGCAGCTAGGTTGAGCTAATCAACTGCCTCTATAAAAGCTTTTTCAGATGTGTGTTAACACAACACCCAGAAACAGATCAGAAGTGATCTTAGTGAAACAATTATTGCTGCCCATCAATCTGAGGAGGGTTACAAGGCTATTTCCAAATATATATAAAAAAGATTTTTCACAAGTGAAAAACATTCAAGACAATTTGCAGTCTTCCCAGCAGTGGCATTCCAGCAAATTCACCCTAACGTCAGCCCTTACAATGCTCAGAGAAACTACATTTCACATTCTACAGGCCTTACTTAGTATGTTAAATGTTAAAGTTCATGACAGTGCAATTAGAAAAAGACTGAACGAGTCTGACTTGTTTAAAAGCGTTGCCATGACAAAGCTTCTTTTGTCTAAAAAAGGACATGGCAGCATGACCTAGGTTCACAGAGTTGCATAAGAAAAAAACGACGAGACTTCTGGAACAATTTCCTTCATATAGAGGTGACCAACTTGGAGAGGTTTTTCCTACATGCACCGCAGCAATGTTGGTGAAACCAAACACAGCGTGTCAGCACAAAACCTCATACTAAATATCAGCACGGTGGTGGAGGGATGATGATTTGGGCTTATTCTCCAGCCTCAGGATCTAGGCACTTTGCAGTTGATCATAAACTCCTCAGTATACCAAAAATATTCTAGAGTCAAATGTTTGGTCATGTGTCTGACGGCTCAATTCCAACAACATGATGAGCCAGTCAAAGCTCGTAAACCTCAATGAATGAAGCAACGTTGTGTAGAAGAATGGGCCAAAAATCCTCCACAATAATGTGAGACACTGACAAAGTCATACAGAAAACAATTACAAGTAATCGCTGCCAAAAATGGTTTTACAAGCCACTAAACGACTGGATGCACTTAGTTTTTTGTGTCTTTGGGCTTGTTGGATGGATGGATGGAAATAATGACACAGTGTGTGACATGTGTTTACCTGAAGCTGCATTTGTCTAATTTTTAGACCTGGTAATGGATGGATCATTTTTCATTATGTTCTGATATATAAAACCACAAAAATGACAGAAGCTGCATTTTATTTTTAACCATGACTGTATAACACAGAAATACTTCAAATCTAAAACTTTGCAGTAATAACTGTTTTGTTTAAAACACTTAAGCTTCTTTTCATTTGTGGTATGAGTACTGCTGTATAGAGAACAAACTGGAACACTAGTAGCTTCAACACATACAAGCACTGTAGGTATGCAGATTTTACAGTCATGTGACCCGATTAACCTCAATCCTATCAAATTGGGCACACTGTCAAACCCTCATTTCACGTGTTCCTTATACTACCCTAAAATCAAAAAATACCTATAACTTGGGAGTTTGGGACCTATCCAGTTCAATCAGTACACACAGTATATCGATATACAAGGGACACCAAGGTCTCAATGAAGGCTTGATTTAAAATAAAAAATGACAACTGAAGTTTGAATGGCTGGATTTATGCCAGTTATTTTATACATGGAGCCAAACAACCAAACAGTCCTGCTTTACCTTTCCACTGTAAGGATCGAGCATCTGGGTTTTACATGAATACATCCAAACATAGTCAGTACAACCAATCAATCAATCTCGGGCTGCAAGAGCATGAATTAGGGCCAGTAGAAACATTTACAGCAGAGCTATGATGGCCTCTGGTGGTGCAGCGGAGAAGTATCATTGATGACTTCCGGTTGTTTAAAGCTTCCAGGTTTCCAGGCTGCTTTAGTGCATGCGGTTTTCATACTGCCATTCGTCTGCACATCAGAGAACATGCAGTGACTCAGAAACCAATTAGATCAATGTTCTGCTCATCCACAAACCCTTCCTGGTCGCCGGGCAGACTTTAAGTTTGACTGTAAACAGATCTTATACTTTTCTTAATACTGAGCGAGCTTTAGTGTGATTTTATATTCTATTTGGATCTGTCCCTACATAACCCTAAACTGTGAGATTCTCTTTTACCTAAGTCATGTACGTAAGACTCAGTGGTGCAAGTTTATTTCATATAGTTACTTTAATTAAATTCATTACGGCTGTCAGTGATGGTCTGAAGAGGCGTATCCACAGAGAGATGCACAGACCTCTGCAGGCTAGGCACCGGCACCCTGTCTGCCACTAGGTTTCAGGATGAAATCCTTGGACCCCACTGTCAGACCCTACATGAAAATGGCCAGCCTCATGTGGTGAGAGCATAAGTAAGCAGTTACTGGAGGATGAAGGAATTAATACCATTGTCCCTATGTCTGCCTGAAATCCGACAGAAAGCCTGAGGAATATGTTTTGGTCCATCCAATCTGGAGCTCTGGTCGAGATCAGGATTCCCTAGAACAACATCTATTGTCCCATTAGGATCATGCCCAAATGTTTTCAGGCATGCAAACAAGCACTTGATTGTCATAAAAACTTCTGAGTATCATTTGGTTTTGGTTGTTTGACTTTATGTAATGATTTGGTATCCTTTCATTACTAACACATTACCCAGTCCATATCTGCATAGATATCCAGCATGTTTTTCTTTTTAACCACTGAGATCTGATGTGTTTTTAAGTGTTTCTTTAACGTTTTTGAGCAGTATATAAAATATTCAAACCTTTTGGAGGAAGAAAAAAAAAAACCTTTATTATTTATATTTTTATACACATGAAGAGCAACAAAATGATAAAACCATCTACAGCATTTCATTAATGTGCAACAAAAACAAAGACAGTCTGACTGGGTTTACTGCACATGTGGTACTCTACTGCAGTCCTATCATCACATACTATGATTGCCAGGACTCTGACAGAAAATGAGAGATGAAAATCAAACTCTCCGGCTGATGTAACAAGACAGTAAGGCCTTTCTAAACGGACAATGGAAAATGAGCCAAAATCAGCAGGAGGATAAAAACGCAAGGATTCCAAAATATTTCTGTAAAGTCATTATAGACATAATGGAATAAATAAAGGGCCAACATTACTGGTAAAGTGTAACCAAATCGGTACCATCTCAGTTGTTCACAGTTCTCCGTACACCGGCGTTCTCACCTATTCACAGGAATAGTTGCATTCTCTAAAATAAAAAAAGACCACCATTACCAGCAACTGTGCACAGATGCCTTCGTAACAACAGTCTGTACTACGGTTTTTGGACATTGTTTTTTTGTTTTGTTTTTTTTACATCAATGGAACAAACAATATTATGACCACCAAAAAAAAAAAAAAAAGAGAGATGCAGGCCTTCTGAATGTAATGATGATCATATTTCACCTGTCAATCATGGCAAGCAATCGACTGAATAAGTACCGCTTTGGCTGAGGGTACAGCTGTACTTAAATAACATCTTGTTGCCAAACTGGAGGAGTTATCTCAAGACAATAAATAGCGAACATACACAGGTGGTTAACACTGGACCAACTTTAAACTTTCTGCATTCCTATTTTTGGCTGACAAGTAACAGCTTACTGAGCAAACTATCAACATGGACTGTTCTTCTGTATACTTTGGATACTTAAATATGCACATTAGCCCTTAAAAACACAACATTCATGAGCAAATGACCTCCAGGTGTTGTCTCAAATCAAGAGATGCAGTAAAACGCTTTAACCAAGACTCCTGATCAGGTAGATGTGTACAGTTCCTCTTTACACTCTATATACAGACACACACAACAGAAAGTAAATTTTTAAAATGTTTAAAGTTAAGATGCTTAAAACAGTACATCCAAAACTGCAAGGGAAAAGGCTTTGGGGTTGAGCATATTTACACTATAATTACAACTTTACAAGCGCATGGAGCCAAAGAGTGAGTCTGTAAAGTGACTTCACTGCAGGCAAGTAATCCAAATTTAAAAAAAAAAAAAAGGAAAAAAAAAGCTTGTTGATTAAAGCTTGGCTGGGATTACGGTTGGGGGAGAAAGAAAGGAAGAAAGAAATGAATGTTTAGCTCCAGTGTGCACTGCCTGCTCTCACCTAAGACACAATGGCTATTATTTTAAACCTGCACTATTTTCTGTACATCATCTACAGTACACAGTGGGAAGTTTTTTTCAGTACATTCATTCAATACCAACACACTGGCATCTACTCATCAACGAACAAATCTTGTAGCCCAACCATGACTAGTATAGCAAACACTTGGAATCGCATGAATAATTAGTACAGGCTGACAGGCAGATATTCTTCCAACAAAAAAAAAAACCCAACAACACATGGTTAGTTTAACTCTAAGGATAATTCCCATCTATCAAGTAACATTAATTTAAATTCATCATTGCTGAGGAATCCCTGACATCTGCATCTTCACCATACACAGTAATATTGACATTGATCATACTATTGAGTTTGTTTTAAAGTGGCCGTTTTACAGCTCACGCTGAAAGGTGCCTGAGAGGTGGTTGGGCCAAAGGAGTGTGGGTGAAAGCATGATTGTCTGCTCAGGCGTGAGGTTTAGATGAGAACTGTGGAAGAGGTTTGGTCAACAGCATAAAACATGAGGAGTGTGTGTTGCATTTGACGACGCCCTGTCACAATCACACACACAATCAGAGCCACCCTGAGCTATCATGTACAACTTACAGGACCAATCTCAAAAATGAAAACAACCTGTCCAACCAGCTAGAGCACAACCACTGATTAGCGCTCTGGTCTGGATGAGGGGAGGTAAAGGACACAGTCCTAAGATAGTGCAAATACTGCCGTTGTCTCAAAGAAACAGCCCAGTTGCTTGTTACTGGGGTGGAGACTTGTTGGAGCGTCCGTGTTACAGCCATCTTCGGAGTGTAGGCAGGTTCCTGTCCATCCAGTCCCGATTGAGCTTGATGGTTTCCAAAGCTTCCTGTACGCTCCTCATCTGAGAGCCACGCTCCTTCAGACCGGAGAAGAAAGCCTGCACCTGTAAGACATCAAAACACACAAGCTCAGCTCACGAAACAAGTACACTGAGGGTCAAACAAATGCATTCTCATAAGAAATGACTTAAGGACATACTTTATTAAGTTGTGCCTGTGTGGAGGACTGGGAGGTAACAGATTTGATGATTGTCTGGATGGCAAAGGAGCCAATTGGGAACCTGCAGCCAAAAAGACAAAATTGTTGAATTTTCAGGTGAAATTATCTCAAAATGCTTTACCAGGGGAAACTCTGAGACTAACTTACTTCTCTATGAGGCGGTCCCAGTTCTCTTGTATGAAGTCCCAGGCAAACAAACAACCAGCAAAGCTCTGACACATAGTGCTGATGATCAAAGGCAACTCCTGAGTCTGAATAAGACTTCCCCTCAGACCAGACGACAGAATCCTAGAAAGAAACCAAACGTGTCAAAATGACCCTGATTGTAACCAAACAGCAATGGGATCAAACAATCTTTAGTATAAAGAAGTACATTTTGAAAGCTTTAAGTTGGGATAGAGGAGAAGTTTTAAAAAACTGAAGCCATAAACCAAAGTGTAACGCTCTTTGCCGCTCTCCCTTAAAAATGTGCCAGAAAACAGAATTGCTTCAAAATAACTGGGACGTCTGTGGTCATTACAATTCCCAGATCACAGTGAAAATGCACAAAATCTTCATATGCTGACTTCTTGTTGAAATCTAGAAACATTTTTTTATACTTTCACTCCTGTATACTAATGCTGGTCTGATCACAAAAGGCTTAACAATACATTCTATTGAAAATTCAGGGTAGATGACTTTACTGTGAAGTCATCCAGCGGGCCGAATTGGACCCTTTGGTGTTTGACACACGTTTGACACCACTGCCGTACATCTCAAAGGTTTATAACTATTATATTAACAGGTTTTAAAACAAATAACTTCAAATACACAAATCTCAACTTTTTAATAACAATATTTTCACGACTTGTTAAATATCCATGATAAATAAATGCAGATGTACAGACAGACTGGGGCAGTGTCTGCAGTCTAGCAGACGCTGCGATTCACCAATCACGTCAATCTACGATCTACGTTCCTGCTCTCACTTATGATCACAAGCTCTGAGTGGTGACCAAAAGAATGAGACAGATGCAAGCAGCAGAAATGATCTTTCTTCGAAGGCTGTCTGGGCTCTTCCTTAGAGACAGGACTCAGAGTAGAGCTGCTGCTCCTCTGTTTTGAAAGATGCCAGCAGAGGTGACTAGGATCCCTTCTGGGCCCCTTTTGGATGAGATGTTTTGTGCCTGTCCTACCAGGAAGAGGCCCTGGGACAGACCAAGGACATGCTGGAGAGATTACATCTGAGAGCAACTGAGTTTACACCAGAAGAGCTGGTGGAGTAAGGTCTGTGCTTCTCTGCTTAGGCTGCTGTTTATTCACACCCGCATGGATGGAAAGAAATGGATGGACTTATTGAAAAAGACATCAGCTACATTCTTGCATAATCTAGCATCCCCAAAATACAGTCTAATCAACTTATTGAAGATCAATTTATTTAGATGTGTGTGGCATAATTATACATTACAGTATAATGATGCCCCAAGTGCAGTATAAGTTTGAAGTAATTTAATAACAGTTTTCCAGCTGCTGAGTCAGTAAGCATCAAGACTGCTTATGCCAGTCTATAACCAAACTATAAATGCTTAGCAGGGTCAGTAACACATTTTAATGTAAACTACAGTAATATAACTACAGCACTGACATGGTGAGTAACTTTGAGACCTTGAGTATGTCAAACATTTGCTCTGGTGGAATTAAGTGTAGTCATTTTAATGGCATTGCAGGACTTTGACTTGGAAATCAACTTTTTTGCGAAGTGGTGAAATTTTCAGGAGTTGGGGGGAGGGGAAACAGAGTGTAAAACTGACTTTGTTTGAACAGCGCATAATTAACAAACAAAAACACTTACTGTACTAAACGTTGTGGGTTCTGAGTGGATGCTAGGCCCTTTAGCATTTTCCGCTTCTCTGAATCGTACGTGGCATGCACATACATGTTGAAAAGAGTGTCCCAGGTTTCATCAGACTGGCCAGCCACTGTAAATACTGTCTGCTGCAGATCACCGGGAATCCTACGACAATACATACAGAAAGAAACAGACTTTCACTTTTTTCTTGCTACTCAATTCCAACTTTCTGATTCCATTAAGGCCCCATCACCTTCCATTTCTAAAACGATGTTTGAGTAATACTGTTCACCCTGTTACCAGTTTGAAACGAAGCAGAGTAAGAAAATGAAATGTTTCTTGTGCTCTGGACGTACCTGATGGTACCATTGGAGTCCTTGTACTTTTTGAACAGGGACGTGGCCTGGTGGGTGCAGTTTTCATCATTCAGGCTACAGGCCATCTCCAGCAGAGCGGAGCGCAGCTCCTGTTTGGACACATTCTCCTCTTTGTCCCATGTCTGGTTGGCTATCAGATCACGAAATGTCCCCCTAATAAAATTCTGTCAAAAAACAAACCAAAAAACCCCCAAAACGAAACACAGTCATCAGCATGATAGAGCCAAAACTCAAATGAACTAGAAAAAAAACAGACATGCTCTGACCTTATCAAAGATACATTATGTGTTAAGTGTCAAATCAAAGTCTGATTTTTTTTTTTAGCAAATCAAAGTTTTATCATGTAATATGATGTAAAAAAAAAAAAATAAATAAAAAAATTGTAATGAGAACAGTTGTAGGTTAACAGTGAAGTTAAAGAATGCAATACTGGCTGTTTTCTTTAAGTCATGATACTGTAAATTCTTAACTCTTACCAATCAAACCTTTAAAACACTTTTACTGCTATTATTACTTTCTTATCAAAATAACCTCATCTTTAATTCATATTGACAACCTTGAACACTGTGTGCAAGCACTTAAAGTTTGTAGGTGTGCGCCAAAACACTGGATTTTAAATAAAACAACCAAAATGTGGTTAAAGTGTTTTAGAGGCTAAAAATTAATTGGACAATTTACTGACAATGGCCAGGTGAGGTGTGTTTGCTTGTTATTTCAAACGTTACTGACAAATGAAGCAGGCATAGTATAAGAATATCACAAGTCTATTCAATTTGAATTTTAAAGTTTTTTCATGGTAATTTTAAAAATGAGGACCAAGGAGATACCAAGTGAGGGAGGCCAGAATAAATAAACCTTTCAGAGAGATTCTGGTGAATCTGGTCAATTCTTAAAAAGAATAACTGCACTGAACAACTCTGCAACAACAGCAACTAAAGTGCATGATGACAGCATTATTTCCATGGTTCAGAATAACAACTTCACAAACACTAACCAAGTCAAGAACAAACTCAAGGAGGTACAAGTATCATTGTCAACGTCTACAATTTAAGAGACGACTACTTGAAATGACTGTTTAACTTGTGCACTTCTGAAAAAAAGATCTGAAACCTAAATAAACTTGTACCAGAATGATGGGAAGAGAAAAAGGTATGGGGGAATGCCACATTATCGGCCAAACATCATGGAAGCAATGTTATGGCATGGGCATGTATGGCTGCCAGTGGAGCCAGGTCACTCGTGTTTACTGTTGATGTGACTGCTGATTGAAGAAGCAGGAGGCATTGTGAAGTGTACAGGGCTAAACTCTCTGCTCAGATCCAGAGAAATGCAGCAAAACTGATCAGAAAACTCTTCACAGTGTAAATGGATGACAAACCAAAGTACATTGCAAAATCAGTCCAAGAAAAATGAGACATTCTTCAACGGCCAAGTCAGTCACCTAAGCTCAATCAAATAGAGCAACTTTTCAGTCAAAATGAAAAAGAAGCCAGAGAGACCCCCAAATAAGCAGCGGCTGAAGGTGGCTGCAGCAAAGGCTTAGCAGAACATCCTAAGGGAGAAAACACACCAACTGGGGACACCTGTGAGTCCTAGACTTCAGGCAGGACTGCAAAGGACTTTTAGCCAAGTATTGAAAACTACCCTTAGATACAGCTAATGTAAAGTTTTTTTTATTAAACCCCCTCAATTAAAGATTCAAGTCTGCACTTCAATCACATCTTGGTGGTTTGATTTAAAATCCATTGTTTGGGATTCAGAAGCAAAACTTCAAAAATTCTGTCTTTACTGAAAATCGAATTTCTTGGGTGTGAGTTCAATACCTTCATGCGGGATGCAAGATTAGACTCCTGTCTTTTTTCAAGCTGTCGGTAGATATTATTGAGCTGTAAAAGGGCCTCCATCACAGGAGAAGTCTCAGTTTCCAATGAGAAATACTTCTGCAGATTGAGGACCTGCCGGAAGGTCACACGTCCCAATCTAGGGACGAGAATGGACAAACGAGGAAAAGCGGAGCATCAAAATGAAGCAGAAGAACGGAAAAAAAAAAGACTTTCAACACTGAATACAATTAAAAGACTTTGATACCTGGAGAGAGCAAAGATGTTATGTATAAGTGAAGCACGGTCCTCGTGCGTAAGAACGCTGACATTTTTGCTCAACGCTTCAGTAAGAGCAGACCAGCCATCCTTTCCGTAGTCCACTATGTAGAAGCCTGTACTTTTGTAGTTCAACTTCAGCCACGTTACATTTTTTGACAGCTTAAATGTGTCTGAAAATACAAACAAACACATGAATACACTTAAAACTTATCATTCGAGAGCAGCTCAGCGGAGGACAATTAGAATAGGTTTCTATTTTAGTCTTTTACCTGATTTATTTTTCAGAGTGAAAACCTGTCTGCACTCAGGGGCCAAACTACAGCTGTCGTTCACATACGTCACTGGAATATTCCACAAGCTAAACAGAGTGCACAGTACAGTTAGCACAGTGGTGTCCTTATGATCCATGTGTGTGGTAACGTGTAACCCACCTTGACGTATGCGTGGTATTGTCAGATGTGAGCAAGAAGTGCTCCTGTGTGAGTGTCACCTGGTTTCCCATGAGGTTTACAGTGACCAGTGGGAAGCCTTTCTGTGATGTCCATGATGTCATCATCTGCGATACATTCATGTGGTGCGTGGGCTTATCGGTCTGAGGATAGGAAGGGGAATATCTGATCTGTGTGTGCAGCCAAATGTCACGCTTTCATTTTTTCCCCACACATGAGAAATAGTGTGGAAGTGGACTCATATTTTGCAGCTATATTCTCAAAATTTGTGGAAACAATTACAATTTCTAGTATCCAAATGGCAACAAAGTGTACACTACTCACAGAATCTATCCAAAAACATCTCTTTGATGAACAGATCAAAGATAAACTCTAAACTATGAGAGACTTTTAAGACTGTTAGCATTGTGGCAGACAATAAGATGACTAAGCAGATGGAAGCATCAATTTTTTCTGAGGTCATGAGGTTGAAACACTCTTGTCACAATTATATAGTCTTTGCGTCTGTCTTGTGCTCTGCCATCAAAAGGGAATAAGCAAGAGAACAAGCAAGGGAACTATTCTATGTAGTGTATATTAGCTACATTTGAATTATAGGTTGACTGCCATACCTCAGCAAAGAGTAAACAGAATAAAAATATCTATTAAAAAAAGAAGTTCTAAATACTCTCCATTATGAGACCATTTACCAAGTTAGAAAACAAGTTAACACAACAGATCTATATTTAACAGGGCTATTTTCAAAAGGCCTTATAAGAGCCTACTCAGGACTCATATGTAATCATCTGTATCTTGCATAGTTGCAATGCTATCCACTAACAAAATCTTTCCATATATGCAAAGACGTAAACAGTGCAAGTACAGATAAAGCACTTGTAGTTGCTGCTACAGTAGATTAGAGCCCAGCAGGCATTGTCTATTTGCTATTTTGATATCAGCAAGTGTAATGCTGATAGATGACAAGTAAAAAAGTAAAGGAGGGACAGGAGAAACACTCTTAAACCAGGTTATGAGTGTTGGTGTTACATAGTTTGTTCACCAGAGGGCAATATGCATCTTCCTTCTTGGTAACATGGTTGTTTGGAACTAGGATACATCCTGGTGACTAATTTTCTAGCCGTTTAAATGAGAGAGAAAAACTTTGTTTAGTCAACGAGCCCAAAAGTCAGAACCCTCTTAGAAAACCTGCAAAATTGCGCACACTTTAAGCGGCCATTGAACACTGGCCAAACAAATATTTCATTTGTATTTTAAGGGCTATATGAACCCATTAATCATATTCCTTATTAGACAATCATGTTTTAAATGTTGCTTAAAGGTGCGGCGCTTTACATTCTGTATAACGTTGTAAACATGCACAATATCAGAATAATTTACAGCCTTTGGCTAGCCATAGCAGAACTAGCAGCAGTAGCCTCAGTTTCTTTCTTGCTAGCTTCTACACTCCAGTTTGCTCCAGTTTATTCTGGCAAAGCCAACCTACAGCTGCTCATGCTTTACTATAAAGTACTACAGATAAGCGCCGGTTAGCATGGCAGCCATCTGTTTTACTTTCCCCTCGTTCATTTACAATTTCCTTTCACGGACACAGAGAGAGGTGTGTGCAGCCAACTGTAAAGGCTGCAGTCTGACAGTGGCTGGTGGTTGTGTAACATCTTTGACAATGTCTTACATAAAAAAAAAAAAAAAAAAAAAAACCCATAAGAATGCTACATATAACCAACTTCTATTTCTAGCAGCAATGTTTGAACTTCTAGTCAATTAGTCATGCACATCTCTTAACATAACAACCAGCTGATCCAAGCAGATTTAGGGAGAGTGTAAATGAGTAAATAAATAGGTGTTGTGTGACAGAAAGAAAAAAAAAATCAGATTTTTAAATCAACAAATATTGGTATTGGTCTTAAAAATATTGTACTGGTCAGGCTCTATGGTAGATTTTACCAAGGCTACATTTTGCCACAATCACACTTCACAAAGGGAAAAAATAACCAGTCACTGTGGTTCAGTGCAAAACACAAAAGCACACATATACATGAACATAAAATACACACCACAAATACACACCTGTGTGAGGCTGTTCCAGAGGTCATCAGTGTCTGTATTTAATCCGCTGAACTGTTTGAGATATTCAATGATACCCTTTCTGAACTGTTGATCTCCGGGGAAGGAAGCATTCAGCATTAAAAGAATGGATGCACCCTGGAAGACAAAGATTAATAAACTAACAATAAACTATCAAGAACTTAATGTGAAGTTCACTATTTCCTTAAATCAACCGCTAGAAATCAAAGTTAAGTGAATTAATGAACAGCATGTGATGTACTTATATGTCAGCGTTTACCTTTTCATAAGAGACAGAGTCAAACATCTCCTCTACTTGTTCTGTTGTATTAACATCTGTCGACACAGCGTGCGAGGAGCTTAGTGCATCTTTGTCTAAGGCTCTGAACCGCACTGAGAGGAATAAATTACCCTGCAAACAAACAGGACATACTGCATATGTAGAAGCACACAACATTATCTGATTTATGACGAGTAATTTGGCAAGCTATATGGCAGAACGCACAGTTTCCAGGTCGGGCGACACTTCCTGCAGTGACATGTACTCCATGTAAGTGGCAAAGCCTTCATTGAGCCACAGGTCATTCCACCATCTCATAGTCACCAGGTTTCCAAACCACTGTAAAACAAA
Source organism: Oreochromis niloticus (assembly GCF_001858045.2). NCBI lineage: Eukaryota > Metazoa > Chordata > Actinopteri > Cichliformes > Cichlidae > Oreochromis > Oreochromis niloticus. The sequence goes on from NC_031977.2 coordinate 17,402,736, forward strand.
AACAATTGGACATGTGAACATATTCACTGTTTTTTTTTCACAGATACAAACACAAACAAAAGTACCTGATGAGCAAGCTCGTGTGCTATGACAGAAGCCACCACTTGTTTTTCCAGGAGAGAAGACTCGTTGCCCACTAACAAAGTGGTTTCCCGAAAAGTGATCAGCCCCCAGTTCTCCATAGCTCCCGCCAGGAAGTCAGGAATAGCTACCAAGTCTGAGAAGACAGCAGAGAAAGAAAGCATATGGGGTTGTGTAAAAACGGGACACGGGGAGAACAGTTACACTAAGATAAAGCACAGAGTGTGTATAATTAAATATCCATTGGTTTACTCACCTAGTTTTTTGAGAGGGTAGTTAATGTCAAAGAAGTTATTGTAAAACTCCAGCAGTTTAGAGGTTATGGTCAGAGCATACTCAGTGTGCCCAATTTTCTCTGGTACAGAGTAGACTGACACCTAACACAAACAATAGAAGGTATTTATATGTATACACATGTAAAGCGTTTATCAACAACAGCACAGCCTCACTGAAGAATATTTGCAGAGCCTGAACTGAAACAGAAAAATATTTCTCTGCTAGACCTACCTGGGTTCCTGAAACATTTTTGGTGATAGAAGTGAAGTTAGCAACGATGAAGGCCACCAGGTAAGTGCTCATGTTAACACTGGTCTTTTCAAACTCATCCTGCACAAGGCCATTGGAGAGATTTGTGGATTTTGCCTGAAATACATAACACAAGGATGTAATGAACTGCCACTTATTTTCAGTACTGTATTCCTCCACAATAAATCAGTATTACTGATTTATTGTGGAGGAATACAGCAGTGCAGCACACCATCTGGTAGTATTGACTGTACCCCCACCGTGACCTGAGAAGCCATAGTGGTTACAAGAATTACAAAGTCTTCAGGACAGGATATTATTATAAATATGCTTTGTAAACTGTGGTTACATAGTGACAAAAGTGCAATTGTACAAAAAACAAGTACCACTTCTTCAAAAGCCAAACCTCTATTAGGATATTAAACTCTCATGCTACGGTAACCAAATGTAATTCAAACCTTGTGTCAGTTTTAGTTTTACTATGAAATCTAGTCAGATACTGCCAAAAATAACAAATGAACAAGTGAATAAAAATAATTCAACCACATATGAATGAAGCTTTATAAAACACTGTGTAGAATGTTTCAACCATTAGTATCATAATGCAAATCTCATTGATTTTACATTACCTTGGGCATGTTTGAAAGAGTCATGTAGGTTTTTTTTCTGCTGATTTTAATCAGGAATGTAGCTTTGAAAGCTGGTTCATCAAAACAAGGAAAGGCCTTCCTGGCCGACAGCGGCTCAAACTGTGTTGCTGCTAGGACCCTGGGGAAAAGAGGGGGATAAACATGACCATGCTGGAGGACAGAAATGTTTAAGCTCCATAAAACATTTTCTTTCTGTGTTTGTTATTTTTAAAGCACTCATTTGTTAGACTGTGGCGACGAGATGAGCTGACTCCATAGTCTGCACTTATGGCAGAACCAATTCAATTGTTTCTATATAGCGCCAATTCACAACAACAGTTGCCTCAATGTGAAGTATATTTTAAGTGTAAGACCCTACAATATTAGAAAAAAAAACTCCAACAAGACATCCCCGTGTGAGCACACATTTGACAACAATAGGAAGGAAAAACCCCTTTTAACAGGAAGAAACCTCCAGCACAACCGGGCTCGGGAAATGTCAACCATCTGCCACTCCAAGTGAGATTGAAGGTAAACAGAAGACAGCAGAGAGAAACAGGTCAAAAGGAAAACTATAAGAGAAAAAGCCAGAGTTTTTTAAGTACTAATGATTAAATGCACTAGTAGTGTATAAACATACAGGGAGTGAAAAGAGATGAGTGAAGATGAAATGCTCAGTGCATCATGGGAAGCCCCCAGTAGCCTACACTTAGTACAGTATGAGTCGGGGTAATTTGACCCAGGCTTGACTGTAAGCTTTATCAAAAAAGAAAGCTTTGAACCTAATCTTAAAACCTAAGAGTAGAGCGGGAGAGAGCATCTGTCTCTTCAAGTCCAAACTGGGTGCTGGTTCCAAAATACATCAGCCTGATCGATGCAGCCTCTGATTCTACTTTTAAAAACTCTAGCAACTAAAATTAAACCTTGAATCTGAGAGCAAAGTGCTCTAATGAGGTGATATGGTACTAAGAGGTCTAAAAGATAACATGGTGCCTGATTATTCAAGGTTTTGTCTATAAGGAGAAAAATGTAAAATTAAATTCTGGTGCCAATAAGAGAAATACGGTCTCTTTCTAGTCTCACTGCAGCATTTAGAGTCAAATGAAGGCTTTTCATGGACTTTTAAGGACAGCCTGATAACGATGCATTACAACAGTCCAGCCTAGAAGTAATAAATGCATAAACTAGTTTTTCAGCATCATTCCGACAGGATGATTCTAATTTTAAAGATATTACTACAGGTAACACTATGAGGCCATCTGAAGTAAATATCCTGTTAGATTTTTAGGGCTGAGTACAATAACCTCAGTTACATCTGAATTTAGAAGTAGAAAATTAGTGGTAATTTAGGCCTTTATGTGTTTATGACATCCCTGTAATTTAACTAGTTGATTTGCATGACCTGGCTTCATGGATAAATAACACTGTGCGTCATCTTCATAGCAATGAAACTGTATGCAGTGTTTTCTTATAAGGTTGCCTAAATGAAGCAAGTATAAAGTAAAAAGTATTGGTCCCAGCACAGAACTCCACGACT